>NW_016107720.1:1922472-1931044 GCF_001604975.1 Cebus imitator
TGAGTGTGTGTGACCCTTTCACTGAGCTGAAGATGAGCGTGTCTGACCCTTTCACTGAGCTGAAGGTGAGCGTGTGTGACCCTTTCACTGAGTTGAAGGTGAGTGTGTCTGACCCTTTCACTGAGTTGAAGGTGAGGCCGTCTTCAGACCAGCACTTCCAGCATGGAACAGTGATCCAGGACCCCTCCATGTCTGGGGCTCCAGGCCCTGCCCTGTCTTCTTCAGGACTCTGAGCACATCTGTTTCCAGAGATTTCTAGCTGCCACACCCAGGAGGAAGGGAATCGCCCCCTCACCTTCTGAAGCTGACTTTTAAAGCATTGGATTTGTGGATCCCCAGGCTCATATGCCAATTCTGAGATAACAGGGGAGTGGATGTGAAAGGTGGGAGGGAAAGGGATCCTTGCCTACTACATTTCATGGCTGCTTTCCCCATGCCATACAGGCCACTGCCTGGGAATGCATAGAAGAGATGGAAAGAAGTGGCCAGAATGAATTTGTGCACACATGCACAGACATGCACATACACACAGGCATGCTGCACGCACACACACACTTGCACACATGTGCGCATGCACACACACACCACTGCAGGAAGAAAGACTGTGGCTTGCGGGCTGGTCTCTGGGCTGGGCAGGTCCTGGGAGGCCCTGAGGCTGACCTCATGGAGTCGGTCAGAAGGTGCTGCTGCTGCTCAGGCTCCCAGCTGGATGCCCCTCCTACAGGATTGATGCTCCCCAGAGACTGGGGAAGAATCAGCAGCTGCCTCCTTCCCTGGCTGCCTGAGAATGCCTAGGGCTTCTGCTGTAGAATTAAACTCGGATCCCCTCACCCAGTGCAGTAAAACCAGATACCTACACTGAGGTCTTTGTAGTGACAGAAAGAAAGGCGTTTATTGCAGGGCACCGAGCAGGGAGGATCTGGGCAGCTCCTGCTTAAGACCCAAACTCCCCAGTGGCTTATAGGTAAGGGATTTTAAAACCAGGAGTACATTTCAGGAAAGCAGAAGCTACAGGCAAAATCACAAATCAATACACTGAAGTTACACCTTGGTTTTGCCCTAAAAGGATAAGATATTTTGAAGTGGGGGCACACAGGTCATCGGTAGATTCAAGGATCTTCTGATTCGCAGTTGGTTAAGGTAGAGAAGCTTTGTTTAAACATTTGGGGTCAGTAGAAGAATGTTAACTGGTTATGGGGAGTGACTTTCTTAAGTCCGTCAGGAAGAAACTTAGAACCAAGGGTGGTAGTTAGTTTGGACTTCATTTCCCCTTTACCTGGGGTGTGCAGGTGGATCCATTCTGTGGGGGTCTTCTGTGGGGGTCCAGGCCTCTGAATCACAGAGGTTCCTATAGGGAAAGATAACATCTCTGGGACTGTAACTTCTTTAGCTACTGTTTTAGCCTACTGTTACCTTCTTGTTTAACAGGTCACCTAGCTGGTTGCCTGGAATTTCCCTTGAAGAAACTCAGGAGTTTCCTTTATTTCCATGCTTGAGGTCCACAGGCCCCTTAAAGTGTGTTCTTGTTTTGTCTCTCACCCTTTGCCCCAGATTAACATAGTCAAGAATCCATTAAAATTCAATGAAAATAAAACTTCTGTGTGTCTCATTTGGGAAGAAACAGCCGTGTGGCTTCAGGAGCCACAGCTGCGCAGGTGAGCCTCCTTCTTGAGCTCTGTCCCAAGGCTGCTGTGGGGCACACATCCCCATTCTGAGGATGAGATTCCCACCCCTTGAGACACAACAGGCCACTTGCTAATTCTTTGGGAGGTGTTGCATTTCTCCTGCAGGCTTTACCTCTGCAACCTCTCCCCTCAGCCCACCTGTCTCCCAAAGTACCCCCCCAACCGCATGGCCATACCCCCCTGTGTGGCTGTGACTCTTCCAGACTAAGAGTTCACTGGGGGTCCACTGTGGGATTCTGCCCCTTTCCCCTCAGCCTGGCTCAGCACAGGCTGCATGGCAGACACCGTCTGTCCACCGATCAGCTTGTTACTGGAAAGGAGTCCCGATCCAGACCCTAAGAGAGGAAGAATTCACAGTGAGTCCACAGGGTAGTGGTAAAGTAAATTTACTAAGAAAGTAAGTGAACTAAAAAAATGGCTACTCCATAGGCAGAGAAGGGTGTTCCCAAAGGCAAGAGGAGGAACACGCCTGCCTCAGGTCCAATGCCTGTTTATATGTAAGAGAGTAAAGCAGAAATCATGGGTCAGGGACAACGTGCTCCAGTATGAGAGCCCGTGACAAAGCATTGTTTATCTTGTGTACATACTGTCTTCCAAAAGAAAATATATTATTATCTTTAAAGAGAAACTTATTTGTAAACTAAGAGTACTTCTGCTCTTAAGCTCTCAGGAAATCAGGACATTTCCTGGGCCTGTGAAGCCCTGGATCTCTTCAGTAAACATTAACTTGTTCCCTTGGCTGCAACCATTTTTTAACTAAGAATACCTAACCTCCTGGGAGTGTAGCCCAGCAGCTCTCAGCCTAATTTTTCCCACCCCTATTCAAGATGGAGTCTCTCTGGTTCCAACGCCTCTGTCAAATTCACACTTGTCCTCAGCTGTTCCCTCCCCAGCCCACCTAGCCCAAGGAGAAACACAGGGGATTCTTCCCCAACACCACTGGGTTTACTGCCCACACAGACAAGGCAGTTTATTAAAGGACTCAGAGAGCCCCGTCTTAGGCGGTTCTGGTTACAGCCCGAGGACTGTAAACCAAAAACAAACAAACAAAAATTATAAACCCCCAAATCGACTAATGGATTGTCCCTTTAGCCAAGGGCACTCCAAAGTTAGCCTGGAAAATTAGTTCAGGCCATGGTGGGAATTGGGTGTCAGACATACCTCATTATAACCTCCTCCCTTTTGGAATTCAGGCCCAGCTGACCAGTATCAACATCAATGCAAGACCTTAAGACTAATAGAACAGACTCTAAGTCTGATAAGAAACATTTACAGCCTATTCTCTCTGAGGCCTGCTACCTGGAGATCTCAGCTGCATGAGAAAACCTTGGTCTCTGCAACTTCTTCTGGTGACCCAGACATTCCTTTCTATTGAATCTGGGTCTTTAGTTAATAACCAACTGCCAATTGGAAAGTCTGAATCAGCCTGTGACCTGGAAACCGCTCCCTGCCTTTTCGGTTGCCCCAGCTTTCCAGATGGAACCCATGTACGTCTTACATGTGTTGATTAATGTCTCATGTCTCCCTCAAGCGTACAGAAACCAAGCTGCAGCCCAACATTCTTGGGTCTACATTCTTAGGATCTCCTGGGGCTGTGTCATAGGCCACTGGTAACTCATGTTTTGCTCAGAACAAATCTCTTCAATATTTCAGATTTCTGCTCTTTTCATGGGCAGAACTAAACTCTAACTTTCTTTTCTTCTAGCCCAAATTCCTATCTAAGGGGTCTGGGGAGTCATGCCCTACAGACCATAAAATCTAGGTAGGCAGATTTGTATTAATCTGGTACAGTGTGACTTATTTCCATTCTGACTCTGGTATAGAATCACATAACAGCAGATCATGAAGGACATAAAAATATTTTACTCCAAAATGTGTTTTTGATTTATTTTGAAATGGCCCTGCAAACAGCCTTTTGTGGGGGAAATTTGTATCTGTAGAGAATTTCCATTCCTGCAGCCACGCCTCCCTTTTCAAACCTTTTCTGGATGGAGGAGAGGGCCTGACACATTTTAAGTTCTGAGCAGAGCCATTCACCATCTACTCTCTCTGAGGAACACGACCTATGAGGCTTCGTCTAGGTAGCAAGAACCTCAGCCCCGCAACTCCCTTGTCTTAACTCAAATATTCTTTCCTACCTCCTTCAAATCTATAAGACAAAGCTTAACTCTCTCAACCAATTGTCCACTAAAGAATCCCTAAAACCCACCTATGATATGTAAGTGCAGCCACTCCACCCCACTAGGAGATGTCCTGACTTTTTGTAATAAACCAATGTATATCTTCCATGTATTTATTTATGATTTTACATGCAATTCCTGGTCTCCTGAAATGTATAAAGCAAACTGTAACCTGACCACTTCAAGCACATTTTCTCAGGACCTCTTGAGATTGGGTAATCCCTGGCTGCATTCACTAATATTGGCTCAGAATAAACCTCTTTAAACACATTTTTACAGAAATTATCTTTTTCTATCATTACACCTAGGCATATGCTTTTGCCTCCTCTTTCTTGCCAGAGAGACACAACCTTTTGGCAAAATTACCCAAATGAGACTGTTTTAACACCTTCCTTCCTTCCTTTCTTTAACACCTTTCTTTCTTTCACACTCTTCTTTCTTTCTTTCTTTCTTTCTTTCTTTCTTTCTTTCTTTTCTTTCTTTCTTTCTTTCTTTCTTTCCTTCCTCTCTCCCTTTCTTTCTTTCTTCTTTTATTTTTGAGACAGAGTCTCACTCTGTCACCCAGGCTAGAGTGCAGTGGTGGGATCACAGCTCACTGCAGCCGCAACATTGTGGACTGAGGTGATCATCTCACTTCAGCCTCCCAAGTAGCTGGGACTACAAGTATGCACCCGCACACTCACCTAATTTTTATATTTTTGTAGACATGGGGTTTCACCCTGTTGACTAGGCTGGGCTTGAACTGCTGAGCTTAAGAGATCTCCCCACTTCAGCCTCTTAAAGTGCTAGGATTACAGATATGAGCCACTATGTCTGGTGTTTGATACATTTCAAGGAAGTTCATGTACAACCTAGAGGCTATGTCTGCTCCTAATTGCTCTCTCAGGAGGTGCCACAGTTCTTTATGGGGTAAGCTGATGTCTCTCCACTGCTGGTGCCCAAACTGGAAGAGTGATCAATACGTCTTCTTAGGCCAAGACAATATTTTCATCCCAGAAGGGCCTGTGGGTTTATTGGGAAGAACCTTTCTGCTGCTTTCCAGATGAGGACTGGGGAGAGTCCCCCAGCTCTGCAGCTGGCACTCAGAGCCTGGGTGTGTCCAAGATGCTCTCAGCACCTGCCTGCTCTTCAAACCTCAAATGAGGGCAAGGGTTGTTGTTGAGGGCTCTAGAACCAGACTGAAGTATATGAACTAGGCAGCGTCCAAAACCATGACCAGAAGGCCTGTGTGTAAATGCATGCTTAGTATCTGATGGCCTAATTATATCACATCTTTGCAGGCATGTACTGGAAAACTGCCTTGAAGAGAGGACTAAAGGAGCTGTCAATTAAGAAAACCACCCCCCTGCAAAGATCTGGAGAAAGATTTAGACCCTGCTCCATATTTTGGGCATACTGAACCCTGTATTCCCAGGTTTCCCAAGTTTTGTAGGAGGCCTTTCCAGCAGAGACATGGGTAGCTCATCTGGGAGAGAGGCAGGCACTGGGAGCCCTCGTGAGGCATGGGCAGGAGGTTGGAGTCACTGAGGTGTGCAGGTTTGGCAGGTGAGGCTGGGAGGGCCCTGCATGGCTCCTGTGACAGCTGTCTCTGTCTCTAGGAGCCCCACCCTGGCTGGCATCAGAATTCTAGCCTCACCATGGCAGCTTTCCTCCAGCTAGTAAAGAGAGGGGCTATTCTGCTGAGACTGATGCTGATTCTTCCATGAATGAACTTTATGAAGGCAGGAACCCTGCAGGGCATCTGTAACTCAAAGCAGCAGCAAGAATGAGTAGGATTGTCACATAGAGATGATGACAGGGAGAGGCAAATGTGCTCACTTTGTTACATCCCAGAGAAATTAGCTTGGAGTTATTTCATGAAAATCCAGTAAGCCACAGCAGTAACTTCTTCTCTTTTCAAGCCTCTAAAAGTCTTTGTCAGTGCTCCACATTGCTAGTCATCAGGGAAATGCAAATTAAAACCACAGCATCTCTTCACACCTGTTAGAATGGCTATAATGGCATGGAGGACAGTATGTAAAATGCATTAAGCCAGGCACAGAAAGAAAAATGCTGCATGATCTCACAGAGATGCGACTCAAAGAAGTGATCTCATGGAGGCAGAGAGTGGAATGGTGGTTGCCAGGGGATGGGTGAAGAAGAAATGTTGGTCAAAGGGTATAAAGATCCAGTAAGACAGGAGGTATAAATTTTAGAGATTTATTGCACAGCATGTTGACCATGGTTAATAATAATGTATTATACATTTAATAATTGCTAAAAGAATGTATTTTAAATGTTCTCACCACAAAAACATAAGTAGGTCAGATGATGGATATGTTAATTAACTTAATTTACTCTTTCTACAATGTACACATATAGCAAAACAACACATTGTGTCTGTAAACCCTAAAAATCTGCAACAGGACTCGGTTAGTTTAGAAAGTTTATTTTGTCAAGGTTGAGGATGTGTGCCTGTGACACAGCCTCAGGCGGTCCTGATGACACGTGTCTACGGGGGTTGAGGGACAAGTTGATTTTACACATTTTAGGGAGATATGAGACATTAGTCAATATGTATAAGATGTACGTCGAGTCAGCCTAAAAAGGCTGGAGAGAGTCTCCCAGCTCTGCAGCTGGCACTCAGAGCCTGGGTGTGTGCAAGATGCTCTCAGCACCTGTCCGCTCCTCCAACTTCAAGTGAGGGCAAGGATTGTTGGCGAGGTTTCCAGGACCAGATTGATGTCTATGAGTAGCAGGATTGGCCGCGAGAAACAGAGCTCCCAAACACCGAATGGGAAAGGAAAGGGTTTATTACATCCAGGAGCTGAGGAAATGATCTGCCCAAATTCAGCTCGTCTAACAAAGGAAGCTTCTGCCTTTACATAGGCTTATACTTCAGATATTACACGTGGAAGTATCCTGGGTTTATAGCTTTAGAAATCACATATGAGAAGGGTTTCAGTTTACAGCTTCAGGAATCACATATGAAAGCGTTCTGGTTTACAGTTTTAGGACTCACATGTGAAAAGGTTTCTGGTATGATATTGTTTTAAGTAAAAATAGTGCCTTCTGGAGGGTTTCCCCAAGACCAAGCCGGCCACCTACAGGAAGGTGAAACAGGAGGCGCCAGTCGGTCAGCCTTTTCTTCTGTTGAAATGCAGTGTGATAGTCAAAGGGGAAGTTGATCTCAGATGCCTGGGTCTCCTTCATATGAACTAGGCAGAATCCAAAACCGCCATGACCAGAAGGCCTGTGTGTGGATGCACACTTGATATCTGATGGCCTAATTATATCACATCTTTGCAGGGAGGTACTGGAAAATTGCCTTGAAGAGAGGACTAAAGAGTAGCCAATTAAGAAAACCACTTACCTGCAAGGATCTGGAGCAAGGAATTTAACCCCTGCTCCAAACCTGGGCATACTGAACCCTGTATTGCCAGGCTTCCGCGAGCATTGTAAGAGCGCTTTCCAGCAGAGACGTGGATAGCTCAAATGGGGAGAGCAGTTTCCAGCTTGAGTTTTTCCCTCTAGCTTAGTGATTTGGGCCCCAGGATTTATTTTCCTTTTACATTCTTCTCCCCATTTTTCTTTTCAAAATTTTTAGAGAAAGCATTTTCAAAGGAAATGAGTCTCTGGTCTCAGGTTTTGCCTGATCTCTCATGGCTAGGATGGTTTATTCCTAGATGGGTAGTCACAGATTATTAGGAAAGCTCATTTTTTAAAAAAATTATGTATTTATTTATTTATTTTTGAGATGGAGTTTCATTCTTGTTGCCCAGGCTGGAGTGCAATGCTGCGATCTCAATTCACTGCAACCTCTGCCTCCAAGGTTCAAGTGATTCTCCTGCCTCAGCCTCCAGAGTGGCTGGGATTACAGGGACCCACCACTACGCCTGGTTAATTTTTGCATTTTTAGTAGAAACAGGGTTTGGCCATGTTGGCCAGGCTGGTCTCAAACTCCTGACCTCAGGTGATCTGCCCGCTTTGGCCTCCCAAATGTTGGGATTAGAGGCATGAGCCACTGCACCCAGCCCAAAAGCTCATTTTTAGCTGGTGGGAAGTCTCATGTCCTGTGAAGAGAAGTTAGAAAGAAGAAGAGACTGAACAACAAACAAAAGAACAATCTAGAAAAATCAATATAGGCGTGTTACTCTGGAGTCCTTACATCAGTGAGCAGGTATGAAAGTGGCTTATGTATGTAAATAGGTTGTTGTTATGTTCTTCTGAAGTTTAAGTTATCTAGTTTCAGTTTGCAGGGCTTTACCAAAGCACAGTTTAGTTTTCAGTAGCTCCAAATTAGAAAAAATGGGGTAACCAAGGAAAACAAACTTGAAAACCTTATCCTGAAGACTTGTAGCCAAGAAAAATTAGAATTTGGTTCAAATTGTAGAAAATAGTTAAAATGAAAAAAATATTAGGCAAGACTAAAAACAGGTATACTATAATTTTTGAAACCTAATTTTTCTTTCTCCAGTTTCCCATTTTTACTAACGACAAATCATGGTAGGACTGATTTGCCTTATTACACTTGGCTTGATTATTTGTACACAGTGCAGCAAGAATATTTTATAAATAGGCCGGGCGCGGTGGCTCAAGCCTGTAATCCCAGCACTGTGGGAGGCCGAGGCGGGTGGATCACGAGGTCAAGAGATCGAGACCATCCTGGTCAACATGGTGAAACCCTGTCTCTACTAAAACTACAAAAAATTAGCTGGGCATGGTGGC
>NW_016107720.1:1931178-1960800 GCF_001604975.1 Cebus imitator
AAAAAAAAAAAAAAAGAATATTTTATAAATAGGCTTTTAAATTTACTTTGATGTAACTTTGTTCCATAGAAGGAATCTCAGGTAAGACTTTTTAAAAGCTGAGCCCCGCCATGGATTTGTACCATCAAATACCTATGAGTAGGATGATCCTCTTTTCTTAAGGTCCCAAGATAGACTTGGGGCTCCTGGGCCTGCCAGAAGTGACACCTTTACTAACCTCAGGTCACACACCCTGTACAGGGAATGTATAGACAAAGTATGAAACCAGTTTTCCCAAGGAGCTTTTGTTGGACCCATAAGTCAAGTTGGATTCCTTAAAGGAAAGCACACCATTCCAGTCAAAGCCTTGGTAAAATAACCAGTTTCTCCAACTGCATCCTGTTACAAATGAAAACAGATTCTTATTGCTCTTATGCAAATAACTATATTGCCATAATTTAAGAATACTCACAGTTTCCAAATTCTGAAGAAATCAGGTAGAGAAAAACAAATATACTACAAATTTTATTCTTAGGAGTATACTAAACTGTTAAAAGATGTCAATAGCTTAAAAGGAAAGTTAATTGACTAAAAAAAAAAAAAGAAACAAAAGATTAGCAATGTTTTAAGGAAAAAGTCAAAAAGGTTACTTCAATCTTCTATTAGGTCAGTCCATGAAGTTAATTCCTGTTCTGCCTGATCTTCATAACCATTTCAGCTCTCCATGAGTCTTGAAAGTTGTTCTTCTGTTCCAATGTTACAATCTCCACAGTTATCAGACACTTGTGTTCAAGAGCTCCTATTAGAGTTTTATAGCTGATTATTAAAAAAAAACTCCTAAAGAAGACCAAAACAAGGCAGCAATTGTCTGTGGATCACAAAAAGTTTGAGGAAAGCTATAGTCAAGGATACGATTGACAAGGAAATTTGTTACCTCTGTGGCACACAATAATTTAACATAATGATTGCAATTATTACTGATGATGTACATTACATCAGAATTATAGAAGTTTTTCATAATTTTGGAACACATACCAATAATATATTTATAAAAATCCAGCCCAAAGAAAACCAAACATCATTTCATATTTGACAATGCTTCTTGTATAATTTTTATAACAGACAAACCAAATGACATTATTTTTTAAACTTTAGGGAACATAATTTGATTTTGGAAACTTTGTCAAATATCAAAGGTTTAAAACACTTGATATCACAGGTCATTGTAAAATAAACCTTTCATTTGACCAAAGTGATGACTCAAAGATTTTGCAAAAAGACAAAAACATTTGCTTTTTGAGAGGAGACTTAATTTTCCAAACAACAAGGCCTAATATAAACAGCGTGAAGCCAATAAAATTTGCTTTTTAAAATTTTATAAACAACCTATAAAATTTAAATATTGATCACAAGATGTAACTTCCATAAGCTTTTTATAAACTTTGTAGCCTTTATTAAGGAGTCAGTTAATACTTCAAGAAAACCTTGTTACTCTGACACAGGGACTCAACCAAGCAGAATTCGACCAAGTAGAATTCATCCCAGGAAAGAAAGGCTGGTTTAACATTTAAAAATCCGTTAATGTAGTTATATAATCAGTTAATACAATTCACCTTGTTAACACATTAATTAAAAAAATTGAAAACTTGTATGGTTACCATATAGATACAGAAAAGCATTCAACAGTATTAAATATCCAGCCATGGTAAATTCTCACAAGCAAATTAAAAATGGCAAATTCCTGAATTTAGTTAAGGACAACTGTAAGAAATTTATAGCTAAAGACTTTGGTTTTTGGTCTGGCAGGTAAAGAGGTTGGAAATCATCACTCTCATCCTCACAAGAAGAAAATAATTGAACGAACAAAACCAACAACTTAAAAACTTCTGCTCCACAAAAGATAATGAAAAAAAAAAATTGACAGAGTAACATACAGTATGTGCAAGACATGTCTGATAAAGGACTTGTGTCCAAAACATCCAGAGAACTCTTAAAATTTAACTACAGGGAAACCAACAACCCAAATAAAGAATAAGCGAAAGATCAGAAAAGATACATCAACAAAGATATGCAGATGGCAGATCAGCACATGAAAAAACTCAACATCATATGTCATTAGTGAACTGTAAATTAAAACAACAATGATATACCACAACACACCTGTCAGATTGGGTAAAATCAGGCAACTGACAGCACCACAACCTGGTGCGGCTATGAAGCAACAGGAAGTCTACGCATTGCTGTTGGGAGTGTAAAATGGTACAGCCACTTTGGAAGATAGCTGGACAGTTCTTTGAAAAATGAAACATCCTCTTACTATGTCAACTCACAGTCACACTTTTTGGTGTTTACTCAATTAAAATAAAAACTATTTTTCTGAAAAAAAACCCTTCACAATAAGGTTTATAGGAACGTCTTCATAATTGCCAAAACATGAGAGCAATCAAGATGCCTTTCAATAGGTAAATGGATAAACGATGTCTGGCACCTTCAGACAATGGAGTATTATTCAGTGATTTTTTGAAAATGAGCTATCGAGTCATAAAACTAAATGGAGCGATCTTAAAACAGATTGTTAAATTTCAAAATCCAAGCTGAGAAGAATGCACACAGTTTTTCAACTATATGACATTCTACAATAAGAAAATATATAGATGTAGTATGGATTTCAGTGATTCCCAGAGGTTCAGGAGGAGAGAGAATGGGATGAATAGGCAGAACTCAGTGGACTTTAAGGGCAGTGAAACGATTCTGTAGGATCTGCTAATGGTGAGTGGCCATTATACATTTATATTAGTCAAAATCCATGGAATATACAACACAGTTTGAATCCTAATGTAATTATAAATTTTAATTAATAATAATATGACAATATTGGCTTTTTGATTGTAACAAATACACCACATAATCCTAGATGTTCATAATGGAGGAAACTGCACAGGAGAGGTGACGTATTGGAAGTCTGCCTACTTGTCACTCGATTTTTCTCCAGAGCTAAAAACTGCTCTAAAATATAAAATCTATTAATAATAATAATGAAAAAACTAACTAACATTACTAACATCAGATTGAATGATGAGAGTCTGATTTTTTTCCCTGTAATATCAGGAACAAGGCAGGAATGTTGCCCCTCATTACTCCTGTCCGCTTCCTTCTACCGGAAGTCCTAGTGAGGCCAAGAGGCCGGGTGGGGGATGGGGGGGACACGTAACCATACAGAGTGTGAAGGAATTCAGGAATCAGCGTCCATTTACAGGTGACACAATTGTCTATTTTGTAAACTTTAAAAGTCCTACAGGAAGCTTCAAATAATAAGTGAGTTTAGCAAAATTGTTTCATACAAGGCCAATATACAAAAGTCAGTGGTGTTCCTATGATAGCCTTTGAATCTCCGATGTCATTGTTGCTTAAGTGACTTGTCTTTTTCATCCAGGAGAAGAAACCAGTCTGTTCCTTGACCTCACCAGGTAGCTGGCATACAATAGATGCTTGTTTGCTGAATGGCTTAATTAAAATACGTTCAAGACAAAGGAAACTAGAAGGATTCCAGATCATTCGTCTGCCTTATTTTAGAATGGGCAATATAAGACAAGTACAGGTGGATACAACTGCAACCTTCATTTTGTTTTGTATTTGTGGAGAAAAGTCTTTCCTGTAAAAAGTGGGATTTCACTTTCTACATGTGCCATCAGTAATTAACCTAATGGAAGCGAGGGGTCTGGAATCTCCACCTTAATCCAGGTTCGGGCGGGCAGGAGCCTTTTTGAAACCAGGGAGGCATCATCCTGACAGAGGGCTGCTCCCTGATGAGGGTCTACAAAGCGGGCCGGCTAGATCTTTAACCCGTGCCCCAGGATATTCACATGCCAGGATGAGGACCACAGCACTGTGGCTTTGAAATCAGGCTTGGGTTTGCTCGCAGCTCAGGCTTTTGCTAGGTGAGTGGCATCAGGTGATCACTCAGCCTTCAGAGCCTCCTTTTAATCCTCTATCAAATAGGCTTAATTGTAGCACGTGCTTTAGAGAATTGTTGTGTGACTGGTTAACTGGAAGAAGTAAACACTCAGAACAGCACCTATTAATATTATTAGCAGGATCTTCTGACCTGAGCTAGTCAAGATCCTGCTCAGCGTCTCTGTGGACTGTGCTGACTCGGGGCAAGCAGGAAACTCCCACAGGGAGGATTAGAGGACTGAGATAAAAGCTGACTGCACCTTAATGAGAAGTCATTATTTCCCAAAAAATATCTGCCAGCTTTCTACCCTTGCATGGAGGGAAAGCCAGATTTCATGCTGCTAAAGATAAAGACAGCAAGGGGAGGGGAGCTGGAAAAGCAGTCAGCTGCAGCCGCCACGGAGCTGCTGGTCACGGTGCCTCGTTCCTTAGGACCCCAGCAGGTCAGAGCACTTTTCCAGGTCTGTATCAGAAACTGGAGCCTGAAGTGCACCCCTGCCTGGGGCCCAGACAGGAAAAGGCTGCTAGGTCCCCCAGGCTCCCTCGGAGGCCCCAGCGCCTCTGCCTTGCACCCAGCCAGAGCCCTTCTGCTCTCACCCACTCCCTGCTACACCCCTGCCGCTAGGGGCTCAGCCCTCAGTGGCCTGCAGCCCTGGGAGCTGATCGGTTGTATCACTGCCTCCCCTTGTGTTGTTGCTGATTGAGCTTTAATAGGTAATTCTTATCTGTCATGGAAGCTAATTGCATAGATTCCCAAGAATTGTTTGTTGAGTAGGAAAAAAAACGCACATCGGGCTGTTTCTGGAGAAGTTAATTAAAGAGTTGGCTCTACGCAGCAGATGGCACTGCACTGGTCAGCCTGACAGAGGAAGAGCCGTTTGTGGAGGTGCTGCCATTGTTAGAAACACCACTGCTCTGGACACTTTTAGAGGGTGCTCCCCGGCTGAGGCCCACCTCTGGATCTCTGTCTGAGCATGTAGTGTGAGGATGGGTGGGAGTGTGCTAAGGTGGCCCAGAACCAGACAGCTGATGGAAGGTTAGCATGGGCAGTTTTCTCGTACTTCTGTGAGCCAGGGCAGAGAAACAGCTGTGCTGGGAGCTTGGGAGCCCAGGGCCCCCTCCTAGGGCTTCTCCCTAAGACATAGCACCTCACCCTGGCTGGCTTTGGACTCTCCACCTTACCTTCTGGCACCTGTGTCTCCAACTGTACAGTAAGGAAAGTGAACTAGACACAAGCACCAAGGATTCCCAGGGAGCCTCTGGTGCCAATGGGCTGAGGCTGATGGAAGTGATGGGCAGAGTCCTGGTGCAATGCATCTGGGTGCCTGCTGTGTGCAGGGATCCAGGCCTCTGCCTGCATTCTCACCGCCCTCTCCCAACTCTATGTGTATGTATCATATTTCACAGTTATGAGAACACAGGGGCTCAGAGAAGGTAAATTACTTTGCCAAGGTCATGTGCTCAACAAATGTCATGTCCAAGTATGAACCCAACCTACAGCCTTATCACTGCTGGGGCAGTGCCCCAAGAAAGGGGTAGGAGGGGCACACACCCACTTTCTCCCTCTTCTGGGTCTCTCTAACCTGCCTTCTGTTCCCCTGTCTGCAGAACTCCACTTTCCCCCCAACCCAGACGAGGAACTTCCTGCACAGGCACTTCTTACAGCTTCTCAGGGATGGCTACCTCTCTGGTGGTTCTGCTCGGCACCTTCTCCTGGGGCCCTGAGTCTCATGCATCCTTGAATGATGAGACTTGGATGTTAACTTTTCTCCATGAATTCTCTGTCTCCCCTCGATGGAAAGGAGCAATTACAGGTTTTATGTAAAACAATTACTTGTAGTTTGCTTTATGAAACAAAATGATTGATTAATTGATTGATTGATTGGTTAGTTTATCATCTCAGTTCTTTAGGTAGGCATTGTGTCTAAATTCTGTACATGATAAACCTGAGGCTGAGATAAGTTGCTAACTTACCCTCATCCCAGACCATGCTGCCAGTGGGTGGCCGAGCTGGGGTTTAAGCCAGGTGTGTTTGTCTCCTAAGCCTGCAGCCTTCCCATTGGAACCTGGCACCTCCTGGGAACTCCTATAAGGGCTTGCTGAATAGTTTTGAGGTAGAGCTCAGTCAGCCCTTTTTGGGGTCTTCAGCTCCAAAAGAGGCAGCACTCTGCCTTTGTGCTCAGCACAATTTTTCAGGTGAAGGTGGGATAGAAGCACAAGGAAGGAACCCCAGATTAGGCCCCCTGAACTGCAATAGGGGTGAGACAAGAGTCCTGATGCACAGAGATCCCCGCCCAGGGCAGCCCTCCTGCCAGGGGCTTGGTGGCTTTGGCCCATCCCTAGACCTCTCTGGGCCTCAGCTCCCCAAAGTGTAAAATGAGAGTTGATGAGATGAGATGAGATGCCAGCACTGCTCCTCTGTGATGCTGACTGCTGAGCATTCTGAGCTCCTGGAGATTCTAGGAGGTAAGGGTGACAGTCAGCAAAGCCATTGTGGTTTCCTCACAGATCATGTTCTGGGGCCTGAGCCTCTCAGCCAGCTGTGGGCCCTGTGGATGCTCTTTGTGTTTCTCTGTCCCTGTGTCTGATGCTGGCTGTGTCCAGAAAAGCCACCCTCACTGTGATGTGAAGTCAGGAAACTGGTACCAAGGTGGGGCTTTGGCTATAGCAAATACGTAAAATTTCCTAAGCATGTGGAAGCATTTGGGAGCTGAGTAATGCACAGAGGCCAGGAGAGTTTTGAGGTGTATGCTAACAACAACAACAAAAAAAGTCTATATTGTTGTGAACACACAAAGGTATTTCTGGTGGAGGTTCAGTTAGAAAAAAAAAGAGAGCTATAGAAAAATCTTCTGTCTTCTTAGTGAGTACCAAAGTAATCATAAACAAGATGCGGGTAGGGACATGGACAACAGCAGCCACTCTAATGAGGTCTCCAGTGAAAATGAAGATGGCCTGGGACAGTGAAGAAGGATGATCCTTGTTACAAGTGGTGAAGCACTTGTCTTACTTGTGTCTGTGCTCTAGAGTTTTGTGCAAGGTGGAACTTGTGAGTGATGAAATTAGATGTTTAGCTGAGGACATTTCTAAGCAAAGTGTTGAAGGAGTAGCTTGGCTCCTTCTGACTTCCTAGAGTGAAATGCAAGAGGAGACAAATGCATCGAAGATGCAATTGTTAAACTAAAAGAAACTGGAAGTTAAAGACTTGGAAAATTCTTAGCCCATTCGTCATGCAATAAATGAAAAAATACATTTGGAACAGAACACTAAAGGTGTTACCAAGTGACTATTTCATAACAAGACTAGCATAAATATGAAACATAAGCTTGATCAACCATCTCAAAAAATAGCGAGGAATGCAGATGGGATTACACCAACAGAAACACTGCCAACTGTGACCAGTGACATCATAGAAAACAAGACAAAATGAAGGAAGACTGTCAGACCTCTGTGCCCTACAGGACCAGACCACACATGTATTCAGCTGCAAAAATGTACAATTTTTAAAACAAGGACAAAGGACCCAAAAGGCTCTTATTATCTCTTTCTTTTTTGGCAGTTTCTTCCATCATTACCAGCAGCCCCCCTTTTTCTCGTTTCTTTTCCATCTATAAAAACATCCCTGATATCCACATGCCCTTTTTTGTTTAATAAAGGATTTATTCAGTTAGGGGCAGAGAGCAGTGTTTTCCCAGATTCTAATGAAATTTACGCCTGTTCATTTCCAGAGGCATTTGGTAGACCGATAACTGCACTAATTTAGTGTGGATAATAGAAAACAATATGCATGTAATAATGACACAAGGCAAAAGCTTTGCAATCAAGAGGAATAAAAATACCTTTCTACATTAGCCAGGCAGGTGGTGACACCTTCCGAAGTCATTAATGGATTATTACATCTCCCTACAGGCCTGTGGTTGGTCATCTGGCCACACAAATCCCATTCTCAGGGATTTCAGCAAGCTCACTTGGCTGGAGATGCACCCAGTATTCGGGCCATGGGCTCTCCTGATAGGTGTGATAAGTGTGAGGTGGGCACATAATAACAATTTAATAGTGCTTACTATACTATTTACTCTTTTATCCAGGACAGATAATTAAGTCAATTCTCCAGGGGTGGAGCTGTACTACCCACATATTTTAGGGCTCCCAGATGAGTCTCACGTGCAGTTTAGACTGAGTATTGCCTTAAGAGCAAAACATGTGTAAGACATTATTTTGGAACCATTGGAGGTTATTACTTAGGATGTGTGGGAAAGTAGCTCTATTTTCTATGAAAACAGATGCATAATCCAGTATGTTATAATTTGAAGGTTTAAAAGAAAAGCTGACAATCTTTAGATGTCTTCCTGGAGTAGGAGCAGGAAATCAAAATCATCAAATCAGTTCTTGAATCTCTTGAGCCAGAGGTACCTCTGAGGTGGCCCTGCAATCACTGAGCACAGAAGCTTGCCCACTGAGGGCAGGGCATGAGGTGCCAAAGGCTAGGTGTGGCACTGAAGGAGGGGACTTTCTGTCTGGAAGAACAGCCTCCTCCCTGCTGGAGTTTTCCTAGCATTGAGGATGAGCCTTGGCCCTCTCTGGAACTGAGACGTAAGGTCAGTCTGACCACTGGGAAGGGCAGGCTGAGGCCAGATGCTCTCAGAAGCTGCCCCTGCGCTCCCAGTGCAGGCTCTGGTCCCCAGAATGGTGCCCATCTGAAGGCGCCGCTGAGGAGCCTCTTTCCTGGAGGGCTTAAGCCCAGGGCAGCTGGGGAGAGTGCTAGTGTCTGAGTCTGAGACAGGGGCTCACTAGATGGTCACCTATCCCCTGTCTTGCTGTGAGGCCTGTGCAGACCTCCTCTGCTAGCTCATGTCTTACCATTTCCCAGTCACATTCACAGAGCAGGACAATTTCTGGGGCTAAGCAGACTCCTCTCCTGCTCTCCTTCACCCCATGTGGGCCATGCCCCATGGATTAGTCCATTTTCACATTGCTATAAAGAATTGCCCGAGACTGGTTAATTTATAAAGAAAAGAAGTTTAATTAGCTCACAGTTCTGCATGGCTGGGGAGGCCTCACAAAACTTACCATCGTGGTGGAAGGCTAAGGGAAAGAAGGCACATCTTACACTGTGGTAGGGGAGAGAGAGAGAAAGAGAGAGCCCGGGGAAGTGCCATACACTTTTGTTTTCTTTGACGGAGTTTCCCTCTTGTTACCCAGGTTGGAGTGCAGTGGCGCAATCTCGGCTCACTGCAACCTCTGCCTCCCGGGTTCAAGTAATTCTCATGCCTCAGCATCCCCAGTAGCTGGGACTACAGGTGTGCACCACCAAGCCCAGCTAATTTTTTGTATTTTTAGTAGAGATGGGGTTTCACCATGTTGACCCGGATGGTCTCGATCTCTTGACCTTGTGATCCACCTGCCTTGACCTCCCAGAGTGCTGGGATTACAGGTGTGAGCCACCACGCCCAGCCTGCCACACACTTTTAAACAGCCAGATCTCAGGTCCCTCCTCACACCCATGGAGATTACAATTTGAGATGAGATTTGGGTGGGGACACTGAGCTAAACCATATCACTCCAGAGGTCACTCAGTGACTGAGGTCAGGAACCAGCTGATTCCAGGCTGGGCTGTTTGCTGAGCTGTTGAGTCAGGAGCAGGCAGAAACCAAAATGTCTGAAATTTCATTTTCATTTCCCATCATTAATTATTGACTCCGGCGTAACAATATGTGACAGCTAAAAACAACACACATTTCTTACCCCACAGCTTCTGCAGGCCAGGATCCAGGCTCTGGCTCAGGGGTTCCTGGTGCCATGGTCAGGCTGGTGTCCAGGGTCGCAGTTGCCCCAGGAGCTGAGGACCCACTTCCAGATCTCCCCTGTGGCTGCGAGTGGGGGGCTGTGTGCCTTAGTCCTCAACATGGACACTTTCTTCAGGTCTCAGCGTCAGTGAGAAGTATCTCCTGTGTGTGGAAATGAGGAAACATTTCATAGTCTGACCTCATGTGCATAAATTAACCTGACAGCCCCCTGAGCAGGAATTCTCAGACCATTTTACAGACCCAGAAACCAGTACCCAGAGAGGTACCTGACAAGTGTCGGGAGGTCTGGGAACAGGGACAGTTGCTCCCGACTCTACATCCTGTCCCCTCCACCCTCCGCAGTGCCAGGCTGTTACTCTTCACTGGGAACCTAGAGCCAGGAAGCTGGCCTGCCCCATTCACCACGGCACCTTCAGCACACCACCCCCACCCAGGCCCTGCTCGGGGCTCCCCCAGCCTTATTGCGGAGTGGGTGTTACTTTGCATGTGACTTTGGTCTGAACCCCACCTGCTGCTCCAGACCACACCCTGGCCCAGTCCTGCATGCTCATGTTCCCTCAGTGATGAGATGGGTATCTTTTAGATCGGTCTGGCCAGCCAGGGACACAGGAAGCACAGTGGTCTCGGAAGAAAGGAGGTTTCCAGAAGCCCCAAGCTCTACCAGCTCTACCCTCATTCCCACTGTCTAAGAGCGCCGCCTCTCAGAAAATACACTATTTCCTTTTCTCTCTGCAGAGAGCTGAAAAACATTTTATAAAAATAAAGACAACCCATACAAATAAATTTCTAGGTTTATTTTTTTTTCCTGCGGGAGAATACCACAGTAGAAGTAAACAGATAAAAAGACTAACTTCCCAGCTAATCGTGGTTTAGCTAACATGCAGTTAAACACATCCTCAAGACTGTAACTCACCCAGTTTGCAGAAGCCAGACATGACAAGACATGACAATAAATACATGAAGCATAATCACTACGTCAAAGGCAGTTGAGAAAGGTTGTCAGGGACAGTTTATTCCTTAGTTTGCAAAGAGGTTCAATGACTCAATTGCACATCACTGTTTTCTTTCCTCTCCTTCTGCCTTTCTGTTTGAAAAGTGCCTTTTGAGGTTTTCCTGTGTCTGTAGCTCCTCTTTGGCTGTGTGAAGGACTGTCCTAAAGAAGTCCCGTCCTGAAGAAGCCCCAGGAACATGCCTTTGGTCTTCCTGTCACAGTGTGAACCCTGTAATCAGGGCTCGACCTGAGAGGCCATGTGGGTTCTTGGCTTCACACAGGAAGAAATTCAAGAGTGAGCTTAGAGTGAAAGCAAGTTTATTAAGAAAGTAAAGAAAGAAAAGAGAGGTGACTGCATAGTCGGGCAGCCCTGAGGGCTGCTGATGGGCTATTTTCATGATTATTTCTTGATCATGTACTAAACAAGGGTGAGTTATTCATGAATTTCCTGGGAAAGGAGTGAGCAATTCCTGGGACTGAGGCTTATTCTGTCTTTCAGACCACATGGGGTGGCTTCCAGTCATTGCCATGGCATTTATAAGCTGTCAGCTCTTTGTAGACTGTATACTGTTTTGGCTAGCTTCTTCACAGCCTCCGGTTTTGTCAGCGGTGTCTTTGTGACGTGTATTTTCTGAAACCATTCCTGCTGAACTCCTGCTTCACTGTGACTTCTAAGATAGCAGGGTGTGGGCCCAAAGCCCCAGGCCAAGGTTTTCATGAGGCTAGGGGTGGATGACCCCAAGTAGGTCTGAGCTGAAGCCTGTTCCACTCCCCACCTCCCCACAATCTGCAGGGCACACGATAGTGCCTAGTGTCCTGGTCTGTTTGGAAAAAATAAATAAATAAATAGAAGCAAAAACAAAAACAGAAACAGCAAAGGAAAGTGAGAACCCCAAGCTGAATGGGGCCCTGCTTCTCTCAATGCAGGAGCTGTCCTTCCGTTTCTCCCTGCTCTGATTGTTCAAACTGACATGCTGATGCCCACTTGCAAAGATGAAATGCAGACAGAATGGGGAAGGCCCCAAGGGGCTCTCCAGCCACTTTCTTCTGCAGGGGCCTCTGTGGACTCTTTGCACTGGGAGGCTGGGAGCTGCTGGGCTCTCTGTCTCCAGGACCTGGATGCAGCAAGTGCTGCTGACACCTTCCTTCTGCCTCAGCTCCAGGGCTGACGCTTCTTACCAGGTGACTTTCTGAAGCCGTTTTCTTGCCTGTCAGAAGGAGCACAGCCTCCTCCTTGGCTTGCTGGTGCCCCACTCGGCCTGTCCAGGATGCTCTCTGTGGCCAGGGAGCCCAGTCCTTGTGGCTGAGCAGAGGGTTGCTCAGGGCAGGTGGGCAGGTAGTGGCCCCAGGAATGCCAGTGCTGCACAGAAATCGCGTTCTCGGTTTGCTGAGGACAGGGCAGGTAAGGGAGGGAGACACAGACCAGGCATCGAGGTCCTTTTAGACTCTACCCCCCATCTTTTATATTTTGCCCTTACACTTGAAACTCAGCCAACAGATGGACAGGGAAGAATGGGGCATTCATGTCACTCCCACGAGGATCATTTACCTGAAAGAGACCCAGAAAACTTTTAACACACTTATTTAATTTGCACTGGATGTTCTCCCCAACCATTTTATTTTGTGGTTACTATAAGAAATATACATCTCTATTCTTGAAAATAAGAAAATTTAGATAATCAAATGGAATAAGAATTTTCCAATAAGCCCACTTCCCGTCATTTTAAGCGTATTAAAATTTAGCTTTTTAGAGCATTTATTTCATATAAATTATCATCTTTTAAAGTATACACTAAATTATAGATACAGTAATGTAGAAATTTTTTTATTTGCCTCTTAGTGGGTAGAGATAAAGAAACTAAAAAGACTAAAATGATCAAATAGAGATGGGGCCTTCACTCTTGTTAATGGAAAAAAGCAAACTCTGTAAAATATTACAAACAGGCTTATTCCAAGCCACTGCAAGTGGCCGTGGCCCAGGGTACAGTCTCAAGAGGTCCTGAGAAAGTATGCTCAGGGCGCACCAAGCGTAACCCAAGGGGGTTATATATTTTAGCATGACAGAAATTGTAGGTAAAATGATAAATCAATCTATGATCTATGGAAACTGTACATTGGTTCAGCCTAAAAAGACAGGATATCTTGGAGAGAGATGCTTACAAGTAATAGACGGATTTAAAGATTTTCTGATTGGCAACTGGTTGAAAGAGTGAAACTGTCTAAAGATTTGAAGTCATAGGAAGGAATGCTTGAGCTAAAATCAGGGGGTAGCGGAGGCCAATGTTATGGTTATGGAGATGAAACCACTAGGCGACAGCCCTCAGAGAGAATAGGTGGCGAATGTCTCTTTCAGACTTTAAAGGTGTGAGGCTCTAGTTAATCTCTCTGAGATCTGGGAAATGCCTAGAAAGGGAGGCCTGGCTGCATGAATGGAGATTCTCTACAGATGCAAATTTCTTCCACAAAAGACAGCTTTGCGGGGCCATTTCAAAATATATAAAAGAAATCCATCCTCGGGTAAAATAGTTTTATTTCATTTCCTCTAGGGTCTGCTAGTTGACACAGGGTGCTACACCAGAGTCAGGTTGGAAGCTGGTTTCTCACTGCCGCAAAGCCTCTGTTTGGTCAGTCTCAGGATCTCTCTTTTAATGTTAATACCGATCAGTTGTGCCTGTACTTTACAATGGCATGACAAAGCATGTCCAACCCCACTTCACATTATAGCTGGGAATTCAGTCGTTCAGATTTCTCTTGGCCTAGAGAGAGTCCATTCAGTCAACTGTGGGGCTTAAGATTTTATTTTTCATTACACTTCATATAAGGGCCCCACTCAGTTTGCACAATGAAGCCAAGGGGTTGCACCTTGATGGGAGGCATGGTGGACTTGGGCTGTGGGGAAGAACCTACAAGCATAGCCGGTGACCACTGGCCTCAGGCCTTGTCCACACAGCCACAGGAGTGTCCAAAGAACTGGAGGAAGAAGGCCCTTTGGTGAACAAGGTTGTTGCTGGAGCTTGGGCGGGGGCTTCAGAGACGCCGTGGCATGCAACTCTGGAACCGCTCTGAACGGAACAAAGAAAAGGCAGCGAAGGAGAAGCTGAAGCAATTATTGAAAGCAAAAATTAGAGCCCCCGAGTCTCACCCCTTCTCCTTTATCAGACTGCCTAGCCCATTGTTTCCATAGGGCAAAGGAAGTGATCAGCCCCATTTACCAGGGGAGGTACAGAGGAGGCACAAGACTCTGGCATAGCTTCTTGAGGTGTCAAGGGGGCACCAGCCAGTCAGCTGGATTTCTAGGTATCATCTTATCCAGAACAGTGCAGGGCCTGGGTTCCTACAGCCCCTCCTGTTAGCTGGGCAGAATTCCTTCTGTTTTCATAGGAGCCTATGCGAAACCATCATCTCCACCGCACGACAAGGGTGAGGACAGCTGGGCTTCTCTGGAAGACAACTCTACCTCTCTCTTCTGAGCGCTACACAGAGCTTGCACTGAGTTGCTATGCACTCAGTGGGCTCGAATGGTAAATAAACCACTGCCAATTTTGCGGAGCTGTCCATCTGGTGACAGAGGCAACATGTCGACCAACAGCAATAATATTGTGGAGTCAGAACTTATGGGGGGCTCATGAACTCTGCCAGGGGCTTCTGCTGCACTTCACCACTTTCTGCACTGTCTTCACTGTCAGGAGCCAAGGCATCCTAAGCACAAGTGGCTAATCTAGGAGGGAAGCCACAGCTATCCAGGGCCTGGGCTATTCTCTTTCTGTGCCTAGAAGAACTAGTGCTTCTGGAGACATTCAGCGCAGGATGAGGCAGGTAGACCAGCAGGCAGTCAGAGCTTCCTGTGTGGTTCACATGACCCACCTGGAGGACAACACCACATCTGCTGGGACTTTCTGTTTTGATTGTTCTCACACAACGTACTTGCCTTGCACTTGCTGTCATCCCAGCTGCGAAGTGACTTTGGGCACACCGCTCAGATCCTGTGCACCTAGTGTCTGAGATAGTGAGACATTAATACCTGCTTTTAAGTATTGTTGTGGGGACAAATAAAACAGTGGTTTCAGAGAGCTTCTTGTAGCCCTTATCACTGCGTATCTCCCCATAAATGGTGTTGTCACCAATGCACTGTTGCTGTGATCATTATCCTCATCAACATCATCACAGTGCCAACATCACCATCCTCACCAACACCGTCACTATTCCCAGCATCATCACCATCACTCTCATCCCCATCACGAACATTTCATCATGACCGTTACCAACATGATCACTAGTACCAACATCATCATCCTCACCAATATCACCACCCCCAGCATATCCTTCTCACCAACATCGTCACTGTCCCCTGCATCATCACCATCACTGTCATCACCATCACGAATATTTCATCATCACCATTACCAGTTTCACCATTCCAACATCATCATCCTCACCATCATCATCACCATAACCAACATTACCACCACCACCTGCATTACCATTACCATAATCATCATAATCATATTGAGTTTAACAGTTTTCCTGTAAGGCAGACCAGCCATCACGATCCTCATTTTAAGGTAAAAATGGAACCTTATCAGGTTTATTTTAAAAAGTGATTATTCCAATGTAATTTACCAAACAAAGCTGCCCTTTCTGATAAATGGGAGCCATTTCCGTAAGTGGGATTGTAACAGAAGGATTTTCAGCAAGTAAACAGCCCAGCTGGGAGCCTGCCTATGTCTCTTGTTTCTCAGTATGATATGCTCTCATAAAGACTCAGGGAAAATGCCCAGGAGGAAGTCAAAATTCTGTGTTCTGTGTCCATCAGGTCAGACCATATAATCTTGATAATTCAGCCAGCATTGTTTACATTCTATAACCATTCATATCTACTTCCCTATTAGATATTCAAAATCTCTGTGCAGAGCAGCCACCTCGTGTCCTGAGCCCTGTCAGCATAAACAATTTAATTAAAGGATACATTGCGCAATTTTTGTGCCTGTGTGAGTTAGAGGGAATTATCAAAAAGAATTTGGAATAAGGCACATGAGAGACACTGCATATTTGCTTCATGTCTTACTGTGCTTGTGAAGATTCTAGCAGAGGATAGCACCATCTCTTCCTTTCAATTATCTTCTTTCTTGTCAGATGTGTCATTCCTGGGTAATTTCATATGTCCCAGTGGGAGAAAAGAGCAGCAGTACTGTCATCACTCACAGTGCCGTGGCTCTTCAGAACCTATTTGTGTGGAAACAATATAGGTCGCCTTGCCTCTGCAGTCTAATGCCGTTTATCTGATGCTGGGTCAGTCTCACTCATGCTGCTGTGTCACCCACCATACTACCGCAAACACTGGATGCCAGTAATTCTCCCAAAAGTTGTTGTCTGCTTCATTCACATTGATCACAGATTCAAGTGTATCCAGAGTATGCAGGATGTGAATGATGATTTAATTTCTGGCCATGTTAACTTAACCCAGCTCACATGGAGAACAACACATTTTTCTTTTATTTCTTTAGGCCATAATCATGACGTTGCCAGATGTGATCTCTTGCAGGGTTGGCTGCGGTCCTGCCTGCCACTCAGCACCAGCAGGGAGGCGAGGCGAGGCCCATGCAGCAGTGAGAGCTGTGGACCCACTCTCACGTGAGATGCATGTTTCTTGTTCAAGCAGGGCTTGGGCGCAGCCTGGCAGAGAACAAATTCACCATAGCAATGAGAAGCAAGAGAGGACATTGATCAAAAGGACGCATAAGAGTGGTGGAGCCAAAACCTCCAAAGTCCTCAGAGGAGCGAACTGTGGCCACCCCCAGAAACCTCCATGGTGCATGAGTTGGTGTCTCCATGTAGAGGGTGATGTCCCTGCATACTAGAGGAAGAGGGTGCATAGGGTAATGGATGCCTGCCACCAGACCCGCCACCCTCACAACTGTGTCTAGAGGAGGCACTGTCATCAGAACATGGACAGGCCAGAGCCCACTCATGGGCTCCCACATGACTCAACCTCAAGTATTAGATGTGGGGCATCTGCAGCTGGAGCCCTGAACTAACTCATCCTGTGCCCAAGGTGAGAGCCACCCAAAATTAGTGTGTTACCATTGTAGTAGGCCAGTCTTATGTGATTCTTTGAGAGAAATTATAATCCACCCAATGAGAAATCTATTCACCAGGCTACCCTCTTAGACCTGGGGACCTGGTATAACCACATTGAACAAGTCCTAGAGCTCCTCCTTGAGGCATCTGGTCAACCACATAAGGGTTGGAGCTTGCCTTCCCATGGAAGAAGTGGGTGCTGGTATGAATTCAGGGCATCCCGTTCAGAAGACACTGTCAGCCCTGGTGGGTCCTAACTTCAGAGAGAAGATTGAGAAAATTTTGCTCAAGGCAGTTCCAGGCTGGGTCCCTGAGGCATGGAGCTCTGGGCCAGGGCTCCACTTTCTTAGGTCTAAGGAGGTGCCCTCCCTGTGAAGTTATCAAGGCAGACATTCTGATCCTGTTTGACAAATGAGAACAGAACGTGCAGAAGGGTCAAGGGTCCCACTCAAGTCGCCCAGCAGACCCATCCCCTGTGGATCTGTGACTGGAGCCTGGGTCTTATGCCTCCTGCCCAGTGCCCCCCTCTGCTGTGCTGAAGGTCTGAGCCACTGCTCTTTACAAAGCATGGATTCTTGCCAAGTTTCACTGTGTAGCAATGGGTGTGTGTGCTGTGGGAGTGATTTCTTTCCAGAAGCAGCTTGCTGTAGTAAATAGACCGGGCTGACAATCAGAGGAGTGAGCTCGAACCTCATCCCTGACATTCAAGTTCACAGCTGTCAAATATCTACCTTGAGTCGGGTGCTATGTTCATATGCGTCCTATTTATTCCTTGCAGCAACACAATGAATTAGATACCACGGTGACAGCCTTACAGATGAGGAAACCGAGCTTCAGAGAGAAGAGATTTTTTTCAAGGTCATAGACCAGCAAGTGAGGTGAGCAAATTTCTCACCTGAATGGTGAGCGGGGGCTGTGGGTACCCTTCAGCTTTGAAGGCACATCCAGTTCTACCATCCTGTACTTCTGAAACTGTTCCAGCCCTGCCTTTCCTTCCCTGGAGGAATTAAGGAAAGTGATCATAAGGGCGGGCAAATTTCTGCTTTAGGTAGAGAGACACCAGCAGGGAAAGTAGGAGTAAGCCCTGGGCTGCGGGGGACACTCGCATGATCTCTGGACTTGGGCATGGCTTGTTACATTCTCTGAATGCGTGTTTCCCTATGAAACTCAGAAACCAAATGATGATATTGCATTTCTTGTTACCCTAACTTTCACTCTCTGAACCGAAAGCCAAATAGATCTAGATAGGGAGGGCTGCATCTGCAAGAGTGTTCTGTGGACTCAAAAGTACTAAAAACTATTCTGTAAGCAGTCAATTAGCATCTATTTACTCAGCTTTGACTCTTTGCCAAATGCTGTGTTAGGGGCTAGGGATACAACTTCTTTAAACAGCAATCCCTTCTCTCTCTCTCTCTCTCTCTCTCTCTCTCTCTCTCTCTCTCTTTCCCCCTTTCTCTCTCTCTTTCCCTTTTTACTTTCTCTCTCTCTCCCCAGGATCCTGTGAGATGCAAATGGCATGTTAGGTGTGAAAACCACTTGAATCAATAAAATCAGAATTTCTAAGAGCAGGATCTCAACTGGTTTCTCTCAGACAAGTTCACAGATTATTTGTATGTACTATTTGCTTAATTTCTGCTTTTTTCCCTCCTCACAATGCACTTTTTACCTTTTTGTATAGCCGAAAAAAAACACCACCCCCAAATTCTGTATTTAAAAAAAAGAAATAACGGGGTACAATTTGCCTCTGTCCAAACATTTCAACCACACGTGTGCAGCCGTCCCTCATCCTTTTCCACAGGGTTCTTGTCCTCAGCTCCCCCCTCTCATGAGCTTCTCCTTTATCTTTCTGGCCTACTGTTATTCTGAAATTTGACGTACACAAGTGACTTTTTCTTCAGATGTGTCAAATGAAAGTATAATTTTTATCTGTGGAGGAAAACGGTTTGAAAACTGCAAGGTCTAGATTGGCAAACATAAGGGATTGTCACCCACATCTCAATACAGTGGGCACAGCCAGGGGCCAGTGAGCCGTGGGGGAGCAGCCACATTGATGGGCTCTGCAGCGCTGCTGACTGTGCTGGCATTGCCTCGACACACACAGCAAGTCCCATGGAGGAGACGCAGCCTCCATGAGGAGACTGAAGCCCACTCGGCTCTTCTCTTATTCATTTGTTTGTTGTTCATTCATAAAAATGCGTTACATTCAGATTGAAAGGCAAACTTCAATGTGTGAGGTGTTAGGGAATGGTGGAGGGGAGGTCTTAGGCTCCAGCTAGAGGAACGAAGATGAAAACGCTAAGGAACAGTGATGATGAGCACTTTTTCATGTGTTTTGTGGCCGCATAAATGTCTTTTCTGAAAAGTGTCTGTTCATATCCTTCACCCACTATTTGGTGGGGTTTTTTTTCTTGTAAATTTGTTTTAGTTCTTTGTAGATTATGGGTATTAGCCCTTTATCAGATGGGTAGATTGCAAAAATTTTTCCCATTCTGTTGGTTGCTAGTTCACTCTAATGACTGTTTCTTTTGCTGTGCAGAAGCTCTGGAGCTTAATTCAATCCCATTTGTCTATTTTGGCTTTTGTTGCCAATGCTTTTGGTGTTTTAGTCATGAAGTCCTTGCCTATGCCTATGTCCTGAATGATATTGCCTAGGTTTTCTTCTAGGGTTTTTATGGTGTTAGGTCTTATGTTTAAATCTGTAATCCATCTGGAGTGAATTTGTTATAAGGTGTAAGGAAGGGGTCCAGTTGCAGCTTTCTGCACACGGCTAGCCAGTTTTCCCAACACCATTTATTAAACAGGGAATGCTTTCCCCATTGCTTGTTTTTGTCAGGTTTGTCAAAGATCAGATTGTTGTAGCTGTGTGGTGTAACTTCTGAGGCCTCTGTTCTGTTCCATTGGTCTATATCTCTGTTTTGGTACCAGTACCATGCTGTTTTGGCTACTATAGCCTTGTAGTATAGTTTGAAGTCAGGTAGCACAATGCTTCCAGCCTTGTTCTTTTTGCTTAGGATTGTCTTGGCTATGCAGGCTCTTTTTTGGTTTCATATGAAGTTCCAGTTCTGTCACGCCAGTTAGAATAGTATCATTAAAAAACCTGGAGACAACAGATGCTGAAGAGGATGTGGAGAGATAGGAACACTTTTACACTGTTGGTGGGAGTGTAAATTAGTTCAACCTTTGTGGAAGAAAGTGTGGCGATTCCTCAAGGATCTAGAAATAGAAATACCATTTGATGATCCAGCAATCCCATTACTGGGTATATACACAAAGGATAATAAATTGTTTTATTCTAAAGACACATGCACACATATGTTCATTTCATCATTGTTTACAATAGTAAAGACTTGGAATCAACCCAAATGCACATTAATGATAGACTGGATAAAGAAAATGTGGCACATGTATGCCATGGAATACTATGCAGCCATAAAAAAGGATGAGTTCTTGTCCTTTGCAGGGACATGGATGAATCTGGAAACGATCATTCTCAGCAAACTGACACAAGAACAGAAAACCAAATACCACATGTTCTCACTTATAAGTGGGCATTGAACAATGACGACACATGGATACAGGGAAAGGAACATCACACACTGGGGTCTTTTAGGGGGTGGGGGAGCTAGGGGAGGGATAGCAGGGGGTGGGGACATTGGAGAAAGATAACATTGGGAGAAATACCTAATGTAGGTGACGGGGGTTGGAGGCAGCAAACCACCATGGCGTGTGTATACGTATGTAACCATCCTGCACGATCTGCCCATGTACCCCAGAACTTAAAGTATAATTTAAAGAAGAAGAAGAAGAAATAGGCAACGTGATGCTGTCAAATGCTCCACTTGCATAATAGAAGATTAATGTGGGGCAGCCAGCTTCCTCGTGCACTGTGTAAACGTCCACACCTGATCTAACCAATCTTTGGGACCTATGTAAATCAGACACCGCCTCCTGAAGCCAGTCTGTAAAACCCAGTGTGCTTTGCTGTGGGCTGGAAGTTCCATTCAGATGCTCCACTCTTTCTCAGGAGAGACAGCTGTTCTCCTATGTCTTTCTTTTGCATATTAAAACCTCTGCTCCTAAACCAACTTCTTGTATGCCCATGTACTCAACTCCCTTGTCATGAGATAATGAACCTTGCTGTCCCAGTCTTTTCCCTTGATGTGCCTAATAGGGAGAACTCCGCACACAGAAGGTTTTCAGTTAATATTTGTTTGGTGAACAAACCATGTCTCTGTGGAGGGTAGTCTGGCAGAAGTCAGAAGCACAGCCCTGAAGACAGACTTATTAGCTTGAATTCTAATAGCAAGTCATTTCTCTGGGTCTCTATTTCCTCCTCTGAATCCTGAGGATAATAATTACATCCACTTTCCTCTGTCAAAGAATTATAATGAATGAAAAATATCATGTGTAAAAAAAATAGGATGCTGGTGGCTAGTGCTCAGTAATCGTTAGATCTTATAACTTCTGCTCCAAAACTGCTATTATGCTGAGTGTCTTTCTTTGTAAAAAAGTTAACAACCAACGGAGAGTGAAAATTAAAATATAACTCTCAAAAAAAAAAAAAAAAGAAAAGAAAACATGGTCCCTGCCCTGGAGGAATTCACACTGTAGTAACACTTGAACACTAAATGCACTGTAATAAATTCTACCCAAAAGAGAAATTCACTCTGTCCGGGAGAGTCAAAGTTATGCGCAAAAATGAACTCAAAGAAGAAGTGGGCGTTTACCCAGTGAAAAAAGGAAGAAAGTTGGGGAATCCCTAGCCTCTTATATTATTCAGTGACTTTAACTATAAACGCATTGAGTAAACACACGTATATGCACATGAGTGTGAATGTGTATGAGCTTGCCTGTGACTGTGTGTGTGCAGGTAAATGCTGATGTGCCTGGGTGTCACTGCACATGTGTGTCTACGTACATGCTCACATATTTGCCTATTTTGTCACATGTGTCTGTTTACACCTAACAGCGGCTGACAATGAGCATTGGCTGTGTCCGCGTGATTCTGACTGCTCTCCGGGCTATCTCATTAATCTTCATGAGAATCATATGAGGCAGGGTCTATGAGTATGAAAGACCATGAAACTGAATGGGGAGTTCAGATAACTTGCTGGAGGTCACAGAGCTTCTACATGGAGCTGCATTTTAACACAGTCAGTCTGGCGCCAGGGTCTGCCTCCTGGTAACTACGCTATGTGTTTATGTGTACTGTACACACTGTGTGGGAATAGACAGACACACACACATGTTTACATTCAATTATGAATCTTTTCACAAAGCTAAAAAGACACAAAAGTAAAATATTAAAAAGACTATATTTTTAACATTTTATTTAAAATTTAGGACATGTTCTGAACTGTTTATATCAAAATATCACAGTTTTCATAAAGACAAGTTTTACTGCCAGCTCTGGTTTACTCTGTGTGTGCGTGTGTGTGTTTCTGAAAAGCACTTCTGAAAATGCATTTGCTAGTCTCACACACAGAGTCCTTGGGTTCATTGCACTTCTAGTTCCTACCATCCAAGCACCTAACCTTGATCGTTGTTTCATTTCATTTTTAAAGAACTACTTAGCCTTAGAGAAATATCCTCTTTGCCTGGAGGACTGGAGAGAGCCTCTTAAACTTACCTCTTTGGAAGCAGAGTTATCAATTCCCTGCTGCTGGTGGCCTGCCAGCTCTGGTTTATTGATGAGAAATGGTTACTCCCCAGTCACAAAATCTTCAAAAACAATTTTTTTTAGCACTTCTAATAATTCTGCTCAGTTTGACCACAGAAAACCCTAACTTCAGAACTGAATTGTGAATTTGTTAATTGAGAACTAGATGCTGAGAGCTTTAAAATCTTTATCACCTAAAGTGATAAAGTCCTTTTTACTTCATTTTATTTCTCGTAATAATTTTTTTATCGCATTTTGGGTTTTGGGGTACATGTGAAGAACATGCAAGATTGTTGCATAGGTACACACATGGCAGTGTGGTTTGCTGTCTTCCTCCCCATCATCTATATCTGGCATTTCTCCCCATGTTATCCCTCCCCAACTCCCCGCCCCCCACTGTCCCTCCGCTATTTTCCCCTGACAGACCCCAGTGTGTAGTGCTCCCCTCCCTGTGTCCTGTGTTCTCATTGTTCAACACCCGCCTATGAGTGCGAACATGCGGTGTTTGATTTTCTGTTCTTGTGTCAGTTTGCTGAGAATGATGGTTTCCAGGTTCACCCATGTCCCTACAAATGACACAAACTCATCATTTTTGGTGGGTGCATAGTATTCCATGGTGTATATGTGCTACATTTTCCCTGTCCAGTCTATCATCGATGGGCATTTGGGTTGGTTCCAAGTCTTTGCTATTGTAAACAGTGCTGCAGTGAACATTCATGTGCATGTGTCCTTATAATAGAATGATTTATATTTCTCCTAATAATTTTCTCTTCTCTTGGTCTTCATTTTCCTTTCAGTTGGTGAACAGATTTCTTAATTTCAGTCACTTCAGGGAACAGTAAATGATTGCCCATCTATTGTGAGCAGTAGGGAAAAACCTTCCACTAGGAGACGCAGAAAGTGGTATTTAAGTGAAACATACAAATGTGCTCTGCAGTCAAAGGGAGAAGAGACAGTCTGCTCTATTTTCGCTAAAGAAACACAGAACTCTAGCATTTGCATACCATCCATGCCTCACAAACCCAGAGCCTGGCATCCATGACCTTCAACCCTAACTTGGTGCTGTTGATGCTGTCAATGTGGAATTGAGGACAGAGGAGCAGGGATCTTTAAGGCAGAAGCATATTTTACAGGTTTTAGTTTGTAACTATTGTTTATTTCTACAACTTGATTGGAAAGTATCATTTCACATTCTGTCCCTCACAATTCCAAATCATTTAAACGAAAATTTTCTTTAAACAGAAAAAGAAACACGTGATGTTAGAAAAGTGAATCTTGTGTTCAAGAGGTGGTCAAGTGTGTGCCCTTACCTTACCCTGCACCAGGATGGCCAATCCACAGCAACCTCTCCTGCTGTACCCACAGCCAACAGCACTAAGCCATCTCAGCCCACTTCCCACCTGGATGCTGTCATGCATTTTCTCAAGAAGCATTCCAGAAAGCCATGACCCACTCATCGGCACCAGTGCGTCCACCGATTAGATAATAAAATATTGCTACTGGAGAAGCTGCTCTAAAACTTAGAGAAGTCAGGACTTCTGAATAATAGAATAAAGATTTTGGCAGGCCCTTTGCCCAGCCAAAGAGTGTAACTGGTGAAAGTTATTTAAAACAAACAAATAGAACACAATCACTTAACAACTCTGGAAATTGTCCTAGGGACCTAGGGGAAATGGAGAAAATGCATTTAGGAAAATCTACTAAATCTTGGTGTACAGTGCGAGTCTGTGGCATTTGAGCTGTGACCTCATTATCCAAGCCCTACCCAATGCTGCAGAACCTCTGTTCTGGGCATGTGCAGTCAAGATGAGGGCTGTTACTCCCCATCCAGAGTCTAGGACTACAGTTTCACACTGGAAGGGCAAGCTGCAGTTGTTTCTCATTCCCTTAGCTCTGTGTTGCAGAAATTGTATTCCAGGTAGGTATGGGAGAAAAGACTGAACCTCTTTTCCCCAACCAGCCCCTACACTCAGACAGGAACTCTAACCCAGGCATGGCAGGATGAGAGTACTAGCTTCTTACCGGCCCAGTCTGAGCTGACTCATACAATGTAAAGTCCATAGCAATAGGGGCACTCCAAGAAGACCAGGAACTGCCAATCACTCTAGTAGAGCAGGGGTGTCACTCTAAGAAAGGCAGGTGTCCACCGCCAACTCCAGTGCAAAGAGGAAGGGGATCTGCCCATGGGGAAAGGCAGGGCGTGAGGATGAAAAGCTCAGCAGCTGTTCCTGAGGGGACTGAAAGTGAAGGGCTAACGTATGGGAGCACTAGAACGGGCAATGGTACTACTGGGGAAAGTTCGATACAAGTGAAACAGAAAAGAAGCCAGAAGTTTAACAGAGAACTAGGAAAAGAGACAGAGGAGAAGAGCCCTCCTGAGACAACAGTGAACTCTGGGTGTTGAATGCTGTGTGTGCTTTAGGCAGCAGCAACATAGGAGGGATCACAGCAGATGGATTCCAGGCTGGAAGGCATTCCGTGTGCTGCACACAGACCCATCAACACACCGGGAAAGCCACGCAGCACAATCTCTGGCTAAACACAGGCTGAACAGGAAGCCAAATTAAAAACAGCATCTCAGTGGCTCCCTAGAAGTCTGGAAGACAGTGAGTATGTTCAACGCTTTGCCTGTTGGGCCAATTAGAGAAAGAACCTCCAAACTTCTAGTAACTGGGAAAAAATGAAGCAAAAAATAAACTCCTTGTGTTGTAATTAGTTTCCAAGCCACACACACACACACACACACACACACACACACACACACACGCACGCACCAAACAATGAAAGGTAAACATGTAACAAAGTGGACCTAAGCACAGCATTTGACCTGTCAGTGGCTTCTATTGACCCAGAATTGAGCTTATAAACCCAGGTTTTAAAAGATAAAAATAAGAAGGAAAATCTGAGGAAAGATCATATGCTGTACACTGCAAGGGGAACAGATCTCTCCGAACTGGTTCAGTCAAGTCTCTAGGCAAATGAGCAAGCAATGAAACAAAAACGATGCCACACCCTTGGGGGTGTGGGCTCCATATTCAGAGTTGCTTTACTATGTTATCTAAAATGTCCAATTTCAAACAACAACATTATCAGTGACATGTCAAGAACAAGGAAAGTGTGACTTATATACAGGAAAAGAAGCAAGTGATAAAAATTGCCTTTAAAGGGCCCAGATGGTGAACTTAGAGGAAAGAGACTTCAAAGCAATTAGCTATGTATGTTTTTTCAAAGAAATAAAGAAAATCATACTTAAAAATTAAAGAAAGGGTCATGCATGGTAGCTCACATTTATAATACCAGCACTTTGGGAGCCGAGGAAAGAGGATCCATTGAGACCATCTATACAAAAACAAAACAAAACAAAACAAAAATTAGCTAAGTGTAGTGGCACATACCTATAGTTCCAGCTACTCAGGAGACTGAGATGGGAGGATCGATTGAACCCAGAAGTTCAAGGCTGTGGTCAGCTGTGATGGCGCCATTGCACTCAAACCTGGATGACAGCCAGACCTATCTATAAAAAAGAAAAAAAATTAACAAAATATGATGACAGTAGTTAGTGAATATTAATTAAAACTGGAAATTACTTTATAGGAACCAAATAATAATTCTGGAGTTGAAAAATGTAACAACCAAAATAAATATTCACTAGTTCAACATTCAGCTGAGCTGGCAGAATAGAGTCAGTGAATTTGAATATAGCTCAATAGAGTGTGAAATCTGAAGAATAGAAAAGAGAACAAAGACTCAGATAAATGTGAGACACCATTAAATGCACCAATGTACTTGTAGTCAAGCACCTAAAGGGGAAAATGGTAAGTGAAAAAATATTAAAATAAATAATGGAGGAAAAGTTTCCATATTTGAGGAAAACCTTAATCTAAACATCAAAGATGAGTAAACTCAGCAAACTCCATATAAGTTGAACCTCAGCACTTAGGCACATTATAGTCAAAGTATTGAAACTCAGAAGAGAGCAATTCAAAAAAACAAGAGAAAAATGAATTACCACTAATAAGGGGGCCCTGATAAGATTAACAGCTAGCTTCTCATCAGAAATGAGGGAGGCCGAAAGCCAACAGGTTGGCATGTTCAAATGGCTAAAAGAAAAATAAAACAAAGAAAGCCTCCAATGACTGTCAACCAAGAATTTTACATTCTTCAAAACTGCCCCTCAGAAATGACGGCAAAATAGATATTCCTAGATAACAAACACTGAAATAATTTATTATTGGCAGATCTATTGTACAAAAAAATATTAAAAGTTCATTCGATTTGTATATGCGATTGAACTCTGATGATAATTAAAATTCACACATAGGAAAACAAAGCATCAGTAAAGGTGATTATATAATTACAAAGACAATATATACAATTTTTTTTCTCCTTTCTTCTCTTAACTGATTTAAAAGGCAATAGTATAAACATATATATAATTGTATTCTTAGGCGTTGGGCCTATAGCACATAGAAATATATATTTATCAATAACAGCTCACAGAAGGCAGGCAGAAGTAGAGCCGTATTGGAGTCAGAAAAGGGCAGAAGATGCTAACTTGAATTCAGGGGAAGTAATGAAGAGAACCAGAATAGCCAAATACCAAAGTTAATATCATCTCTCTGTATATACTTGCTTCTTTTTCTTCTCTCAACTTTTTAAAAAGACTTGAGATTATCGTTTTAGCAATGTATTCTTGGGTTTATTACATATGTAGATTTAATATGTAAGACAGAAATTATATAAGCAAGTGGAGAGAGAATAAAGCTCCATAAAAACAAAGTTTCTAGTTTATTGGCAATAAGTTGATAAAACTCTGATGGAGATTCTGATAATTAGTGTATATTATAAGCCTTAGAGCAATCACAAAAAAATTAAAGTCATTAAAAATTTAAATATTACATTAGAGCCTATCCATTTAATATAATAGAAGAATATACATGAGGACCAGAGGAACCAAAGTGACATGGGACTAGGAAACAAAAACCATAATGGCAGGCGAGAAGCCAGACAGAATTACAATACCATTAAGTGAGAATAAATTAAACAATTTATAAAATCAGAGATTGTCGGATTCAATTCCTTTTTAAATAAAAGACACAACTATGGGCTGTCTATAGAAGATGTAATTTAGGTTTAAAGATACATTTAAATTAAAAGACTGGAAAAAGTATATCTTGCAGGTAACAATCATAAAAGAGCTGAGTGGTTATGCTAATATCAGCAAAAAATGACTTAAAAATTACACTAGAGATGCAGAGGACATCTCATAATGACGAGATAACCACCAAGAACGTACAGCAATAATAAACATTATTCATCTAAAAACAGAACTCCAAAATTCAAGATGTTAAAACGGACAGAATTGAAGGGAGAAGTAGACCATTTGATTATAATATTCCTAGTTAGAGACTTCAGTAGTTCACTTTCAATAGCAGATAGTACCACTAGGGAGAAGATTAACACGGATCTAGAAAACATGAACAAAAATTAGACCTGGGAGATATTAGGAAAACAACCACCCAACAGCGGCAGAATACACGCTCTCCACACACACACACACACACACACACACACACACACACACACACAGCATGTTCTACAGGATAGCCCACACGCTGGTCTAGCGGTGATGGGCATTTGGGTTGCTTCCAAGTCTTTGCTTTTGTAAACAGTGCTGCAATAACATATGTGTGTATGTGTTTTTATAGCAGAATGATTTATAATCCTTTGGGTATATCCTTTGGGTAATGGAATTGCTGGGTCACAAAGTATTTCTGGTTCTAGATCCCTGAGGAATCACCACATTGTCTTCCACCATGGTTGAACTAATTTCCGATTTCTTCACAGCCTGCACATGCTAGGTTATGCATTACTTTTGTTATTATTCTTTTAGAAAACATGTTAGTCTTTATGGTTTCAGAGCATTTTAAAGTTTACAAACAAATTGTGCAGAAAAGACAGTGCTCCCACATGTCCTCTCTTCCCCATGCAGAGCTTCTCCTGTTAGTAACATCTGGAATTGGTGTTGTATGCTTGCTGCAACTGGTGAACCAATGTCCATACGTTGCTATTAACTAAAACGTCCATGGTTTACATTAGAATTCTCGTGCTTTGGGTTTTGACAAAGCCATAATGGCGTGTACCCACCTTGCAGTATCCTAAGGAATAATTTCAGGACACTTAAAACCTCCTGGATTTTAATCCCCCAAATGTCTTGGCTCCAACTTTTTATCCCCCCACAATGAAACTCTTAGCAGCCAAACTTTCTTACTGTCTATAGTTGAGCTGTGGATGCAGCTCAGCCACTCAGCCCCTCTTTTTCTTGAAAAATCAAGAAATACCATTCTCTCTATTAATAGAAAAATTAGAAAATGTTTATGATTTGGAAGATTTGGAAAAAAGTATAAAGACATAGAAAAAAGTATTGCCTTTTCCAGAAAGTGTTCTCATTGGAATCATAAACTGTGTATCACTTTCAGACAGACTCCTTCCACCAAGCAATATGCTCTATGCATTGGCTGTGCTGGCTCGAAGGCCCAATTCTTGGTCTTTAGCCTGAAGCTATTTGGGGGCCCACATCAGTAGCATAAATTCATATAATCCAGGGGGTCCACAAATAACAAAAAGACATCTATTACTCAGGAAATTCTAACAGTGTAGATTCTGGCTTCCAAAAAACAGGAATACGTTTTTAATCCTGAATTAATGTTGAATTCTGTTAGATACTTTTTTCTATATCTTCCAAATCATAAACATTTTCTAATTTTTCTATTAATAGAGAGAATGGTATTTCTTGATTTTTCAAGAAAAAGAGGGGCTGAGTGGCAGAGCTGCATCCACAGATGCTGAGGGCTCAAAGGGTAAAAAACTGGAAATGAATGTGGCCTGTGGAGTGATGTTTGTGGCCAGTAGAAGAACAGGCATTCCAGACTCTTGAGCTTCTAGAGAATGACCCAGGTTCATTGTCAGAATAGAAGGCCCAGAGGGAGAAGGAGTGGGGAGAGCGGGCCTGCAAGGTCACCTTGCTGTGTGCAGCTCCTGGTGCTGGTACAGATGGGCCCTGAGCTTACCCGGGCCTGAGGTGCTTCCTGTAGCTCTCTGGCCTAAACGGACCACTCAAAGGAGAGGAGCTGCGTCTTCTCTCCTTCTCTGTC
>NW_016107720.1:1962955-1967293 GCF_001604975.1 Cebus imitator
TGTGACGGTCACAGGTGTGTCCTCGGGACAGAGCATGCAGAAGCTGGGCCTGCATCTCAGCTCAGCTTCCCTGCCAGCCTCACTTCCTTGGCCTTTAGACACTGCTTTCTTGGAAAGGCTAAACTCACTGCACGTGAGCCAGTCACACACAGGCCTCTGCAGACCACACATTTCCATCACTCCCCAGACCTCTAAAATGTCCCCGTGAGACTCACATTGCTGATGGCACTGGCTCTCAGGTGTCCCTCTTGATGAAATGATGTTTATGGACTTTTCCTGTGTGCAGGAAGCAGAGAATTCTAGGTCTTCTATAGACCAGAACCTCCTATTTTGTTCTGTGTTTTTTCCTACATCTGGGTATCTTTGTTTTCTTTATTTTCTGTGGTGTTGGGAGTGGGCATGGAGGGGCTCTGCCAGTCTCAGACTGCCTGCCTCCTGGGTTCCAGGCCTTCTCTCTAGCCAGTGTTTCATGATGGCTCCTCCATCCACCTGCCTCATTTCACCAGCACTTAGCTCATTCCACACCTCCAGCCCCACGTGCATGCGTCACCAGGGCCTGTCCATTTTATCTCCTGAGTCATCCTGAATCCGTCCACTTCTCACCAACCCCACTGCCCTGGTCCGCATCGTCACCATCATCCATCCTGGACACAGCATCCTCAGAGGGAGCGAGTAGGTGTGAATGTGTCAGTGCATGTGAGTGTGAGTGCACTGTGAGTGCATGAGCAAGTGTGCCCATGAGGGTGTGAGCACGTGTGCATGAGTGTGTGTGTGTGAGAGAGAGAGAGAGAGAGAGTGCTTGGAATATTGTTCCTGTATAATCAAGAGAAATAATAATCCACAATATAAATTATATATAAATTATAAATTATAATCCACAATCAGAGAAACAAAAAATCAAAAGAGCACTTGCCAAACAAAAGGAAACCAAACAAGTTCATTCTATATAGAAAACAAAAGAATCACTAATGTGGATTATTTGCAGGAAGATCTGTTCGAATTAGTGAGTAGTGTAATGGAAATTCCAAGCAAATTGATCAACTCTGATGTGACAATTTTCTTTGTAACTTAGCACTTGGAATATTTTCTTTCTCTTGAAGAAAGTGTATGCTTTCTTCTTTCAAATACTGAGAGGCAAAATTGCCATGATTTTCTTGCTTTGAAATGTCTAGAAACTCATGCTAAATGTATTGCTCAATTCCGATACCAATGCTGGATTTCCTGGCTGTTATCCTAATTTTCATCACTGATTTTTATACTTTATTTAAAAACTCACTATGTCTATATATTTTATTTTAAGCCTACAAATAAAATATCATCTCTAAAGGTCTCTAGAGGACATATTTTAATGCCTAGTTAAGATGGAGGGGCTTTTATAATGTAAAACTATATGCCTAAGGAGCTTGATATGTTCATTCTTTTAAACAGTTCAAGCGTTTTTACTAAATCGCATTTATTCTCTTAATTTGCTTAGCAAATCTTTTTAAAACACATGAGGAAAAGATAAAGATAGCTTTGAANAGGGTCTCTGAGCCCCTTTTGTAAAGGCACCAATCACAGAAGATCTTGAGGCCTCTTTATGACCTCTTGAGTCCCATTTCCTATTACCATCACTCTTGGGGCAAGGGTCTCAAGATATGAATTTTAGGAGGACACATACATTCAGATTCTAAAGCCCATCACCCATATCTATAACAAAGAGCGTGATGTCTTTCAGAGAAGAAGTGGTGGCTGTGCACACCCTCGTCTGGAGGGGGCTGGGCTTGGCTTTGGTGAGGCAGCAAGGCTTTCAGGAGAGCACCCTGTCCTTGTGGGGTTGCAACTTCAATATTGCAGGGTTCCGTGGTCAGTCCTGCATTCAGAGGTTATGCAGACCCCTCTTGGCTGTCACGTGGCACCTCAGAGCCTCTCATTAAACACTCACCTTACACAGTGGTTGTAAGAACGGAATGCGTAATAGACATTAGCACTACACCTGTGCCTCACACAGGATGGGAGCTCAATCCATGGTGATGACCACAATTGTTTGTAATTTTTCTCACCTCTTACAGTCTACTCAGGAAGGCCAGAATTTTCATTAACAAGAAGTGTTTAAGGTCTAAGAAAAAATTCACAAGGCAGCATTTGAATGATTTGTTAAGTTGTCTTCATATTTCTTGTCCCTGGCATATGTTTGTGATATAATAATTTATTCATGTACAGTAGAGACCCCTTAGCACAAGCAGGGCCGGGGTAAATGCTGTAAAGGAAAGCTGCAGCTGAACTTGCTGAACCCGGTCCAGTAGGCACCTACTTGGGGTCCTTTCTCCACTTTGAGGTGTTATTCGAGGCTGAATTACCTGGGCTCTGAGGAAACTCAGCATGAAAAGGAAGGGTGCTGGTCTCATTTGGTTTCTTGATCTGCATGAGCAGATGTATTCAACTCATAAAATGTACCACATTTTACCCATGTGCATAAATATATGTATATATTAATGCTTAAATAAAGGGTTAAAAATTCTTTTGTTTTTTAATCTGGAAAGGGCAATGTGAGCAGAGGACCCCTGCTACTGTGTGTGTCTGTCATCTTGATGTTGATCTATGTAAAAGAAAAAAACCTGGCTGGCCATCTGTGAAAAGCACAGACATGTTTTATTCGAACTCCTGCAGTAGGCAAAGGCGGTCAGTACAGAGCCGAGCTCAGCTCGCGAGCAGCATGGGAAGTGGAGAGTTTATGGCCAATGAGCAGAGGGTCAGTGGATGGACAGTCCTAAGAGGAACTTGATGAGGTATGAAGGGAAGAGGGGTTCTTATTAAACTGGGCTAAAAACTGTCTGTCTAAACACAGGCCAAGGACCTAGGTATCAAGGTCGGGAGGGGTTTCCTCATTAAACTGACTTAGCGAAGTCTACAGAAGGCCAAGTTCAGGCTTAGTCAGTATTAGGAATTAGAGGAGCCAAACTACAGTCTGGTCAAGGAGGGACCAGTTTGTGCTGGTACTACTAGTTCCGAGTCCTGCTGAGCTCCAGGAGTGGCCTCTGCATGGCATGTCTCCTTGGGAAGAGCCATTTGCTGGGATGGGGAATGGGGCCTAGGCTGTGGGTCTTGGTCTGTGGTGAGGACTGAGGGATGAGAACCCAAAGGGGCAAACGTCCTCTCAAAGGTGGTGGGGAAGCCAACTTTCACCTAAGGAGCAGATGCAAGGGTGGCCAGCTGCCAGGGGGAGAGGGCATGGGCCAGGCCAGGCCGTAGGCTCTAAGAGCAACCAGGCTGAAGGGCTGTTGCATCTGGCAGAGCAGGGCAGGGCCCTGCCCCTGGGGCCACACTGCCCGGTGCCAGTCTCTTTCCATCACCCACTTTCTGTGAGACCCTGGGGAGGTCCTTCCCCTCACACAGCCTCCGGCTACCTCATGTGTGAAAGTCTGGACAAGGATGACAGGCAGGATCACTGTGGGCGGGATCACTGTGGGCGGGATCACCGTGGGCGGGATCACCGTGGGCGGGATCACCGTGGGCGGGATCACCGTGGGCGGGATCACTGTGGGGGTCAAACAAGCTGAGGCTGCAGATGCCTGCGAGCCATGTGGGGGCAGCACCATGAGGTCCACGGTAGCAGGGAATATCTGTCAGCGTTGCCTGCTGTGTCCGCACTTAAGCTGAATTGGCACCTGGGGGACCACGGCCTGCAGGACACTGTGGATGAGTTGGCCGGTCCTGAGGCTAAATAGTCCTTCCATGGCTAGGGCTATCACAGCAAGGAGATGTGGAGTTAGGGGCCATCCAAGGGGACTCTTCCTGGGGCCTCTTGTCCCCCAAGTTGGGGAGATCTGAGCAGTGCTCAGGTTACACTCATGCCCTTTGTAAGTGACAATGAGTCAAGCATCCCAGTGAATAACCAACACTCACAGGGACAAGCAACCTGCAGTGCAAAAGAAGAGGACCACGTCCCCCATGTGGCTGGCCTGGCACAAAGGTGTCTCCGGGGCCCTTGCCCAGTGCTCTTTCCCCAGACACTGTCTCTAAGTGGGCGCTCTCTTGAGGTGCAGGGAGCCCCGGACCACACCTAGACATGCCTTGGCCAGAGAAGCTGCTGCTGCCCTTGCAACACCTGGGGCCCCAGGCCTCTCTGTGGTGCCCCAGAACATGTCCCCTCTTGTCCTGTGAGCAGCTGGAAGGCAGGTCCCAGAGAGCACCCTAGTGGGGAGATGGCACAGCTGATGTGGCAGTGGCAGGACCTTAGCTGTGGAATGTGGCAGTGAGGGAAGACTCGGGCATCGGCAGGTGAGAAGGAAGCGACAAGGGCTGTGTGCAGCCCGGCCCCAGAGCCTGCTGTGGCCTCACAGCAGCTGTGCTTGGAGG
>NW_016107720.1:1971501-1979663 GCF_001604975.1 Cebus imitator
CCCCCACCACACAGGGAGAGTGTGGCTGTCCCAGCTTGGGGTATCCCAGGCAAATATCAGAGATGGTGCCTCTGCTACCCTGCCCTCCCTGCCCTCCGTGAAACAAAGCACTTGTCCCTTGATGCACTGTCTTCTTTAGAGCCATGGGAGGCACACATCAGCCTCCACAATGTGGTCAGTGCACATATGGAATTTCGCTTTCCGATCTGGCACAGTCCCTGGTACTGGACTAACCCTCCAGCATCACTCAGCAGGTGGCACAGAAGAGTGGACATAGAGAAGAGACGCATACAGTGAGCCCACTGCCACCCCAACATCACTGTTGGCCACAGCAAAGGGCAGTGAGGAGCAGAGCAGCAGGCAGAGTCGCAGCCTCGCTGAGCCCCGGAGCTGAGCTCAGAGCAGAGTTGCAGCCACAGAGACAGGCAGGCAGCGCCTGTGGGCACATGGTGGGCAAGGGCAGATGTTCGCATAGGTTCTCCATGTCCACGCCCTCGTCTCAGGGCTGGCTGGGCATGTGTAGGCTCAAACTCCACGGCCTTAAGGAGAGGGCCTCCGCGGCTGAGAGCTGAGAGGCAGGGCTGGGAGACATGGGAATCCCGTTCAGGGTGGCATGCCTTGGAGTTCCACGCCTTCCCCATGTGCTTTGCCCTGCGATTCTTCTCACTTGCATCCTTTGTAACATAACAAGCTCATAAGCATAAGCATTTCCCTGACTTCTGTAAGCTGCTCTAGCAAATTAATCAAACCCAGGGAGGGAGTCCTTGGTGCCTAATTTATAGTAGCCCATCAGAAGCGCAGGTAAAACAACCTGGGTCTTGTGATTGGCATCTGAAGTGGGGGGTGATCTTGTGGGGCTGAGCCCCCAACCTGTGGAATCAGATGCCATCTCCAGGTAGATAGTGTCAGAATTGAATTGAATTGCAGGAAACTCAGCTGTGTCTGCTGTGGAATCTGTAGAATCGCTTTGTGGGGAAACTCCCCACACATCTTGGTGACAGGAGATCACAGAAATATTGCGTGTTGATTGTTGAGTGAGGAAACGGGAAAAGCGCACTTTGGTTGTCTTTTCCAGGTCACCCCTTAGAGGGTTCAACAGCTGTATATCCAACTCCTAGCAGCTTCTGTGTCTTTTCTCCTTCCAACGTTCTCCTGCGCCCCCCTCCTCCCTCCCTCACTGAGATGTAAACAAGCTGCCTCCTGTTTGTTTGTCTTGTTGGAAGCCTGGGGCTTGACATCAGATATTTATCATCTCAGGATGTGTGCACCACACAGCTCTCTACCCCAACACTCTTTTTTTTTAAAAAAACTTTGTTAAACAACATGATTTTCAGGCATTGCTGAAAATAATTGACTTTCAAAAAAATATCGAAACTCAGCTTAAGATCTGGATTTTGCAATGCATTTATTACTTCATGTGTCTTCTGCTTATTCTCATGTGAAATTGTATTCCAGGTGCTAATTAATTCTGCCAAGGCTTTCTTCCCTTTCTAGATAACTTGCAGTGTTTGGGGCGCTAACTGCATGGTGTCCAAATTGTTTTGTCAAACGTCAGCCCCTTTATTTTCTTTGGCCCATCAAACAAGCCCATGGTCTTTTATTTAGTTTCCAAGGCTGGTTTGGGGGATGAGCAATGACCCTGATGGTCCCTCTAAGGTTGCGTGTGTGGCTCTAAGAAGTGCCATGGAGCCAGTTCCAGTCACAGCAACGCAGCCCAGCCCAGACCCCTACCGGCCCTGTCCTCTCTGTCTCAACTCCTCACTGAAGGAAAAGGCAGAATGCCTCAAAGGTCAAGACAAAGCCGGGGCATGTTAGAGCTCCTGAGACCATGGGAGAGTGGACAGCAACCCCAGGAATCTGCTCGGCACTGGGTGAGGAAGGTGGACTCTCTTTGTCCAATTTGTTAGGTCTTATCTCCAGATTCATCAGAACCGAGTAGGAGATCAGGTGAGATTCACCAAGACCCTCCCACACAGGTGGGATTTCACCTGGAGGTAATTGATCTTGCTGTTGATACAGGTGGATAACTCCATTTGGTTGGCCAAAACAACGTCTAAATACACATGACAATGGTAGACCAGGTGGAAAGTCGAGAAAGGCTGGGTCCAAAGTAAAGAAGCAAAAGTTTCTCTGACACACAGAGTGGGTGGAATGTGGGAGTCCAGGCAGTTGAGCCCCACGGAAGCCTTTTCACATGGAGCAGAGCCCCAATCAGCCTAGAATTGGGAGCTCGTTCTCAGGAAGGGCTGGTAATACCTAGGCAGGGCTTTGGACTTAGGAGAGCCTTGGAGCACTAGGGCACTTTAGGGTCCTAGTAAGCAGGACCCAGGACAGAAATACAGTCCTAAAGATTAAAATCCAGGGTGGGGCTTGGCTCAGAAACCACACTATCAGATTCTGGGCACTGGGTCAGAGTTGGGCTGGTAATAAGTATCCTTAACGTCAAGTCCCTGAGGGCGTGGCTATAGTTGTTGAAATACTATAGGACTTCTGGTAGAAGGGCTGACACTTTCTGTAGAGGGATCAAGTGGCTTTGCCATGTTAAGGAGGCTGCATGTAGAGGCTGGAAAGGAGGCTGAGCCTGGCAGGCTGGAAGGTCATTCATGGACCAAGCACATGGGCTTCAGTCCATGTGGGCCACTTGGCATCATTCACAGCCAGTGAGTGCTGTTTGTGAATGCTCCTTGAATGCACATGTTGTGGTCAAATGAGAGAATTCATTTATGTGAACTAATGAGAGAGGGAGTTGGAATGATAAGAGGTGTACACAAGCAGCCACTAGCTAAACTCTGCGGAATTAATGAATGACTAATACAGAAAGGATCACCAGCTGGAAAAAAATCACGCACTCCTCTAGTGAGAGAAAAGGATTGCAAGGCTACAGCACATGACGGGGCTTGTTGGTGGGTCAGTGATGAGCTTTCAGTTTGGAGGATGACTTGGCTACACTGGAGACAGAATAAATCAGTACAACACTCCTTTGTTGTGACGCCTCATCACACTGCCTACCTATTTTATCTGCAAGACAACCTCATGAACTGGGTATTATTATGTATATTGTGGAGCCCAAAAAGCTGAGCCTCAGAGAGATGGGTTGACTATCAAAGGTCCCTCCGCTCTTGGACACCTAGAACTGTGAAGTTGGAAACAAGCCATGGTGAGAAGTGTTCCCTAAGTCAGGGAGAAGAGGCTGCCTCCCAGAAACAAGCCCTCAGCAAGGCAGGATTCAGGAAGTTGACCTCAGTGGTTCTGAAGGCAAAGCTGGTACGTTCTGACCCTGGACACAAGGTGGCTTTTGCTCTGCAGGATGTGGGCAAGCTCATCCCCAGGTGTGGATGACTTTGGGAAGAGGGTCTACTGGCCTGTGTTTGAGTCAGGAAGAGAAATGCAAGGATTAAATTTACACTAGTATTGCTACAAAGTAACATTGTGAAATCTCATAGACCCAAGTGAGGTACACAGTGTTCACTGAGGCTCACAAAGACTGACAACACATTTATTATCTCGTCCATGTAACTGTCAGAAGTGAATGTTTGCATATTCAACAACTACCCGAGACCTCAGACACAGCCATGAAGCGGCTACAGCAAGCTGAGTCCAATGGCACCTTGGATCTGGGGACTCGGTCTCTGCAGCAGGCTGGGCACAGCCTCAGGACTCCAGCATGCAGAATCCCATGGCAGAGGCTGGGTGAGGGCAACGCACAGCACACACTGTAGGCCCACACTGACCTCTTCTGCAATCCCACTGGACCTTGGAAGACTGGGAGGGGATAACTGAAAGGAAAGCACTGGACTCAATGGACGTAAGAAAAGCTGCCTCAAATGGTTTTGTGACGAAGGCAAGTCACACGATCTGTTCTGGGTCTCACGTTCATCATCTTTGCAATAGTAATAAATAATTTCCTGCCTGTATACTCTGATATTGTTCTGATGTTTGAGTGAAACTATGCCTATAAAAGTGCATTTTGAAAGGAACAGTGTGACACATGTGGAAGAGCATAGTTCCGAAGCTCACTCATTTCCGCCACCGTAGCCACATGAGCACAATGGGAGTGATGTTTTATATCCTTCTATGAGACTGTGAGCTCAGGGATAACACAAAACAACCTGATCACCAGGCAGAGGGCTTTGGGGGACAAGGTCAGGGAGGAAAGGGCTGGTGCAGGTGCTCTCAGGGTGATGTGTGGTTCTGGAGAGCCCAGTCGGAGTGGGGAGACTGCAGGAGCCACATTTGAGCACGTGGATGCCCTGGGTCTTACGGCTTGATACCTGAGCCAGTCAGCCAATACGTGTTATTACAAGCATGTGTTTATTAACACGTATTTCAGAAACAACTTCTCCCTAAACTAGAAAGGACCTGTGGGAGGTGTCCTTTCTTCCTTTGGATTTTACAGTGACACACCAGAAAGAGTGATGGAAAACTCTCTAATCTGCAGCAGAGCCGGAATCTTTAAAGGTGAGGAACAACTGGGCCGGTCAGACCAGGATCTTATCCAGGAGTCATATCTGTCATTTTATCTAAATGAGGGCAAGTGAGATGGGAAAGATCTTGTATGTCCTTTGCTTCTAAAAGTAAAGGCAATGAGTGTTCTAGCCATACATCCTGAGAAAACTTTACATTTACAGACAGATCCCATACTTGTTTGTTGCACAAAAGTTCTGTACAAGCTTGGATGCAGTCGACATTCTTTAGGTTGAGACAAGTGGTAATCATTGTGACTATTGCTGGGGTCATTGCACTTAAACACCGAATGCCCTCCTGCCCGAGGCATCACATGTATTCTGTGTTAAGGGTAACGTGGACTGCTGGTGTGTTGATGAAGCAGAATGTATGCAGTTTTCCCCCTTCCAATGCACTGTCATCCCTTGAAAGACTTCTCACTGAACCCTGTATGGAAGGAATATTTGGAGAAATCTCGAAGAATGAAGACTTGCCCAGAGTTGAGCAGCAGATTCTTAGGGAAGGCAGTCCATATTATCCATCTACTGCTGTGAACATTGCCACAAAATGTAGCATCTTAAGACAGCACACATTTATCTCAGTTTCTGTGGGTCAGGAATCCAGGCACAGCTGGGCTGAGTCCTATGATTCTGGCCCTGGAACAATCCTGCAAACAAGGTGTAAGCCAAGGCTGGCGTCTCACTTTGACCAAATTAAGTCAAGTAGATTGTCTGAATTCAGAGACATTCAGACAGCTAGTAAAGCATTTTTCTGAGTGAGTCTGTGAGGGAAGAGATTAGCAATGGAATCAACAGACAGTGTATTAGCCAGGGTTCTCTAGAAAGACAGAACCAATAGGATATCAATATCTAGCTACAGACAGAATTATGTGAGAAGAGATTTATTAGGGGAACTGGATCACGTGATTATGAAGGCTGCAATGTCCCACAATAAGCTATGTGTAAGCTGCAGACCCAGGGAAGCCCATACATAACTCTCAGTCCCAGGCTCCATGTCTGGGAACCCAGAGCGGTGGTGGGGACCGAGGGATCGTTCTGGGGTGAGTTCTAAGGTCCATAGGCCAGAGAGCTTGGAGTTCTGATGTCCAAGGGCAGAAGAAGGGCGTCCTCACTCTAGAAAAGAGAGCAGGATAATCACCTTTCCTCTGCCTTTTTCTTTAGGATTCTCTCCAGATGATTGGGCAGGGCCTGCCCATTTCTAGGCCATCTTCCCCACTCAGTCAACAGATGCACACACCAGTCTCCTCTGGAAACAGCCTTACACACACCCAGGAATAGTGCTTTACCAGTGTGTTAGGTATTTCTTAATCCAGTCAACACGACACCCCAAATTAACCACCACATTGAGTAAAACATAATTGCCCTCACTGATGTGGGCCGGCATCATCCATAAAACACAACAGAAGGCTGGGGAGGGGTGGATCTGCTCCCTGAGCTGAGACATGCAGCTATTCTCTCCTGCCAACACAGTCTCCTGGTTCTCAGGCTCCGGATGCTGACTGGACTGCACCATGGGCTTTCTTGGGTCTCCAGCTTGCAGAGGACAGGTCATGGAGCTGACTCCTGAGCTTCTGTAATCACAATTTCCATAATGCATCCCTTTCTTATCTCCACATATATAAGCTAGCGATTATCTCTCTGGAGAGCCCTGGCTAATCCATACCTGAGATCTTGGCTGGGACGGAGCTGTTCCCCCCTCACAGGGTGCTGGCAAGACTCAGTTCTCTGTGAGTTATTGTGCTGAGCCCCTTGGCTTCCTGCTAGCTGTGGCTGCAGGGGACCCTCAGTTCCTGGCCACATGGGCAGCTCACGGTGTGGCAGCTAGCATCATATAAGCCTATAAGCCAGCAAGGGCAAGTGTCTGCTGTCAACAAGCATATTACAATCTCATGTGATTCAATCACATCTGTCACAAAAGTGGCATCCCCTCGACTCTGAGAGATCCTATTGTCACGGCAAGTTACTCAAGAAGCTAGAATTGCACTAAGCTGTGAACACCAGCAAGCAGGGGGCACTGGGGCCATCCAGAGGCCACCTACTGCAGCCTGCCCACTGTCCCCTGGTGATGTCACTCCCTGGCATCCAGGTCCTCATGTCACCTCCTCCCCTAAGTGTGGGCAGGACTTGTGGCCAATTGAACAGCCCACAAAAATGTCAATCCTCCAAAGACCACATGAGCTTGGCAGTGGATCTCTCCCCAGTCAAATTTTGAGGTGAGACCTCCGACCCTGGTCAACGTCTTAACTGAAGGCTAATGAGACCTCCTGAGGAAAAGAACCCAGGTGAGACCAGATTTCTGCTTCCCAGAAACTATGAGATAACGATTACAAGGAGTTTAAAGCTGGTAAGCTTCTGGAAATGTGCCACACAAAAGTAGATAGCTAATGCATCATCTGCCATAATTTCTCCAATGGCAGGAACTGCCCACGAGAGGTTTAGGATGCTGGCAGGATTTCTGCTGCCAAGAGATTCAGAAGCTGTGCATCTAAAGTTCCAGGAGAGACTCAGTGTAGAGATACACCCTGGAGTCAATGAAAAGAGGGCACTGTAGCAAGTCTATGCATAAAGCACTGGCCTATGTGATATGCTGATTTACAAGTCCACCATGTATTATGTAATGTTACAGAATGCCCTACTTTTCTGTGGCTCCTGTTAATTTTTTGTATCTCTAAATGGTAAATTATGCACTTGGCAAAAGGTTCCTGGCGTGCGAATATAAATGCTGAAGGCATGGGTCCAGCCTCTTCTCTCCTTAGACTTTTTGCTATTTATCACCAGACATCAACTAGCTTTGAATTTGGCACTGGAGATACTGACCTGAGCTGACCTCCTGGACGTAGGTTTTTCACTGGGGTTAGCTTTCACCCTAAAAATGGCATCCCTCTAGCAAGGAGTCATGTGTCTTGAATCCTGGTTTTGGCTCAAATCCTGGCTTGGGGGTGCTCTTGGCTGAGGAAGTCCTCCTTTGCTGCCTTTGAGATGTTTGTAAAATGTCATGGCCCCCCAGCCTAGCCAGTTTACCCTAGGGGGCCTCCCCATGGATGGGACATGCTATGTGCTTCTTACACCTGGCGGGGTTGCTCTTGCAGGCCCACGTGAAGTGAAGGGTGATGGAGCCTGGGAGGGAGGGTGTGGGTTCTTATGCTTCCCGCCTAGTGCTCAACAATTCTCCTTGGGACCCAAGTGGCCCCAGATGTTGACATGCACCAGGAAGGATCCCAAAACAACTTGGCTGGACCCATGTTCTACCTCGTGGGTTTCAGGGCAGTGAGGGCTGGACAGTCACACTCCCATGGCAGCCCAGCAAGGCCCAGCAGAGGGGTGGGTGTGGGATGACAGGGCTTTCAGGGAGGAGCATTCTGATGGGCCAGGGCTCAGCTTAAGCAGGGCTGCTCTGCAGGCCCATATCCACAGGAGTGGCTGTGGCTTCAGCCAAGACCCCTGGGCTTCCTGAGCATCAAGAAGCCCCTCCTCCTTTAGGGAAGATGGATGGTTACCCCTGAGCAGGCACGTGTGGGGCAAAGCACAATGGTGGTTGTGAGATCCACACATGTGGATTTCCACTGTAGGAACCCCCAGTGCATGTTAAAAGACACGTGCATTAGGAGTGTATGCGGGTGTGGTGTTGGCTTAGTGGTTTCTCCTTATCTTCTTTGGTCTACTTTTCTCTTTCTCCTCCTGCTTGCCCTGAGCCTGAGG
>NW_016107720.1:1980118-1982127 GCF_001604975.1 Cebus imitator
GAATTGCACTAGGCTGTGAACACCAGCAAGCAGGGGGCACTGGGGCCATCCAGAGGCCACCTACTGCAGCCTGCCCACTGTCCCCTGGTGATGCCACCCCCTGGCATCCAGGTCCTCATGTCACCTCCTCCTCTAAGTGTGGGCAGGACTTGTGGCCAATTCAACAGCCCACAAAATGTCAATCCTCCAAAGAGCACATGAGCTTGGCAGTGGATCTCTCCCCAGTCAAATTTTGAGGTGAGACCTCCGACCCTGGTCAACGTCTTAACTGAAGGCTCATGAGACCTCCTGGGGAAAAGAACTCAGGTGAGACCAGATTTCTGCTTCCAAGAAACTGTGAGATAACGATTACAAGGAGTTTAAAGCTGGTAAGCTTCTGGAAATGTGCCACACAAAAGTAGATAGCTAATGCATCATCTGCCATAATTTCTCCAATGGCAGGAACTGCCCACGAGAGGTTTGGGATGCTGGCAGGATTTCTGCTGCCAAGAGATTCAGAAGCTGTGCATCTAAAGTTCCAGGAGAGACTCAGTGTAGAGATACACCCTGGAGTCAATGAAAAGAGGGCACTGTAGCAAGTCTGTGCATAAAGCACTGGCCTATGTGATATGCTGATTTACAAGCCCACCATGTATTATGTAATGTTACAGAATACCCTACTTTTCTGTGGCTCCTGTTAATTTTTTGTGTCTCTAAATGGTGAATTATGCACTTGGCAAAAAGTTCCTGGCGTGCGAATATAAATGCTGAAGGCATGGGTCCAGCCTCTTCTCTCCTTAGACTTTTCGCTATTTATCACCAGACATCAACTAGCTTTGAATTTGGCACTACAGATACTGACCTGAGCTGACCTCCTGGACGTAGGTTTTTCACTGGGGTTAGCTTTCACCCTAAAAATGGCATCCCTCTAGCAAGGAGTCATGTGTCTTGAATCCTAGTTTTGGCTCAAATCCTGGCTTGGGGATGCTCTTGGCTGAGGAAAAGTCCTCCTTTGCTGCCTTTGAGATGTTTGTAAAATGTCATGGCCCCCCAGCCTGGCCTGTTTACCCTAGGGGGCCTCCCCATGGACGGGACATGCTGTGTGCTTCTTACACCTGGCGGGGTTGCTCTTGCAGGCCCACGTGAAGTGACAGGTGATGGAGCCTGGGAGGAAGGGTGCAGGTTCTTATGCTTCCCGCCTAGTGCTCAACAATTCTCCTTGGGACCCAAGTGGCCCCAGGTGTTGACATGCACCAGGAAGGATCCCAAAACAGCTTGGCTGGACCCATGTTCTACCTCGTGGGTTTCAGGGAAGTGAGGGCTGGACAGTCACACTCCCATGGCAGCCCAGCAAGGCCCAGCAGAGGGGTGGGTGTGGGATGACAGGGCTTTCAGGGAGGAGCATTCTGATGGGCCAGGGCTCAGCTTAAGCAGGGCTGCTCTGCGGGCCCATATCCACAGGAGTGGCTGTGGGTTCAGCCAAGACCCCTGGGCTTCCTGAGCATCAAGAAGCCCCTCCTCCTTTAGGGAAGATGGATGGTTACCCCTGAGCAGGCGCATGTGGGGCAAAGCACAATGGTGGTTGTGAAATCCACACATGTGGATTTCCACTGTAGGAACCCCCAGTGCATGTTAAAAGACACGTGCATTAGGAGTGTATGCGGGTGTGGTGTTGGCTTAGTGGTTTCTCCTTATCTTCTTTGGTCTACTTTTCTCTTTCTCCTCCTGCTTGCCCTGAGCCTGAGGGCAGGACCTGAATCCAGCAGCACCAGAACCCACGTGGCCTGGCTGTCAGACAAATAGAAAGGAAAGCTGGGTGGCTTTTCCCCTGGTGTCAGCTGAGAGGAGGAGTCCAGCTCTGAAGCAAAGATGCTAGTCCAGGAGGCACGGGCCTGTGGGGTCCGGGGTCCTCCGAGGCGCTGGGCCTGAGGCTGCAGGGTTTACATCGCTGCCACCCTTCCCTTCTTTCCCGAGACTTTCTGGCATGCTCTTCCTTCTTTGTCTCATTCTCCCTTCTCTTCTCCCCTTCC
>NW_016107720.1:1982902-1985503 GCF_001604975.1 Cebus imitator
AGCTCCTATCACAAAATCCAGACACACCTGCATCTTTCCCAGCCTCCCAACAACCTCGCCTGGTGTTGGGGTGTGGGGGTCTCACCCCTCTCTAAAGCTGATCTCACCCCTCGCTTGGGCACCCCCTGTACAGACTTGCTGCCACCTCATCCACTAAAACGGAAGTTCCACTGGATTCTGTATCTCTTTCCAAGGGTTGTCCCGTTTTCCTCTCCCCTTCACAGAAAGGCTTTCCAAAGCAGCCCTGGGCTGCCTTCCCTCACCACCCAATTGTGTCCCCAGCCCAGGCTGCTCTGGGGAGGTGACCACCTCCTCTGTGCCCACACAGGGATCCCTCACATTTTTGCCCTGGATCTAGAGGTCTCAGCCATAGCCAAGGCTCCTCCCAGAACCTTCCATCCTGGGCCTGGGGGCCCCGCGCCCTGGCCCCGCTGGCCTCCTGGCTGCTTTGCTGCTTCTCAGTCTCTGTGGTTGATGCATCTTCCCCTGCAGACATCAGCAGACGGAGTTCCCCCAAGGCAGTCCTGGCCATACTATCCCTTCTCACACCTTCCTCCTGGATGGCTGCCTGCTTCCTGCCTCCCCAGGCTTTGCAGACCCTGCAGGGGCAGCCCCGCCATTCCTATCCCCAGCTCTTCCTCCAGCTGCGCTCCACACTCTGCTAGCCCAGATCCACACACAACCCCCGCCACACCACACTCTCCCCCAAAATCCCCTTTCTCCCTCACAACACTGCACCCTCCCTGCATAATGTGCCCTCCCCAACAATGCACCCCCACCCCCACAAAGCACCCCCCACACACCACAATGCACCTTTCCCCAACACCCTGCACTCTCCTCCCTCCAAAATGCACTCTCCCTTCCCACAGCACACTCCCCCAGCCACAATGCACCCCCAGCCACAATGCACCCCCAACACACCGCACCCTCCACCACCGCAATGCACCCTCTTACCACGATGCACTCCTTCACCCGCAACCTCACAATGCAGCCTCCCCCCACACCCCATCCTCCCCCCACACCCCATCCTCCCCCCACACCCCTTCCTCCCCCTGACTTTTTCATTTAAGATAAATTAACTATTCAGGGCCTTTGCCCATTTTGCCACCCATCAGATCCAAGCCTGCTCATGTCTTGTGAGCACCCTGGCAGGAGGACCCAAGGCCCAGCTTCCCTTCGTGTCCCCAGGCCCTGCCCAGCCTGCTGTTTCCACATCTCTGTCCCTCTCCACAGTGGCTGCCCTGCCCGCCTTCACCTCCTCAACCCATAGCTCTCCCACTGGGGTCCCACCTGCAATGCCCTTTCCTTGCACTTTGTGGGGTTGCTTCCTTCCCAGCCTTTGGGGGCGTAGCTTAAATGACATGCCCTCAGGACGGGCTTCTGCCGAACAAGGTCTGCTCTCAGCCTTGCTTCTCAGGGCCACAGCTCCCTGGTTCATCCCTGGATTTCAGGACAGTGCTCTGCCTGCCTGCACACTTAGCGATTGCCCCTCCCCTTTCCCCCACAATGAACCTATGCCAGGAACTGTGCCTCCCCTGCTCCCTCTGCCTCTCTGGCAGCTGACACCATCCCTGGAGTAAAGCAAGTGGCCCACACCAAATTAACTTATTAAGTTTATATTGTGTCCATGGCTCTTAGGAAACATTTGACACATTTATGTCACATATACTCATAGAATGAAGAAACTGAAGGCCAGGGACATTTCATAGTACACATTTACAGAGCCCAGAAGGGGCAGCACCAGGACTTGAAGTGAGGTCTGAACTTGGTTCCAGGTGCTAAGCACAGGGCAAGAGCTGTTTGTCACTTGAGAGGATGGCAGGCCACAGCAACTTCAACCCAGAACAGCCCCTGAGGCCACACTGGGAGGAGTCAGGAGGGTTATGAGTGAGGGCACTGACACCCAAGAAGTCGCTGCGCTGCAGCTGTTCTGGCAAAGGCCACTCAGGGAAGCCGAGGGGAACCCTATGGAATGGGATCAGCAGCGAGCCGCGGCAGGAGCAGCATCAGCAGCGAGCCAGGGCAGGAGCAAGTGCAGGGGGTGGCCTGTTTTGCAGGCTCTCTTCCTCAGTTTCCCATTCTCATCTCAGTGCAGTCCAGGGACAGAGGCCTCCAAAAACAACGCTCAGAAAAGAAATAACTTTGAAAGTTGTCAGACAACGATCAGACCCTTTTTGCAGTCTAGGAAAGTGGAAGATACAGAAATCAAACTGCCTAGAGTGACAGGAAAAGCAGACTAGCCTCTGCAGTGCCCTGGGGTCTGCCTGTGGCCAGTGTCCCAAGAAGCCTGGACATTTGAAGAGGGGGCAAAGGGGCCACTGAGGTTTGGCTTGGCCAGCTTCCAGGACACAGTGGACTCCTAATGCTGGGAACGGCTTAAGGGGCTGCTTGTGACTGGGTGAGGTCAGTGTGAGCACCCCAAACACCCTCCTCCCTGAGGCCAGCCTGAAGCTCCATGCAAGCATGGGACAGTCCTGGACCTCAGGGTGAAGCAAAGAGGAGTGAGGGAAGCAGAGGTGCTGAGGGGAGAATGGGGCTCTCGGGAGCTGAGCGGGGAGACTGGAGAGGGGCCGGCTGGGGCTGTCTGAGCTCAAATGCCCT
>NW_016107720.1:1988600-1990708 GCF_001604975.1 Cebus imitator
TATAGGCTGCCTCTGTAGGGGGAGGTGGCCAGGCTGGGGTGGGCAGTAGGGACTCCCTGAGAACAGGAGATGTCCCCAAACCCCAACTCTGTCACACACTGGCAATGTGAGCTGGGAAAGTGCCTTAACTGTCCTTGGCTCTAGTTTTCTCATCTATAAAATAGGGATAAGACATGTTAGTAAGTAAATTAAATAGAAGACTGCGTGGAAAGGTGATTTTATGGCACAAAGGTCTGGCCTATTTGTAAGCTTTCTTTGAGGTGCATAATTTGGAGTAGCAGCAGTGGGCCGTAGGTTAAGTCAGGCTTCTCTAACCCATGGTCCACCGGCCACAGCAGCCCAAGACGGTTTTGAATGTGGCCCAGCACAAATATGTAAACTTTCTTAAAGCATTATGAGATTTCCTTTTTTTTTTTTTTCAGCTCATCTGCTATTGTTAGCTCATCAGCTATTGTTAGTGTTAGTGTATTTTATGTGTGGCCAAAGACAATTCTTCTTCCAATGCGCTCCAGGGAAACCAAAAAATTGGACACCCCTGGGTTACATCATTTCATCTCTAGTGCTGCCCACTTGCTCCCCCAGGTGGCTGAACCTTTTTGTACTCCAATCAGCAGTGTATGAGATTTCAACTTAAATGTCCAGTAACCTTAAACAATAGATTGCTGCAGATTCTTCAGTGGAAAATTTTAAGACAGTGAGAAATTATTAAATATAGGTCCACATATATGTGGATCCAAACATCATGGAATGAGAGAGGAAATAAGAGGAGGACAGCACCAGTGTCGTATCATTTCTTCAGGTTAAAGCCCTAGGGAACAGCACAGTAGGTGACACAATGGACACAGGGGCCTGGGGAGGATCCCGGCAGTGGGGAGGGTGAGTCTGCACTGTGGCGTTGTGTGTCCTGAGCTGGGTGTGGAGGCACACACACTTATAACAATATTCATGTGCCTTTTTCCATGTCTTCAAGATTGCATCTTTTTTTGAAAAGTTAATAAAAATACAGTGTTCTGCACACATGAATATTTTCTTATATTTGTGCTTTGATCTGTCTCCCTGAATAAGGAGAATGAGGTAAAATTTTCCCTGCCTCATGTCTGAAAGAGAGGTGGGCCCTGGCTGGAAAATTAAACAGACCTTGGCCCCTCCTCCTGAGGAGGACAGGGGGTCCTGGCTAGGACTTCTCCAGGTGGTCACCTTCATGGGATGTGTTCTGGGTGAGCCAAGCCCAGAAAGCATCTGGGGAGCTGGGGCAGGTAAGCTAGCTCTCCCAAATAATGACTCTTCGCTGGCACACAGCTGGGGATCCTGGAAAGACCGGGGACTTGCACACTCGATTGAAAGGGCAGAGATGGTCCTGCGAGGCTCTCCTGAGAGCAGCTGAATGAGGCCAAAACTGAGAGGTGGAAGATGCCCCAAATGTCACCCAGCACACTGCTTTTCTTTCAGATACTGAGGCCAGTGATCCCTGGGCTGTGGGTGGGACCTTCAGGAGGATGAAACATGACTGTGGAATGCTGACACCATGCTGTCAGCGGGGCCTGCTCCACCTTCTCTCATGGGTTTCACTGCCTGCAAGGGAAAGTGCAAGCTTTCCAGGTCTCTGACTATCTGTCCCCAGCCTGCTTTCCAGATCCATCACCTGGCTGTCCCCAATTCCCTGCACACTCCTCCTGCTGGCGCCCTGAGGCCAGCAGCGAGTTCCACCTGCTTACTTCATGGTGTTCTCTCTCGGCCTGTGTCTCATCTCCGCTACACTTTCACCTGCTGGCGCTCAGGGCTACCTTGGCCACACCCTCTTCAATTCCATCTTCATGATACCCCCATGGGTTTTGTATAATAGTCCTTTATTTTTGCAGCTTTTAAAGGCAGTGTTTGTTTGCTCCTCTGAGCTGCCTTCTGAGGCAAGTGTCTTCGTTCGCGCTTTACAGATGAGGACACAGCACAGCAGGCTAAAAGCACGTCCTGAGCTCTGCAGTGAGCCTGTGGCTGAGGCTGTTCTCCTGACTCCTGTTTTAGACACACAGCTTGTCTCTGAAATCATCCCAAGCTTTCATTTTAGTACATGCCAGTATCACCTTGCTTGTCAGTTACCTGTGCATTTATCT
>NW_016107720.1:1993351-1994872 GCF_001604975.1 Cebus imitator
CTGCTTCCCGAAGGCTGACAGTCTAAACCTGCAGAGTGACTAAGACCTGATCTGAGTTTCTTCGGGCCTGGGGCTTCCTAAGAGCAACAGGTAGGTCCTGCCTCTGGCCAGACCCGGGCCCCAGGCTGCAGGGGACAGGAGAATGTAGTTCAAGAAGCAAGGAAGCCAGGAGCTGCCAGATAAGGTCGCTCTGTGGCCAGAAAACCAGGCCATTTCTCCCTCATGGAATAAGAACCAGTGTTAGGATCACAGAATCATGGACGCTGGAAGTGGAAGGAACCCAGGCTCAGCTCCCTGTGGATCTGGAGTCAGAAGATCCAATTTCAAGTCTGATTTCTGCCTCTCACCAGTGGGTGACTTTGGCTGCATCCCCAGCCTCTCTGAGCCTCTTTGCATCCACCTGCAAAGTGGGGATATGGCGCGCCCTTGCAGCCCTGCTGTGAGGATTTGGGCAAGCACGTGTCCACGTCAGCCAGAGCCCCTGGCACGTGGTGGATGGCTGATGCATGCCAGTTTTCATCACTGCTGTCCGTGAAGAGCGACAGCCCACGCAGTCACGTGCTTCATTTGCAGCAGATTTCAGTCAGCTCGGGTAATCAGAAGGAAAGAACTCTTCCATCGGGAGGCATTATTCTAGATGGGCCTGCTTTATGTGCAGCCCTAGGAGCTCACCCCTGCTCATGCCTGAATCCCTGGCTCATGCTCGGATCTGCTACAGGGAAGCCTGGGGAGCTAGGGGTATGTGAAGGGAGTATGGGGAAGTTACTATGGAAAAGTAACAATACCAATAGATAATGTTCACTAAGCATCTGCTAGATACAAGGTATTTTTTCCTGTGTTTCTCCTACATGTGGTGACTATGCAGTAGCACAATTATTATTCTCATTTCACCTATGGAGAGTGATGCCTGGAGTATGGGTCATGGGCAGCAGACCTGGGGTTCGGCCCCGGGCATCCAGACCACAGAGCCTGTGCTCTGAGCCCTGCCCTGCACTGCATGTGATCTCCTCTACCTGCTGCCTACCCGGGGCTGATGGGATTCTTAATAATGGGATCTTTCTATAGAAAATAGGGAGCTGAAAGACCAATAGGACATGCTGAGGCAAGAGGCCAGGTAGCAGGGCCCGGAGGTGTCAGAGGGGTCTGGAGACAGAGAATCAGCCAAAGGGGAAATGCAAAGTGACAGAGGCTTGGTGGGAGCACGTGGGGGCCTTGGGTTGGACAGAGAGGGAGACAGAGAGAAAGGTCTGATTGCCTTTTACCTTGAAGCAGCAGAAGAGCTGTTTACTGGGATGATCATTTAAGAAATTTGTCCGGCTAAGTCTTGGACAAAGCTCTGGGATCATCAGTTCCTGAAGCCGTGAAAGCCCAACGTGAGTGGCTGTGTTAGGGCCTCAGAGTCAGTGCATTGAGCAATGCCTTGTCGGAGAGGCAAAGGAAGCAAGTTACAGCCCCGGAATCCACCTGCAGTGTCTTCCTAAAGATGCCGGTGCTTTTTAAAATTAGCTTTAGGCAAATACC
>NW_016107720.1:1997797-1999864 GCF_001604975.1 Cebus imitator
ACAGGTGCACATTTTAATGAGCCTGTTGGGATTTGTGGCTGACACCAGGGCAGAGGGAGAGAGAATGATTAGAGGCCCCTGTCACAGGCACAGGGAGAAAACATGCCCCTGGACAGAGAGACACCTGGTTCAACTAGGCCATAAACCTGTCATAGAAATTACTGGTTCCTTGGGGGTGGCAGGTGATTGGCAGGTGTTGGAGAGAAAGCAGTGGGGAGCTGCAGAGAGGGGCGTGCAGGCAGCGCAGAGCTCTAAGCAGGCCCTGCTGAGCTTACAGCACCTTCACCTCCCCATTCAGGGAGGCTCTGCAGGCTGCTCTGAAAGCTCAGCTTGACCTCCAGAATTTACTGGATATGCCCCTCTGCCTTCACCACCTGTCGCAGTAAAGGTTGAGGTGGATGGAAAAGTTCAGTCTCAGCAATGACATTTGATACACCAAAATCCCCTATTCTAATGACTCTCAAGGGGCAGAAATTACTGTCAAATATTTTTGCCCAGTGTATAGGTTATATGTATGCAGAGGAGGCAGAAGAAAATTATGTCAATCCTTCATAGGAAGGGTTAGATGACATTTTTCTGCTCTGGGACCTTAGACGTTCAGATGGGGCAGAAATGCATATTATGTGGGATTGCACAACTTCATGTGCATATGCTTTGTACTAATCAGTTAATTTACAAGTTAAAAGTCAACAGTAAATTAATAAAAAACTGTGTAACTAGCATCAACCTTTATATGTAGCAAGCTGTTTCCACACTGGTGAAATAATGTAACAGGTAAATAAAGCAGGACATTTCAGAGAACCGGAAATAGAAGTTGAGGTAGGCAGCCAGTGTGGACCAGCTGGGCCAGGGCAAGAGAGCCCAGAACTGTGCCCAGCCTATGAGCCCACCTCAGTCATCAAACAGACATGTGGCCTCCCTGAACATCTGCCACCTTGCTGAGAAAACGGGGCAGAAGTGTAATCCCAGCACTGTGGGAGGCTGATGCAGGTGGATCACGAGGTCAGGATATTGAGACCACCCTGGCTAACACAGTGAAACCCCGTCTCTACTAAAAATATAAAAAATTAGCTGCGTGTGGTGACATGCACCTGTAGTCCCAGCTGCTCAGGAGGCTGAGGCAGGAGAATCACTTGAACCTGGGAGGCGGAGGTTGCAGTGAGCCGAGATTACACCACTGCACTGCATCCTGGGCAACAGAGCAAGACTTTGTCTCCAAAAAAAAAAAAAATTGGGGCAGATGCAGTAAATGGCCAGGTCACAGTAAGCACAGCATCTGCTTCCCTTTTCCCGGGTCCCTGTATTGTGAAGTCCAACCTGAAGCCTCTCCAGGAACCTAGGCTCTGCCAGGCGGCCTTCCCACTACATCCTGGTCTTCTCCCCAGGTTGTGTGCTCAACTATGGTCTATCTTTGAGAAACCTGTTAAAAATCTCTTAGCTGCTGATAGCGCCTGTCATAACTTTTTACATTTTTATTGGGTTACATGACTTTAAATATTTTTCTTATTATTTTAAAGTAGTCTTAGAATAGAGGAGAGATAGATGCAGGAAACCGGTTTCTCAATTTGGAAGAGATTAAGGGAGTTCTTTGCCACTTTGTTTATTTGTTTTGTTTTTAGATGAGTTCTACCTAAGCTTGTATAAAAGCATATGGTAATGAACAAGTACACAGAGAGAAAATAGACACACACACACACACACACACACACACACACACACACACAAAGACAATTATCAAGAAGAAAAATATTAGAGAAATTCAGCAAAGTCTCAGGATACAAAATTAATGTGCAGAAATCACAAGCATTCCTATACACAAATAACAGACTAAGGGAGAGCCAAATCAAGAGCAAATTCCCATTCACAATTGCTACAAAGAGAATAAAATACCTAAGAATACAACTAACAAAGGATGTAAAGAACCTCTTCAAGGAGAACTACAAACCACCACTCGAGGAAATGAGAGGACACAAACAGATGGAAAAACATTCCATGCTCATGGATAGGAAGAATCAATATCTTGAAAATGGCCATACTGCCCAAAGTAATTTATAGATTCAATGCTAT
>NW_016107720.1:2001204-2002114 GCF_001604975.1 Cebus imitator
GGGGTAGAAAATGCACACCATGCAGGAAGCCATAGTTTTTGTTTCTCTTCTGGACTTGGAGGGATAACTTCTACATTCTCAGTGAGTTGAGAAGAATATGGCAGCTAAATTCGTTGAATGTTTCCACAGGAGAATTCTTTCCTGTGATTTTTTGAGGAAATTGATAAATCTACGGTAAATTTCTCTGAATCCTAAGGCAAATTATTCGAGTAATAAGGATTTTTTTCTGTGAGAAAACTTAATAATCAAGACAATGACCTTACTAGTTTGAAAGAGTTCACTGACACCCAGCCAAAACAAGACCAGGAAATGCCGACACACAGAGGGCAGTTCAGGGTGACGCTTCTGGAGACAGAGATGGGGACCCATATGAGAAGGGATTCACCCAGTTTGATCAGCCATGGCTGCTGATAGCTGCCGTCACGCTGTGGGTGTGTGTTCATGGCCTTGTCTGCTGAAATAGGGGTGGTTCCTGAAATAAGAGAATATTCATGCTTTTATACACAAGCATGCTTACAAAAACCCTATGAGTGAGGTGAACAAGCTCCAAGGAATGCTGAGTTTTAGAAAAAAAAAAGCTTTAAAATTAGCAATTTCAACATAAGCAAAGCATTTTCTAGTGTTAAATTGCCATGAAATATTTAAATATAAATCAGAAAATTATATCTGAATTTGTAAAGCAGTTTTATTGCTTTTTCAAGAAGAAACACAAATCAGGGCAGATAGAAAAAAGGTATTGAAATATAAATTGACTTTATACGAAGCAATACTTACCCCAACACTCAACCTGAAGATGCTTTTGGGTACATTCTTATCATCAATTCAGCCAACACCAATAGAAAAATAAGAGACTTTTGTTTATATCTGACATATTTGTCAAGAACCACAAAGATCAAGAGCAGACTATAGG
>NW_016107721.1:0-95309 GCF_001604975.1 Cebus imitator
AAAAAAGGATTTAAGCCTGGGTAACCCCAGGCCAAAGGCCACTGTTGTTACATATATGTAACAGGGGTTAACAAGGGTGGAGAGAAGTCACTGGTTTTTGTTCTATGTACCACAGGCACTTAAACTACCTTGTCTAATAAAATCCAACGAAGTAAGTAATAGCTTCATTTCTTACATGAAGAAACTAAGGTTCAGAGGTTGAAGGCAACTTAACAGTTAGTGGCAGAGCTAAAACCCAAACACAGACCTGCCTGGCTCCAAAGCCTGAGGTCTTTCGTTAACCTCTTTGCCTCAAACAACTCATTTGAAACTTGTTTCTAGAGAGCAGCAGAATAATTCCGGATGTATTCGTTAGACAGAAAGGACTCATGCTACAGTAGCCAATCAACCCCAAAACTTCAGTTAACACAAAAGTACCCCTCCATCCTACAAAGGCCACTCTAGCGACGGGATTCTCCAGGGCCACTGCCTGCTGCCTCCACCCTGCGGTGCTGCCATCTCAACACACAGGTCCAGCTCGTCCCTAAGATTTACACTGCCTCAACTCAGCCACAATGTCCTCGGGAGCTGTGAAGCAGGGCTGTGGCCACGAAGCTGTTTACTGTCACTCATCACAGTCAGCAGGGCCTGCGCATCTGTCCATAGGGCCCCTTTCCACCCCTGGGCAAATATCTGATCAATGTGCAGTTTTGTTTCAAAGCCCCAGGCTCCCCAGTTTTGCCTCTGTGGAAATGATCACTGCCCTGCAGGACCCTGAGGCCACTTGCCTTCTCCCTCCAGGCTTGCTTCCTGTTACTCCCGTACCCACCCACCCCAAAACCCACACTGTCTGAGGCCACACTTGGCGACCTGATCCCCACCCAAAATATGCCTCCACACCTCCAGGCCTTTGCCCTGCAGGAATGTCCTCAGGCCTAGGACCTGTACACCTGGCATTCAGTGCTCAGCCCTGGGCAGCCTTCCCTGGCACGTGCATCCTTCTTCTCAGTGAAATCGAGCACCCTGCTCCAACTCTCCCCAGCATGGAGTCTTACACTGGGCTCCTAGGGGGAATAAAGATGAATCTGTTAGTTTTTGTCAATATTGCAAAAATCTACTTGACATCCCGTGCCCTCAAGCAAGTCACCTGGACCAGCTAAAGCACCAAGTTTCCCTCTGTCTTGCTCTGTCTTTGGTTGGAATTACACCAACCAAAGAGTACCAATGAAGGGGAAAGGAAATGACTGTCAGAAATGCTTGCACCTAGAAGGTACCAAAGATCCATCAAGCGGATGAACAATGAAAGAGAAATGTTTGGAGGCAAAACTTTCAAAACCAGTAATTGCATTGGAGAAAATAAAAAATGGTGGCCTGCTGTGTGCTTTCCCTACTGGACTGTGAGCTATTGGAAGCCACCTGGCCTTCCCTCTCCTCTCATCCCCAGTGCCTGGCATATGACTCTTGCATCCAAAGAGCTCAAAGAAGGATGCTGGATTGATCTAAGGGGAGGTAAACACCACTGCCTGTGCACCCTGGCAGCCTGAGAAGACTCAGCTCCTGGGGGGACCTTGCAGACAGAGAGCCACCAGGAATGTCAGGGAGAGGTAGGGAGATGGGCAGATGGAAGGAAGAAAAGAGGAAGAGAAGATCCCCAAGGAACTCAAGCTGACAAGTGAAACAGGCAGACCACCTTTCCCCCAGTCCAGCACATTACACTGTCATCACCTTTCTGGGGTCCTTTCTGCAGTGTTATAAATACAGGGTGCTTGAACTAACTGATGTCCTGGGAGAAATCAGCGGAAGAAAGCAGGGTATCCCCAGTTTCTTACCACCACGATTGATATTCTCACCAGCAATTAACTCAAACCACGTCATACCCTTAAAATCTATGCTATGATCCAATTCCAACTTTTAGGAAGTGTGAACCACCATTGCCATCCCTTCACCTTTGAGGTGTCATCCTAGCATGTGATTTTAGAGCCAGAGTGACAGCTTCCCACACATCACTCTAGGCAACGTGCAGTTGCTCCTCTGGGGATAACGAGTTGTGGAAGGAATGGCTCACAGGATGTGTTCAGTTTCACACCTGTCTGGAAGCCTGGGGCTGGATGTATTCTGTCTCAGAGGCTGACCACTCAGGGACACAGGGTCAACTGCCTGTTTGAATCAGGGTTATACCTCCTGCTAGCTGAGTGACTTCTGGCAACTTACTCAACCTTTCTAAACCTTGGTTTCTTTATTTGTAAAGTGGTAATAATGAACAGAATCCAGTGAGATGAGGCTTAAAAGAGAAATCACATGGAATGCCTTTTGCATGCAGTAAGACCTGGACTGATCAAAATTGGCTGCTATTTTTTATGAAGCAAAGTGACTGAGAGTCCAGACCTTGCAGATGAAGCATCTACATTTAGGTCTCAGAGCTGCCCTTGTTATTCCTGTTCCAGGGAGTTTCCTTAATTTTACTGTGCTTCAGTTTTTTCACCTATGACAAAGAAATAGCAATATACTCCCTTCATCAGGCTAAAGCATATGGGAAAGGCTTCATGGGTGCCTGACACACAGTAAGCTCTCAGTAAATGATTGCTATTGTACTGGCGATAGTAGTCAAAGTGATTAGCGTGCTCCTAGTAGTGCTCCGTTGGTCTGCTGGATATTAACCAGCCATCTCATTTCTACACTATGTGTTTGCTCAGTAAGGTCTGTTGCTATCCTTGGCATTTGCAGAAATACTCAAAAGAATCTCTCCTGGAGTCCTGAGTGGCAGCAGGACAGGAGAAACCCACAAGTGCTTCTCCTTCCTGCTCTGCCCACAATCCATGAGTAAGAGCAATAGGACCTCGAGGCCCACACACTTCATGATACTAAATGCAGCCTCAATGCTTCACATTGTACTTTCATTTTTCCTAAACACTGGGTTCCTGCAACCAATTGATCTTCAGTTACATTAAACTTTATATGCCAGCCTTGATTTGCATTACTCTATTAATTTCCTTCCCAGCGATCTGAAGTCCTTAGGCAGGACCGAGCATCTATAGGGTGGCGGGAGTTGCCCGGAGAGCATCCTCTCAGAATTCAGAATGCACAAAACCTGAGCCCTGCGCCTAGTTTAGAAACAGAAAATTGGACCTTGAAGAGTCAGTAAGAAAAAGCTTGCATCCCTACTACCTGTGGGCCCAAAATGCATTTTATTAGCTCTAAGTTGGACTCTTTGAGGACCATATGGGCTATAGGCAGCAGTATCCCTGCTCTCATGCAGAGCGAATGTAGCCAGAAAACAAGCACATCTACAGGTCATGTTTCCCCAAGGCATAAGTTGCAAAGAAGCAAGATACCTGTTCCTCCCAAAAAATATTCTTTCATCCTGAGAAATAGGGTAGAAATACCAAGCAAAACTAGATGATGAGCTACACTGGCCAAATTGGACACTGCCTGCAGCAAGGAAATCAGATTCAGCCTGCCCCCAGGGGGACTGTCTAAACATCTGTGCTGCTGAGACCACCATCTTTGTGAGCAGAGGTGGGTACAATCCACTGAATCTTGCTATCATTCCAGTGCTGGCAAAAGGAAGAACAAAACTTCCCCCAAAAGTCAGCCTTTGTCAAGGTGCCAGACGCTTATCTGAGAAAACAAAGGGTCATCTGTTTCTGCATGCTCCCAGCAGTCCTCCCAGAAGTCGGAACACCCCTGATATTAATAGCATCTGAACATCCAAGATCCACCCCCTAGAGAGGCTTGCATCAATACCAAAGCTGGTTTTTGCAGGTAAAAGAGCCACAGGTTGGACATATTGTTAACAATTTGATAAGAAACCTGGCAATCATCCAAAAATGCCATCAATGTCCATGTGTGACAGCAGATCCCCTATTAAGTAACACAAGAGGGAACTTCAGAGAACAGAACATAAACTGCCTGTCCAGTTTTTACATAACACCCTTAGAAAAAGAAAGATGCGCATTAACAATAATTACCATGTTTTCAAATTTACTGCACAGACCATTGTATATCTGTAACCATCTCATAAATGTTTGGGGGGATATTGGAAGGGATACCTGAAAACTATAAATATTTTTATATATTGTTGAACCCCTATTTATCTGAGCACACCCAGCAGCAGTCAAATCAGGTAGCGTGAGAGCCTGTGTCACTTTATCTCAGCATTTTTCCTACATTCACCCAACAAATGTTAAATTCTACTGTGCACTGAATACTATTTTATCATTTCTATCACATAATAATTTAATAAGGTTTTAGCCTATCTGCTAATTGGAAACTGTCTGACCACACAGCAATAACTGGTTTTAATGTACATTCCAAGGGTAGAAAATAGAGTAAGAGAAGGGAAAAGTGTTTTGTTTTTCCAAATGCATCAAAACCCAACCGAAGTTCTCGTTCCTTCTCCCCAGTGAATAACACCAGTGTTCGGGCAGAAGGCGGGAGAGAGGGCTTTTTGCTTGCATCTGGGGGAGCTCATGGCCTTTTCTGATGGTGTGAATAAATACTCTGGATGAATTTAATCCCTGGTAAAGAAAAACATGCAAGAAAGGGCATTTCTTTCCATGTGTATACCCTGGGCTGCCCAGAACAGAGGTCATCTTTGACACAGCACACCTGCCATGGATGACTCCAGACTGAGGCAAAAATTCAGAGAGGGCCTCCTGTTTGTTTTGGGAGGGCTTTTCCAGAAACAACAAAAACAAACAAATAAATAAATTCATGGCAAATCCAGAAAGTTCATGCAACTTTAATATTTAGAATGTGGTAGAAAACAGCCATGGGCAGAGAGGGGGAGAGAACCTGACTCACTGATGGAGGGACCAGTGCAAGCGTGGGTGCCTAGGTGACAGCAACTCACGGGAGGCTGTGGGGTGGCTCTGAGCTGGTGTTCTGGGCTGAGATCTGAAAGAAAGATGCGACAGCTCCCTGCAGCTTGGGCCCTGGAGGTCAATGACCGGTGGGTCCCTGGGGCGCACAAAGGAAGCTCAGACATCTCTGCATGAACCTGCGCCACCACCCCCTCCTCTTTTCCGGATCGCTGTTCCCAGTACCAGCCACTCAAAGCCACCCTGGGCATTTCACGGCTGCCCCTAAAGGACCCCGCCCCCAAAGCGGACATCTACTGGACACAGAGCTCCAGGGTGAGTGTATCCGACCCCCAGCTGCAGCCCCTTGACTTCTCAAGCCTCCTCAGCAACAGTTTCTCAGTAGGAGAAGCGCTGCCAATGCCCCCTGGGAAAACGCTCGGCAGGACTGCGGGCGCTAAGGCCAGGGACATAGAAGGAGTCTGGCCCTGGGCACAGCGGGGAGGAACCGGAGACAGGGCCAGGGGCAAAGACTTTCAACGTGGGCCTCAAAGATCACACAGAAGGAAAAACTTCCCAAGGGCACGGGCCAGGGTGCGCGTCCCTGTTCAGGGGTGCAGCCCTGACTCCCGCGGGCAGGTGGTGTGGGGCTGGCGACAGGCGCGGGCCCCGTGAGACCCGGGAGCAGGTCTCAGCCCCGGTGCACGGGGGTCGCTCCGAGCCTAAAGTCCCAGGAAGGAGAGAGGGAGGTTATGTCTTGGTCCCGTAGGACAAGTCGCGGGCACTGAGCGGGGAAGGGACCTTGAACCCAGGCCCCAGTGGGAAGAGACAGCGCAAACTAAGTTAGGGAGCAGAGAGGCTCGGTTGATGTGTCCCCGCGTCAGAGCGCCCTGCCCGCGGCGCGCCACTACTTACACGAAGACTCCGAAGAGCAGGGCTCGCACCCCAATCTCGATAGCCAGCTCCCGCATGGTGCGGCCGGAGCAGCTCCCGCGGCGACGGCTGGTGCTCTCCGCGGCTCCCGCAGCTCCGCCGGCGCCGGCTAGCCAGACCCTGGGAGGCGAGGGAGGCGCGCTCCAGGCCGCGGGCGGGGCGGAGGCGGGCGGCGGGAGGGGGCAGGCGCCGGGGAGGGCTAAGCCCAAACCTCCCGCCTCGGGCTCCGGGGCTCCGGGAAGCCGCACCGGCCACTAGCGACGCTGCGGACCCCACGTCCTAGTGCGGAGCCGCGGCCGCCTCGGGGACTCGCAGCTCCCTCTCGCCAGGAGCAGCCTCCGCGTCCTGGGCCCGCGCCGGGCACCTGCGGCCAGGGGAGGGGAAGCCCGGGGAAGCCCCACCGCCGCCGCCTCCTCCCTGCGTGCTCCCGGCCTCCCTCGTCAGTGGGCGGCCCCTGGGCTCCGCGCCCGGGCAGCGCGCTCGCTGGGGCTCTGCCGCGGCCCCTCTGCAGCTCCTGGTCCTGCCTCCGACTCCCGCTGTCCGGGCTCTGGCTCCCTGGCACACGCACGCACGTGGACATGTAGTGAACGATCGCTCTGGGGATTCTCCGGAGCTCAGGGCAGCCCTGGCCAACCTGGGTCCCTGCCGAGGAGCGCTCCCTTCCTCCCGTGTTCGGCCCTCCCTACACCTTTCCAGTCTGAATTTTTTTTTTTCTAGGAAGTTCCCCGGAGATCGCTCGCGGGCTTCGCTTTGCTCTCTGGAGATGCCAGCCAGGTTCCAGAGCTCTGGCGCAGACAGAGGGCAACGGAGAGCCTGGCTCCCCGCCAGGCCACCATTGCCAGGTGGCCCCTGGGGACCGGATCCTCTCTCCCCAACACGTGTTCCCTGCCCCCAGCAGCTTGGGGCTGCTGAGCTGTAGAATATGAAAAAGCACCTGCCACAGTCCCTGGCTGGCGTCTGGGAGGTCAGGCTCCCTCGACGCTGACACAGCATTCAAGCAGCCGTCAGACAGGCAGCAGATAGAACCCGGAGCCTCATCCCCAGGTTCAGAGCCAAAAGCCCAACACTGGCTCACAGCGGGCCTAGGGGTCATGACCTCCAGCTGGAGCCCAGCAGGAGCTTGGATTTGCTCTCCCCCAAACTGTCAGGATTTTATCTACTTTTCTTAGAATTTGAAATCCTTGGCTTCACAAATTTAAACCAAGCAGACATTTAAAATGCAAAACTCACAATAATTATAACCACTAGGTTGTTCCTGGGGAGCCCAGGCCTCTCTTGGATTTTAGGAGAGACCCAGCCAAAATTGTGTGAGCAGAGGACACGGATTAGAAGGTGTTTCTGGGACTGACGAGCTATATAGTTCAGTCCTAGATAAAAGGGGGGAGTGGGTAGAACTTAGGAGGAGTCCCTTGGCATTAGTAAAGGGCAAACAGACCCCACCTCCAAAGGAAACACTTGCAGATCGGAGATCCCTGAGCCCAGGCACCCAGTGTCCAGCACACTGTGGTTTACTAAATACCTGGTTGGTATTTAGTAAATGAATAAATATATATTCATACATCATATATATATTGCTTATATATGAAATATTTTCATTTATATTTATTCTATATGGCTACATATGATATATACATATGTCATATATATGGCTACATTTATACACACATATATGTCATCAGGCATATGGGGTGTCAGGTGCAGGTGGGGTAGGAAGGTCTTGGAGGGAGGAGGTATGCTTCTATCTCCTCTGTATCTTGGGCCCAGCAACTACCTTAGATATAACTAGTCTCCCATGAGTTGGCAAATTGGTGTAGGAGAGCTCATAGGCAGCCCAGTGAACTCTAATGACCTGGATCTGAGATTGTCAGGTGGCCATACCCCAGCAGGGCATACTGACAATAGTCCCTGACATTGGGGCATCACTTACCTATAAGCACCTGCTGAGTGGGAGTGCAGCCTGTGCAAAGCTGTGGGTAATACGATTCATCATCCATCTCTGCCTTCAAGAAGATGGGGAGCTGATAGATTACAAGGAAACATCAGGGGACTTATTACAAGCAGTCTTACTAAGTCACAAACACATGCTTCAGACAACTGGATAGCCTAGAGCTCAGAAGTTAGAACCACATCATTGGTCTGAGATAGCCTGAGGACACAGCCTCATGGAAAGGAGCTGGCTTTTGGGTGGTTCATGCCTGTAATCCCAGCACTTTGGGAGGCTGAGGCAGGCGGATCATGAGGTCAAGAGATCGAGACCATCTTGGCCAACATGGTGAAAACCCATCTCTACTAAAAATACAAAAATTATCCAGGCATGGTGGGGCGCACCTGTAGTCGCAGCTACTCGGTAGGCTGAGGCAGGAGAATCATTTGAACCTAGGAGGCGGAGGTTGCAGTGAGCTGAGATCCCACCACTGCACTTCAGCCTGGCACAACAGAGTAAGACTCTGTCTTAAAAAAAAAAAAAAAAAAATAGGAGCTGGCTTTTGTAAGGCAAAGAAAGAAAAAATAAAAGGGAGAAATTCTTGGTAGGGGCAAGAAAGTGGGTGCAAGGGAGCAGAAAGTGGAAGTGGTTTGGAAGGACAGAGTGAGTTGACCTGTGTGACAGAGCAGACGAATGAGCCAAGGTTAGGTTAGTGGACTACCCAGCAGGGTCTGTTACCGCATCACAGATAGAATCTTACTTTTATCACTTTGTGTTTGTATTGAGATAATGGAGAGGCAGTCAGAAGGGGCATGTAACTTCACTGCGTGGTCATTAAGAGACTCTGAAACACATAGATCTAAAGAACTGCCCAATTAAACCTCTCATTTTCCTGGAATTTATTCTCCATTATCTCCTCCAAGTGCTCATCCAGTGCAGGATGCAAATCCTGCCACTGAAAAGGCATTCGCCCTTGAGGAAGCATGTACCCTTTTCAGACGACTCTTTCGAAAGCATTTCCTTACAGGGAATTGCCACACAACACCTTGCAACTTACATCATTGCATTAGTCCTGTCCCACCAGGTACTCAGAACTATCATAGTCAATGCTTCTATGGTGACAAACAGATGGTTCAACCTAAACTTATATAAGAAAAGAGAATTGGAAAGTCCAATGGAAGATTAGCCATCAGGCATGACTGAATTCTGAGTGCAGGCAATGCCATCAGGACTTGGCTCTTTCCAACTCTCTGCTCTGTCTGCACTGCACTGACTTCAGTCTCAGGCTCCTGGTAGTTTCAAGACTGCCACACGCATTTCAGCTTGCAAGTTCAAGTCTGGCTAGAAAGACCTCTCAAGTTCAAGTCTGGCTAGAAAGACCTCTCAAGTTCAAGTCTGGCTAGAAAGACCTCTCTCTGCCTACGTACCAGCACTACCAGCAAAAATGTCACTGAATGTCATTGTTGCTGCCAACCCTGAACCAATCACTGCAGCCAGGGAACCATGATGGACTGATTGTCTCAAGCCTGGTCACATGCTTCATCCCTACCCAAAGCCTCTGAGACCGGGGAGAGGCAATCCTACATATAGAGGGCTGATGCTTTGGAGAAAGGAAAATGTTTGATGGGAAGGTAAACAACCAGGGGCCATCCCCTTCCATGCAAATTGAAGACAACCAGTGTACCTCCCTATGTCCTTATCTGACCCCATGATCATTAACCAGTGAAAGGGAGTTATTATGGGAGCCCCATGATAAGGCTGCCCAATTTCTACAATTGTCAATACAGACTTGCCATTTGTTGTAAGTCTGTGTTTTCTGAAGGTGGCTTTAAACAAAGCTGTGATGTCATCCTTGATGCTTGTCTTCAGCTGCCCAGTCTCTTCTTTTCCCAGTCCCTTTAGCAAGCTTGTCATATGCCATAATGATCCCCTTTTCCATTGCTGAAGCCTGTTGTCAAGGGAAGGCTCAAGCCTTATTCATTATATAAGCCTAGATTAGGATATCTCCCTGGACTCTCTCACACAGAAGGATCTATAATTTAATCCAGGTCCTTCTTGAAGAGCAGATAGGCTCTGATATCTCTGAAAAGAACTTCAGATGGCATCTTCAATACCCCAAATCACAAAAGCTGGCAGCAGCAACCACCCCTGCCAACCTGCCACATTCCCTCCCTGCGTTTGGAGGTAGCTGGCTCTAGCAGCTGTCCAGTTATGAGCATGTGCCAAGCAGGTAGAGCCCTCCTGAAGTGTCATGTTGCTGCACCAGCAGACAAATGAGCTTACAGGGAGTGAAGAAGCAGAGCCAGGTTAGTTAATGTGATCCAGGCAGAGTACCCAGGTGCCAGGCTTGGCAGCCCCTGCTGGGTCTTTATAAGATCTCATAGAATATGATGAGTCCTCTAGTGAAAGAAGCATGGGTTAGAGCTTGAGCAGCCTCAGAAATGCTTAATCATAAGGAAATAGAATAAATCTGTCAATCTCCCTACCAAGATATGATGAACACCATAGCTGTAAAATGTGAGACTGATCTTTGAAAAACCACTTCAGAATCTAGACACACTCATTGAGTGCAGCTTCCTGCCATGCTTTTCTGGCTGCACACATTTTCAAAGCGCCGCTTTAGGGAACTGTCCCATGTTTCATATTGAGCTTATGGGCGTGCCAAGAAAATAAACTCCATCCCTCTGTAGTTATGCCTATGTTGTTAGAGTTTTTTTAAACCCCCAAACATTATTGTTCAGCATGCTGGCCCCAAATTGACCAGATTTTTGACTGTTTCCAAAAACCAAAGCCACCTTGAGAGAATACAAACTTGCAACCATTTCTTATCATCTCATTTTTAGAAGTTATACTCTGTATTTGAGTGCTACCTACCCAATTGCTCTAAGAGCTGTCCTGGTAACAGGCAGCCAGCACAGTGACCCTTATCCTCAGAGATACACATATCCACGCTTTCCTCTGCAGCTGCGTGGCATGAACTTGTTGATGTACCTGCAATCCAAGACAGATTTCAGAAGGTTACCAACTTCAACCTGGTCCATGAATATCTTCCATAATGATCTCAATAAAAATCTGCTTGACACCTCCAGGAATGCAGAAATCACTCACCACTCATTCCATTTCCAGGGAGAGCTATTGTTTGAGTAGAAACAGATTTGCCTGTAGCCTACATTGATGGGCCCAAATTGTGCTTTGGGAACAACATAGAATAAAGTTAATGTCTATTCTTCTACAATATACCCCTTTAATTACTCTACAACTACAAAAGAAGATAGGGATAGATACAGAGGGCAAGAGGGAAGAAGAGTCTTCTCTTTTCCAATCTAAATATTTTATTGCTTCACTTTCTTTCAAGCAGCAATATGTATAAGACCTCTGAGAATATGGCACTAGACCTGATGCAAGAGTGCATTAGGCTGAATTCCACATAATAAAAGTAATTTTCTGGCCAGGCATGGTGACTCACACCTGTAATCACAGCACCTTTGGAGGCTGAGGTGGGCAGATCACTGAAGGTGAGGAGTTCGAGATCAGCCTGGTCAACATGGTGAAACCCTGTCTCTACTAATAACACAAAAATTAGCCAGGTGTGGTGGCAGGTGCCTATAGTCCCAGCTACTTGGACGGCTGAGGCAAGAGAATTGCTTAAACTGGAGGCAGAGGTTGCAGTGAGCAGAGATCGCACCACTGCCGTCCAGCCCTGGGTGACAGAGTGAAACTGGTCTAAATAATAATAATAAAATAAAAATAAAAGGTAATTCTCCTACTTTCAGAGAAGAAGTAAAGCACAGTAAAAGTAAATTAACCCTTTCATGATTTAGAGTAGGTGTTATTCTATCAAAGGAGAACATGTGTGAATTAATAACATCTTTAGGAAAAACACTATACTTCATTTCTTAGAAAAGTTTAAGTGAGGAACTATGTCTATTATTTTCAAATTCATCATGTTAAAAGTCAGAGTAGCATTCCTTATTTCATCCAAAAAGAGTTGTGTGGGGGCCTCCAATAGGATTCTTATTGCCATAGATTGGAGGTCCCCAACCTTTTTGGCACCAGGGACAGGTTTCGTAGAAGATAATTTTTCCATGAAAAGGGGTGGTGGGGATGGTTTCAGGATGATTCCGGTGCATTGCAATTTATTGTCCACTTTATTTCAATTATTATGATGCTGCAATATATAATGAAATAATTATACAACTCACCGTAATGTTGAATCAGTGGGATCTCTGAGCCTGTTTTCCAGCAACTAGACAGTCCCCTCTGGAGGTGATGGGAGACAGTGACAGATCATCAGGCATTAGATTCTCATAAGGAGCACACAACCCAGATCCCTCACATGCACAGTTTACAGTGGAGTCTGTGCTCCTGTGAGAATCTAACGTCACCGCTGATCTGACAGGAGTTGTAGCTCAGGCAGTAATGCCTGCGATGGGGAGTGGCTGTGAATACAGATAAAGCTTCGCTCACTGGCTCACTCCCCACCCACCACTCATTGCTAACCTCCTGCTGTACAGCCCAGTTTATAAGGGGTCATGGCACGAGGGTTGGGGACCCCTGCCATAGATGCTGTGGCAGTAACTAGAATCCAGGAATATTAGGGCAAGAACAGCATAACAAATAAAGACAACTTTGTACTTAATGTACAGCTAGTTCTGTTCCTTCATTTTTTTGGAAGTCCAGGGCCTTACCAAGATGCCCCAGGGAGGCAGAGGCAGGACCAGAGGCAGAGCTAGAACCCAGATTCCCTCTATTACACTCCTGTGTTCTTTTGTGGCACCAGCTGCATCTTGGGTGACATCTGGTTTTGATTTTTGACCTTGTGGTTTTGATTTACATTTCCTTAATGGCTGATGAGGTTAAGCATCTTTTTCTTTTTTTAATTTTTATTTTACTTTAAGTTCTGGGATACATGTGCAGAACATGCAGGTTTGTTGCATAGGTATACATGTACCATGGTGGTTTGCTGCACCTCTCAACCCGTCACCTAGGTTTTAAGCCCCACATTCATTAGCTATTTGTCCAGTTGCTCTCCCTCCCCACTCCCCGACCCCCACAGGCCCCGTGTGTGGTTCCCCTCCCTGTGTCCATGTGCCCTGCTGAGCATCTTTTCATGTGTGTTCGGCCATTCTCTCATCATTTTCATAAAGTACCTACGCATGTCTTTGGCCTATTTTAAAAATCAAGTGGCTGCTTTTTACTATTGATTTTAAGGACTGATTCTGAACAGTAGTCCTTTGTTAGTTATACATATTATGAATTTCTTCTCTTCGTCTATGGCTTAACTTTTCATTTCCTTTCCAGTACTTTTCAACAAGAACATGTTTTTAATTTTGATGAGGCCCAATTGATCCATTTCCTCTTTTATTGTAGTACCTTTTGTGCCCTAAGAAATCTTTGCCTATTCCACATTTGTAGATTTTCTTCTGTTTTCTTCTAAAAGCTTTATAATATTAGCTTTGTATTTAAGTCTGTGTTATATCTCAAATTAATTTCACATGTGACATGAAATAGAGATGAGGTTCTTTTTCATAAGGATATTCAGGTTTTGCAGTATTGTTAGTTGAAAAGACTATCTTTTCACATTGAACTGCCTTGACACATTGATAAAAACTGATCATTTGTGCAGGTCCACTAAATTCTTTTTTATTTTTTCCACTCATCTCTTTTGGGTCCTGACCTGTGACAGCCAACACCAAGGAACTTGCCCAAAATATTTATAGCATCTTTATTAATAATAACCAAATCCTGGAAACAACTCAAATGCTCATTAACATGAGAATGAAAAATAGTGGCATATTCATACAGTAAAATACTACTCAATAATATAAGAAAAAAGTTACTGATACATGCAAAACACATGAATAAATCTCAAAAGCATTGTATTAAGCACAAAACCACACAAAAAAGAAGATATACCCTATAGTTTCATTTATATGAGATTCTATAACAGGCAAAACTGAGCTATGGTGAGAGAAAGCAAGATGGTGGTTACCTCTGGATGGAGACAAGAAAGGGGCATAGGGAACTTTTTGAGGTGTTAGAAATATTCTGTACCTACTGAAGATGTAGGCGACACGGCTGCATATATTTGTTAACATCCATCTAACTCTATGCTTAAAATCTGTGATTTTATTGTGTATAAATTATATCTCATTTTTTAAAAAAGAGGAAGAACAAAGGGAGAAAAAAGCAAGTCGCAGGATTATGGAGGTAAATTATCAGTGGAATCCCCCAAGAAAACCATGCCAGCTCCTCAATTTGTTCAAACGTTCTACTTTCCAAGGGTTAGATGACTCCACAAATAATGCTAAGTTTGTCTCACAGAGACCCCAACTAAAAGATTGCTTCCAGGAAATATTTGGAAGCTACTCAAATGCTCCTTGCAAGGAGACACTCAGGTAAGAGTATAAATTGTTTCCCCAGAAATATACACACTCTGAAAGAAAAGCTTACCCCAAAAGGGTGGGTCAAAAGATAGTATTACGTTTCTTGCTGCAACTGGTTAGAGGGATCAGGAAATGTAAGACAATCTATGTTGTCTTTCCCGCTGCATGCATGCTAAATGCTGAAGGTATGCAGGAGCTTCACATCTCTGGGTTAGAGAGAACCAGGATACAATCCACCCAACATCTCTTCAAACCAGAATCCCTTCTCCAGCATTTCCACTGAACAGGAATCTGACCACTGACCTGATCCAACTTGTGAGCTCGCTACTTCCAGCCCATTCTTTTGAGACAACTCTTCATTTGCTTTCAAGTTGTTAGCCATTGTTAACTAGCAGTTTTCTTCCTAGTATCTTTCATGTGCCAGTCACTTTCTTACTTCCAGAAAAAGAAAAGAACAGCTCCATGCAGCTCCCTACCTGGACTCTACTTAGAGTCAAGGGAAGCCAGGCTGTTCATTTGATCCATCCTTTTCAACACCACTTCCTGCCTTATGAGTGCTGCAGAAATATACACCAATGAAAAGAAAGGTAACCTCATTTATAAAACAGGAACCTCCGGGTCTTAAATACCATCCTGGGAATAAAGTCAGCTGCAAAGCCAAAGAATAACTGGACAGTGAAATAGGACCTCAACTTTAAAATATCATAACCCTTACCAAGGCTGTTCTTTCACCATTATAGCTTCATTCATATAAGGAATCAAGGGGCTACCTTCTTCAAAGATCCTTTTAAAAGTGTGGAATTTCCCAAGTAAAATAATATATTCAACTGTTTTTTAACAATGTCTTATTTTTCATGTTCATTTGCTGTTCACAACACACTTCCGTGTGTTGCGTCATTTGACCCTCAACCAGGAGCTCATACAGAAGAGAATGTATTATTATTATTATTATTACTACTGCTACTTCCACCTATCTTTTTGGAAGATATGTCTCAAGCAGTTACATGGCCCACCATGACCACCTAGATGGGCAGCTTCAGATCTGGAACTAAAGGCCGAGTCCTCCCATAGCAGGTTGTGTGCTCTTCCCATACGCCAAGGTACCTGGCCCTCACTATTCAAGTGGAGATCAATTGCTGTGACAGCAGAAATAGAAGGCAGGTCCAGTGCCTGGGAAAAGCAAGAAGAGTGTGTGGGCTGTTGTGCTGGGGGTAAGAAGGGGCTCATGACAGGAGGGAAGGAAGGAGCAGGCCCCTTCACTTGCACAAGTTTTGCCAAGTATATCTGTCCTCAGAGAAACTTGCATACACTAGATGTTCAAAATGTGATTGTAGCCACAACCGCTTCACCAAGTCTTCTAAGCCGGCAGAAGAATCAATGGATTCCTCTAGTGCCAATTGATTAAAAACCCAACTCAAATTGCCTTGGACACTAATGTCCAGAGGGGTTCAAACAATGTCAGAAAGCTCAGTGCTTTTGCCAATGTCACTAGATACTCCTCCGTTGTCTCCATATTCAAGATTTTGTCTCCTTTGGCAGCAAGTTGATGCTGGTAGCTCCAACATACAGCGTCTCAAGTTCAAATTCAGCAGAGAAAAAAAATTAAAAAGAAAGAAGAATGTATATGTACACACACACACACACACACACACACACACGAGCATTTTTTTCCTACAGCTTTTCAAAAATCCCAGATTTTTCCCAATTAGACCAGCTTGGGTCCTGCGACTATCGTAGCTGGAGTTTGCAGTACAATTATGCTGATTGGATTAACTCTGGGTCAGAGGGCCATCACTCATACCAAGAGGATTAAGAGTGAAGAAGTGGTAGATCTTTATCAGCATGTGCTGTTACCAGACGGTAAAGGGATATTTGGAAGACAAGTCTCAGCTGCCCACCACATGGCTCTCCCTAGAAGGTAATCACCATTACAACAGGACCTTTGTCATGTTCACTGCTATGTCCCCTAGGAAAATATCTGGCACAGAGTAAGAATTCAGTAAATATTAATATTTGTTGTATGAACAAATAAATGAATGAGCTTCAAGCACTGAGGGAATCTGCTAAATAGGGCATTACATAATTTTGTTTTGTTCCTCTCTGCCCTTGTCCAAACAAGAAAGAGTTGGGTCCCCAGTACCTCCAGTGGCTATCCCTGGTCATGTTAAACTCACCTGTTTGAAAGTCTGTTTGCCAATTAAACTTAAGGCAGACAGCCCATATTAATTGCCATCATGGTGCAGTTGACATTGATGAATCTCACAAGTTAACACATATATGAAGACTGTATCTTAGAGCCCAACTTCTAAAACAGTCGTTTTTGCTCTTTATTCCCCTTCAAAGATATTAAAAGTTTGCTGCTGGGGAACAACGTGTTTAGAGCAGTGATGGATGGATATACATCTACGTTGACACAGTGGTCCCAGACAGTACTGCCAATGACCAATAGCAAAGGCCACCTGGATTTCCGAAGCTTTTGCCATGTGGATGCAGCGTCTTTGCAGACCCAGAACATAAAGCTGCCTCCCTCCTGGGAATAAAGTTTGCCTTAGCTGACCTACTATGAATCAATTTCTCCAAATATGATTCTCAAAACTATGAAGTTCACCAGTCATGATGTATGTAAAATGCTGGGATTTTAGGGGCTACATAAAACCCCCGGAAACTGTTTGTAAAGTTTGGGGTATTTGTTTATATTTCTCATAAGTCTACAGTTTTTCATATGATTCTCAGAAAGCTTCATAGAAATAAAAAGTCAAGAATCTCTGCTTTCATAATTATCAGATCAAATTACCCATGACTCCATTAAAATTTGATCAACAGCAATTCCAGGATTGTGACCCAGATGTATTAGATCGCACTTTTTAAAACAGTTCCAATTGAATAACAGATTTCCTGCCATGATCAGACTTGGAATCAGGGAAAGCCAGGCATCTGACCCTGTCTATCAAAATATGAGACCTAGCAAGGGCCTCTGAACATGAAGAAAGAGGAATGACGTGGCCTGGAGCAGGGCGGCAGGCCCATCCAGGGTGTCGCTGAAGCCTGGCCTCAAAATACTGTCTGTAATGAAGGCTGTCTTAGCAAAAGAAATGACTCATCTCCATCTCCCCAGGATAGATATCCTCAAGGCTTTTCCTGTGTCATCCTCATTTACTTGCCTCATCTCCTCCATTAAGACCCTAGAGACATTTATACGAGATTCCAAAGACTGGGAGAGCATAAGAATAACCAGTCCTGACAAAGAGAAGGCATCTGATGACCAGCTGCCAGTGAGCCCATTCTTGACGTTTCTTGACTCAAGGATAGTGGACACACATTACACCTCGAGTGAGCTCAGCATCAATTTGCCCTTCTTATTGTAATAATTCCTAATTTTCTCCGGGGGACCACTGCAGTGTAAGGCCTAAAATGTAGGTCCAGTGTTATTCTGCCCTGACATCCGGTGAAACAGGGAGGGGCTTGAATGGCCTCACTACTAATTTCCCTCCCCACTCTGCTCCCATGGATAAGGTCCCCTAGCCCAGTGGCCCTCCTTACAAATGGGACAAGAAGCAGTTTCTACTTATTCCAAGTGTCAGGTGTCAGTTCCCGACCAGCCTGAGAGTTACAGAAACAGGCAAATCACATCCACCCCTAAGAAACCAGGGGTCACCCCACACCCTTGATACTACAAAGCCTGCCTCTCGCAGACCCTGATTGTTCACTGTTCTTGAATGTAGCCTCCATGTCATGCTGTATGGCATGCGGAGTCCTCCTCCTCCAGGCTGTGAGTACATATGACTAATAAACGGCTGTTCATGCCACATGTCCAGTGCCAGGACTCATGTGACAGCCATTCCATAACCTTGGGATAGAGAGCCCTCCCTTGCCAATGAGGTGAATAGGGGGTGACTAAGACAACAACTCCTCTCTGACTCTCAGATCTGATGCTTCCAGTGAAGGTGACCTCACTTCTGGCCTCAGGGATGTGTATCTGACTTGGGCCTAGCCAATTAGAGTGGACATTGTCCCAGCCACAGTGATTGGTTCAGGGATGGACACATGACCCACTTAGAGCCAATAAGAGGCAAGACAATTCCTCCTACTGCTGAGAAAGACCCTCTTTCTTCTCCTTGGGACTTAGACCCTAGAGGATGTAGGACTGGAGCAGGAATCTTGTCACCATGTAGATCCTGACAATTAAGTTAATATGGAGGAGAGCAGACATAAGACTTGGAGAGATTAGGCTCTATAGACACAACATGGGGCCCCAAGGCAAGCTGTGCCTAAAGCCACTAATTCTTAGACTTACCAGTTATATGAGCCACTGCATTCCTGATTTTGTGTAAGACAAGTTGATTTGGATGTTTGTTTGTTTTCTGTCACTGAGACCTGAATGAATCATTAAAATGTACTGTATCAACCACAGAGTACTTGCCAAATATCTACCATGTGCCAAGCACCATTGTGGGATGTGTGGGGGACATGGGAGGTATAGAGGCTGCAGGGGCTCAGTTAGGAAAGCAAGATCAGTACCCAGAAAGCAAGAAGCTGATGACTAAGTGCCACCTTAAAGGGCACAGATCCTGGCAAAAGGAAGGCAAGAGTGGCTGCTTTGGAGATGTTCTTCATCCGCTGAAGAATAAAATTCCATTCTGGAGTGGCTCACTCTCTCCTTGCCCTCTAGTGGTCCGTGTGCATGATGAGGAATTGTCAGCAGAGAAATGAAGACAAGAGTGATATCAGGACAAAGCTGACCCTTTCCCATCTTACCTGAAGTTCATCTCCTTGTTCAATTCACAGGTCTGTTTTAGAACTTTCCAGGGTGCAAGATGTTCTGACACTTGAGTAATAAGTGATATTCACAAGACGTTTTCCCCTTCTCCATGCAAAGGGTGCTAATGAGAATGGGCGCCATAGTGCTCCTCCTCCCAACCTTTGTCAAAGTAGTAAGGTAACAGTGCTCCCCTTTCAAGTTTCATATCATCATTAGATCTAATGTTATATTTTGGTCTAATGTTATGTTTTTCCTTGTGTAGATTAAAGGCCAACAATTAAAGACCTTAGTCCACACAGGGAAAAAAACACATGATGGAGATATGGTAACTCAGGCCATGCCAAAGACCTAGAAGTTTTGCTTTGGTTGTGTGTCTGCTGAGTCAAAGCAGAAGTTTAATAAATAGGCCAAGGTCCCAGCTGGCCCATCAGGAAGGACAGCCAGCTATTCCCTTAATCACTAACAGCTGTCTCAAAAGCAGGATCCTCTTCCTGCCCCACCCTCTGAAACCAGGTTGGGGAGGGAGCATGATGAGTGGATCAACCACTGGTGACTGACTGAAACACAGAGCAAGAATGTACCCCACAGTGGGTGGGTCTGCACTAGCTTTGAAAACAGAATTCAAATCATGTAGATCTGTTTTTTCATGATTTTTCATTTTAAAGTATGCTATATTTACAGAATAACACAGTGAACATCCATATATCCTTACCTAGATTCACCAAATATTAATATTTTTGCCACATTCTCCTCTCTCTCTCTATGTGTGTGTGTGTGTGTGTGTGTGTGTGTGTGTGTGTAAAATATATATATGTCTCAGTTTCCTCATCTGTAAAATGGGGATAGAAATAGCACCTTTTTCATGGGATTGGTGTCAGGATCACCTGATGTAATATAGATAAGGCATCTGGCACACAGAATTGCTAGCTGTCACTAAAAGTGGAGGGGACGGGGGAGAGAGGGAAGAGTGACAGATAATGTTCATGCCTTGCCCATACCACCTGCCATACCCCTACCCCTCAGTATCCACCATCTCTTATATGCCAGTCTCAGTGGCCAGCTGCAAGCACCTGTAACTTTTTGCTAGGGGCTTTCTCTGGTTGTTTTCCTCTGCTTGGCCAGAGTTCAGGGAAGGCCAAACATGCCAGGAGTTATCTTCTTGGCTCCCCAGAAGTGGCTCTCTACAAACTGACAGCAGTTGACAGATGAAAACCCTGGCTCCAGGTGGGGCTGGGGGATGATTCAGAGACACTGCTGTAATTCCTTAGCTGGACCAAGGCTCATCTGCCCACAGGGGTCACCTGCTTACAATGCACCTTGTATTGCCCTTTCTCCCTTCCCCGTTTCATTTCCTCACTCGCCCTCTGAGCTCCCTGGATCACTTCCCAAATAATCTCCAAGCACTTGTGCCCTAGTCTTAGGAATGGCCTCTAGAAAAAACCAAACTAAGACACTGTTATGCCTACTAGATGCTACCTTACTTTCCTGTCACTCTTCTTTCCCATTCACTTCTGTGTGTGGGTAGGATTGTATGGAAGAGATAAAATTCCATTTTCACACAGATAGTTACAAATACTAACGATGCATGTTTGAGATCTTGCTTTGCAATCACAGTAGATATTCTTCAATATAAATGTTCTGCAAGCATGAGAGATGGATAGTCATTGTCTTCAGAATTGGACCATTAACAAAATCTAATCACCATTTCCAACTCTTCAACTCTTGGTCAAGCAGAAAGCAGTAGAAACTTTGAAGAGCAGCACAACCTGGCTGCAGCAGGTAGCATCGACCAAGGGGGAGAGTGGCACAGTCTGCATGGCATGAATGTCTGCACATTCACCAGTCACTGCTCAACTGACTGTTTCATGGGACAAGGGCAAACACTGGGCAGGGAATGCTGCGCTCACTTGTGTGTTTGATGCAAGGAGATGTGCAGAGGCCAGAAATGTTAAAATCACCAGGGCAGAGTGCAGCACTCCCACCTACCAGTACCTTTATATGAAGGTCAGACCTACATAGAGATGGAAGGCGGGATTTTTCCCCAAAAGTTTACACAAAAATGAATGTATGTGGCTTCACCAGTTCATGCACTGGCAAGCTCTGATATGTTAAGATTTAGTATGCCATTGTAAACAGTGCTGCAATGAACATTCGTGTACACGTGTCCTTATAGTAGAACGATTTGTAATCCTTTGGATATATACCCAGTAATGGGATTGCTGGGTCAAATGGAATTTCTATTTCTATGTCCTTGAGGAATCGCCACACTGTCTTCCACAATGGTTGAACTAATTTACACTCCCACCAACAATGCAAAAGTGTTCCTGTTTCTCCACATCCTCTCCAGCATCTGCTGTCTCCAGATTTTTTAATGTTCGCCATTCTTACCGGCGTGAGATGGTATCTCAATGTAGACCTGGAACCAACCCAAATGCTCATCGACCATAGACTGGATAGGGAAAATGTGGCACATATATACCATGGAATATTATGCAGCCATCAAAAACGATGAGTTTGGGTCCTTTGTAGGGACATGGATGAACCTGGAAACCATCATTCTCAGCAAACTGACAGAAGAGCAGAAGATCAAACACCGCATGTTCTCACTCATAGGCGGGTGTTGAACAATGAGAACACATGGACACAGGGAGGGGAGCTCTACACACTGGGGTCAGTTGGGGGGGAAATAGGGGAGGGACGGTGGGGGGTGGGAAGCTGGGGAGAGATAGCAAGGGGAGAAATGCCAGATGTAGGTGATGGGGAGGAAGGCAGCAAATCACACTGCCACGTGTGTTCCTATGCAACAATTTTGCATGTTCTTCACATGTACCCCCAAACCTAAAATGCAATAAAATAAATGGGAAAAAAAAAAGATTTAGTATGCCGCCCAAGAAGGCATATGCTCTTTTTTATTACAGTTTTTGAAGTGGTTAAAATATAGTTTACAACACCACCTGCTTGACTAGAGGCCCTTGAACCAGGTCCTCTCATTCTGGCAGGCAACCTCTCATTCTAGACGCAGTCTGCAGAAATGACAACCCCTTCCTCCTTCAGTTGAACAGCTCCAGAAGAGAGAGATGGACACAGAGGCAAAGCCAAACTGCGGAAGAGACTGGCTGAGAATCCCCAAGGTGGCTTAGTGGAATGAACCTTTCCACCTAACCACTCTGCTCCTGGTAATAAAATCATTGCCAAAAGAATACCTGCTGCTCTGTTTCCTGAGCGTGGGCCATCTGCCACGCCCTGTGCTCAGTGCTTACACGTTTCATCTTGCTGTGTGCCCCAAAACTCTGCAAGGCAGGTATGATTGTTATCAGCATTTTATAGAAACTGGAACACAGAGAGATTAGGTCACTTGCCTGAGGTCACACAGTGATGGAGTGGCAGAGCTGGGCTTTGAACTAGGTCTGTCGGACTCCAAAGGCTACATCAAGACCTCATTTCTGATGGATCTAATTGCAAAACGTGCACACTTCCTTCTCCACTACACAAATTTATTAACTGTTGTTAATGGCACAGATGAGGAAAGACTGAAAATGAGAAACTTTCTCCTCTGGGAAGAGGGTGCCTTTTTGTTTACATCATGCTCATAGGATTCAATAAAAAACTGGCAAATTGTGTACGATCATGTTCCCAATGTTTAAAACAAGCCAGTCAATGCACAGAATATGCAGTATCTATTTCCAATAGAAGTTCAACATCCCCAAATTTTTCTCTATTACCAGTAATTCTTTGGAATTGTGTCTACGATGAAGACCACAAAAGGCTAGGTGTGGTGGCTCATGCCTGCAATCCCAGCACTTTGGGAGACCGAGGTGGGCAGATCACCTGAGGTCAAGAGTTTGAGACCAGCCTGGTCAACATGACGAAACCCCTTCTCTACCAAAAATACAAAAATTAGCCAGGCATGGTGGTGTGTACCTGTAAGCCCAGCTACTTGAAAAGCTGAGGCAGGAGAATCTCTTGGACCGAGGAGGCGGAGGTTGCAGTGAGCCGGGATGGCACCACTGCACTCCAGCCTGGCGGACAGAGCGAGACCCCTCAGGAAAGAAAAAAAAGCCACTACAAAAACAACTTGATGGGCAGGAACTGGCTTTTACAGACAGATATGCAACTAGTTGGGAGATTTTTTTTTTTTACTTGCTTTACATCAAACAGGGAATAGCTGGATTTCTCTCTGATATTTCCAGTAGACTCCCTGGAACAAAGGAGACTCCTCAGGGTCTGGATTTGAAACTAAGACCAGAAGTACAGTACTAGCTAAGAAATGCTAAGTAGAGAAACTGAGACTCAGAGAGCTGACTCATGTACCCAAGGTCCTGTGGTGGAGAGTGGGGTTGGAACCCAGATCAGGCAGACTACTGGCTGTGAGACCTCTGGGTGTTGTATGTGGCTGTCATGTAGATGGGGAACAACTCAGGGTGGGTGGGCAGCTGTTGGACCAAGAGGTCTGAGCTGACAATGGATGGGGCAGTGATCTCTAGGCAATGCCAATCCTGGCCAGTCCATGGATGGCAGAGATTTGGTTTCAGGGCATAAATACATTCCCAGGTGGTTGGGAGTGCACAAACAGGGCCTCACCTAGGAGCATAACTGGGTCCTACTAATGAGCATGTTAACCATATACTCTGCCACCTTCGGCCACCTTTTCCAAGTGGGCCAGTGACTACTTTCTTCCCTCCACCTCTACTCCCCCAGGAAGAGTGTCTGGCTGTGGTAGGTGGGTTTTGAGGCTCTGATCCAGTACATCATGGTCACGGGAAGGGCTCCAGCCACAGCAGGGAAGATTTGGTTAGGTCCTTTTTTAGGACAGTGGATAGAACACACACATGGTGAAGACTGGGTTCAAGGCTCTATTTTGGGGGATATGCAGGGGCTTGGGTTCACACTGGCTTGCAGCTCCTCAGTCTATATCTGTTAGATTAATTCTTCCCATTCCAAACTCCCTTTCCTTACCATGGCTGCTGGGACTAGGGCTTCTGTCTGGCTGAATCAATATTGATTCATGGCTAAGCCTGAGCCTGCAGGCTGAAGATCTTCAGCAGCTGAAACTGGCCAGGACCCGGATGCTGGGCTGAGTATCCAAACAAATATGTGTATTTACTAATTACAAAGGAAAGAATGTGGAGCAATCTGATGGTCACCACTATAACTATGTAATCAAATTTAGTAGCACATATAAAGGGGCAGCCTGGCATTATGAACCCCTGATGTGATGCCACATGAAGTGCTCAGATGTCTCATGCAGTTTTATTGCCTAGGATGCTTAGCCTGAATCCAACCAAGTCTGTGAACTTAACTCCTAGCTCAATGGGATTGCCCAGGGCTGGGGGTAAAGGAACAAGCTCAATGCTACCAGGAGGAAACAATCAGACGAATCCAGAATGTTATTCTGACAATCCTGGCATTCCCTAAGACAAGTGGCCTGATTTCTTCAAGATTTTAATGTCATGAAATAAAATGGGAGGTGGGATTAAAAGAGGTCAAAGAGACATAGTAACTAAATGACATAGGCTGAGTCAAAGTCTTTATTAATAATAAAATGTATTTTGGAGATGTTTAAATATACACTGAATACTGGATAATGTAATAGGATTATTGCTGATTTTTCTTGGGTTTAATAGTGGTATTGTTGTTATGTAGGGAAAAATCCTTAGGAGATTCATGCTTAAGTTTGGGTGTTAAAGTGTCATAATGTTGTCAATATATTTTCAAATGATTCAGGAAAGAAATGTGTATGGACATAGATACACACACATACATACACACACACAGACATGCCATATATATGTATATATGTGTGTGTGTGTATATATATACACATATATATGTGTATATATATATGTGTGTGTATATATATATACACACACATATATATGTATATGTATATATGTGTGTGTGTGTATATATATACACATATATATGTGTATATATATGTGTGTGTATATATATATATATACACACACACACACACACACACACACACACACACATATATATGGGGCTTGGAGAAGTTAAATAGCCCATGATGCCATCTTATAAACTATAGCTTCAGCATCAAACCCAGAGCCATCTGACTTCAGAATCTTTGCCAGTTTATCACTCCACCACCAGTTTTATTTGTTCTCATGTATAATGCTAACTAATTGGTTATTCCATCTTTCTCTCCCATGGCAGATTGAAACAAAAAACGCCAGACAGACATGTGGCGACTGTGTCTCAGCACACAGGGATGACAGGAGCAATCTCACGGCAATGCTGCACAGCCTAATGATGAGTGCACAATGCAAGTGATCGTGCAAAGGGTAAGTTGTGTTCAATGTCTCCTCTTTTAAAAGGAACAGAAGGATGTGACATGGTTTCTGAAAGACTTCCCACAAGAATCAGAAGAGATGTTCAGGTTTGCGCTTCCAAAGACTCTATTTCAATGATCTGGATTATCTATTTCTTGGCAAAGCTGAGCAAATGAAGTGTTACCTTCCTCATTACAGAAGCTCTAAGTCAGCTAGATTGGTTTCAGAACTAGAGAGGAGACGTGGCTGAAGGGCCTGCGGAGGGGATCCTCGTGGTGCATTAGCAAAGCCCCACTCCAGGAGGAGGGCTTAGGCCCTGTTGCAGGCTCTCAGGCCCCACAGCTCCTGGAATCGCTGTGGGTGAGGGAAGGCTGGTTTTAGGTAGAGGCTGCAAGACCAGATTAAATTAAGGGGAGGGAAGTAGAATGAACAGAACACACCTCCTTTTATCTTCAAAGCCCTTTTCGAAAACTGAACTCAGAAACAGCCTAGCCTCCTGGGAAGCACTCCATGGAGGGCTTCTGCAGGCCAGTTTTAAAGACAGGAGTGAGATTCAGACACCTGCAGGGGTCAGAACCAGAAGGAAAAATGTCTTCTCTGAAGCAGGTGCTCTGACTACCCACCATTCTTCCAGAGAATTCTACAACTTTGAATACCCACCCTTCAAAGGGAGTAGATTGACAATGATTCCTTTTAGACACAGCCTTGAAAATGAGATGTATACAATACTTCTGTTCTCATCTGATTTCTTGTTCCTACAGATGAATTGTCATGGGACAGGGGTGAAATTTCCACAAATCGCTCAATAACAAGCCCGGCCTCTATGGCGCGGGTCATCACTACCTGGTGACTCTCATATCAATAGCATTATAAATCTGCCAAATGATTAGCCTGCACCATATGCCTCTTACTTAAACATCAAACAGAATTCATCAGGAGGTCTCTTCCACTCCACCTTGGTTTAGCTAACCCTGAGATTATTCACTGGAAACAAAGCAAGTACAACACACAGAGAGCAAACTTTAATGCAAAAGCCTGAAGCTGATGATAATATTACCCCCTCCAACCCCATCAGCATCCACAGAATCATCCTCTTCCATGGTTTCAAATCATCTAATGGAATTTTTAGGTCTCACTCAACTGAAATTTGAAAAAAAAGAAAACAAACACCTACAGAATGTGTTAAACGTCTACTTCTGGGAGTCAACGTGAGGATCTCTAAATTGATGAACTACATGAGAAAATTCAAGAAACATTAAGAGCTTAGCCAATGATTCTGGGAGTTTAACCATTCACTCAGCCCATCTCCTGCTGAGTGTCACTCAAGCAACACAGCAGCCACTTGCCAGCTCTAGAATATCAGAACAGACTGGGAAGGGGGAGGAGAGAAAGAAGTTCTATACATACACACATACAATGAAATATCATTCACCCTTAAAAAGGAAGGAAATCCTGACACATGCAGCAACATGGGGGAACTTTGAGGACATTATGGTAAGTAAAACAAGCCAATCACAAAAGGACAAGTATTGTATGATTCCACTTACATGAGATAGCTAGACTAGTCAAATTCATAGACACAGACAGTAGAATGATGACTACCAGAGGACAGGAGATGAGGGAATGGGGAGTTAGTGTTTAACAGGTCTAGAGTTTCAGATTGCGAGATGGGTGGTGGAAAGTTATACAATATGGATGTGATTTCTGCCATAAAACTGTACACTTAAAATTGTTAAAATGATGAATGTTATTTTATATATATAATCGCAATTTTTAAAAACCCTACCGAAGGGATTTCCCATCTTAATGTCTTTATATCGACCAAAGCCCCAAGCACAGCAATGATCCACAGCAACCCTCAAAGCTCACGTTGTTGACTATTGTAATCATACCCAGCATTCCAGCTTGCATTTTCACCTCCTTGTTTTCTATGGCTGACAAAGCGTTATTTCTTGGCAACTGACTTTTCTATGTCAGAAGCCCCATAGAGTAGACTTTCTACTGGATATAAGAAGAAAAACCTTTTTGTAAAGATCATTTTATAATAGCATAATACTCTAGGCTTCCTATTTCAACAAATCTGGCAAAGAAACTCATGTAGGGTTCTTTTTTTAACATAGAAAACTAAAAGCTCCGATTTTTTTTTTTTTAGCCAAAGATTTTAGGCACATCTAATATTCTGCTCATAACCTAAGAACAATTTATATAATTTTTCATAATATGTAAAGAATGAAAAGGTCAAACAGGGAAAGTGACTTAATATCTTTGAAGCTCTCTATACATTATAAATTCATCCTTCTTTGCAACACCATCACTCATCTCGATCTGGCAGCATTTTTCACTTTCTTCTTGCCAAAAGAGACTTTTGCTGCAGCAAAGAGTTACACAGATGATCCTAAAACAGTAGAAACAAAGGAACATTCTCCTTTAAAAAGAAGCTGAAGCGGGATTCTGGAAAGTACATTCCATGAACTATCTGCATCAGAATCCCTAATGTGCTTATTAAAAATGCAGGTGTCCTGCTGAATTAGAATCTCTGGGAATGCAGGCCTAGATCTGCTTTTTATTAAATAAGGGCCCCAGTAACTATGGGAAGGCCTGATAAGGCAAGCTTGTGGAGAAGACGACGTTCATTTTGGAGTCTTGAATCAAAGGCTGGTTAGTGAGGAGCAGAGACGTGGAGCTCAGTGCCTGTCTGACGCCGTAGCCCCCAATCTCAACCATGGATGCCCCATCCCATCTCTCTCATGATCGGAACGTCTCCATTCCCAATATCTTTCCCATATCCTTAGACCCAACATTGGTTGGCTTTGAAGAGGAGAGCAGATCACTCTTCCCCTGAAGACCTCAGTGGATGAAGACAATCTGGTCATGGTCATGAAGACAACTGTCCGTTGGATAATGGCCAATCTGATCCTGGAGCCTGCAGTGGCTCTCTCAGCTTCCCTGATGGGTCTCACCACTGTGGGGGTTGACCTGCCTGGAGCTATCAAGGTCCACCCCTCACTCAACCAGAGCCCCTGCCCCAGATGCCCTGGAGTAGCCAAACCAGTGTCTGTAAACAGATCTTGATCTTAAGTGCTAACTTTTAACCATTGCTTGTGGCTACCTGGAGGGCTGTGGCCAGGTGAGAGCTCAGTCAGAAACTTGCCTTCATGGATTTGCAATGTCTGAATGGGCTGGGAGGGCAAGGACAGCTTTGGGTCACCAGAACACCGTCTCTGCTCTTTCATTGCTTTTGAAACAGTATTTTTCATACTTCAGTGAATTATTTACTTGCATAAAAATACACATACTTATTTTCACTTACAAGTACTTATGTAGCACTTTCTATATTCCAGACAATCTTCTAGGGGTTTTATAAATATTAACTCTTTTAATCTTTATAACAATACTGAAGCAGAGGTTGTTTTTATTTTCATTTTTTAAATGAGGCAGCAGAAACACAGAGAGGTTGAGAACTTTGCCTACAGTTGCACAGCTGGTAAATGGCAGAGCCAAGGCAGTCTGTCTTCCTAATTTGTGTCAAGCTGTTTATATGGGATATATATAAGTTAATGGCAAAATAAAGCACATCAATAAAAACAAACAACGTATTAAATTCTGGTTAGTGTTGCCTATCCTGAGGCTTACTTTCTCTTTGTTGAAGGGGAGATTAAGGAGTGTTTCTACAGGCATTAAAGGAAATAGCACAAAACTGATACTTTCCCATTGACATAATTGGAACTGAAAGAGAACTGCAAAGTGAGTAACTTTCTTATTTTGTGGGTCAATGTTATTTAACACCACAATGGAGCACAATTTATGGTACCTCTTAGGGAGACAATGTGCTGATAAATTATCACTTCTGTGCCATGAGTGCCAGAGGGCAGTTTGTTTTCTCATAGTTTCAACCTCCTCTCCATAACCTTGAGTGCTGATGCTTTGCTGAAAAGATCTTATCTTTTTTGCACAAACTATCTTAGCCCTAGTCACATGATCAGAAAATCCCTACAAGTTGGGTTTCAATTAACCAAGTCTTTATGGTTGAATATTTACAATCAACGCGCACATCATCAGTTAAGAGGGGTCTAGGATGGTGGTTCTCAACTTGAGGTCTCTGGACCAGCAGGATAGGCATCACCCAAGAACTCTTTAGAAATCTGTATTCTCTGAACCACCCTAGACCTACTAAATCAGAAACTATGAAATAGGGCTCAGCAATCTGTGTTTTAATTAAGACCCTGGAATTTGAAAAATCTGGTCTTTAAAAAGTAGCCAAACCTAGTATACAACCACAGTAAAACTTTCATGTAAATTTCTTGTCATGAGTTAGATTTTTAAGAGTTTATATGGAATCAAATCCTGACTCTACAATTTACTGCTTATGTGTCCTTAGGCAAGTTATTTCACCTCTGAGATTTACTCTCAGCTGCCTTTTCTGCAAAATAGGGACAAAAAGACCTGATATATAGGGTGTTACCCAGTAAATTAAATAATGCATGCAAAAGCTGAACAGTACATAGAATATGACAAATGCTCAAGGTATGTTTGTCACTGGTATCACTACTATTATTATCATTATTGGTGCAATAGCACTTGATGAGAAGTATTTTAAAAGGAAAAGGAAGCCAGGCATGGTGGCTCATGCCTGCAATCCCAGCACTTTGGGAGGCCACAGTGGGTAGATCTCTGGAGGTCAGGAATTCAAGACCAGCCTGACCAAAATGAGGAAAAATCCATCCCTACTAAAAAAAAAAAAAAAAAACATACAAAAATTAGCTGGGTCTGATGGTGCACACCTGTGATCCCAGCTACTTGGGAGGCTGGAGAATCACTTGAACCCAGGAGGCGGAGGTTGCCATCAGCGGAGATCATACCACTCCACTCCAGCCTGGGTGACAGAGCAAGACTGTCTCAAAAAATAAAAAAAATTAAAAAGTAAAAAAAAAAAAAAAAAAAACAGGATTATCTGTGAGTCACAGATGGGAATTCCAAGACAGGAAGAGGTATTCCAACTCGGCAGCTCAGAGAGTAACCCGGCAAGGATTGTAGACTGCATCCATCTTGTTTAAAATATGTGACTGCCTACTCAAACTCTTCCTCCCACTAGCCTACTACTAACTAGAAACATCCACATTCCTCTCTCTCTGAAGATCCCTAGAATGCAGAAACAATCCTTTCACTAGGTATTTCCAGCCAGATTCTTCTCGACTAAGGAAAGATTGGAAGAGGAATAGTTGGGGAGGGAAATGGGGTAGCAGGGAGAACAGGCAGGATGGGGGCAAGGATGAGTCAGAAGGGTGGACCATTCCTTGGCAGATCTCAGCTTTTCTTCAACCCCACCCCCTCTCCAAGGCCCCTCCTCTCTTGCAGCACCCATGCCCTGCCTTTAAAATGTGTAACTCTTGTGTCCCTCACCTCCCCCAGTGCAGGCTGGAATTTTCTAATCCAAACTTTACTAAAACCAAAGGAAAAGAAAAAGAAAAAGAAGCCTGAAGAAAGAAAAGAAACAAACAAAATCCAGAAAACAAGTGGCGCTTTCTGAGGACTGGGGTTGGATCCTACAATATTAGCACAACAAGGACCTGCTAATTGATTTTCTCCATTAAAATGGAAACAGAGGGCTGTCCATATAGAAATGTCATCATCCCAGGGGAGCTCAAGTTGATGGGCTGAATTTTTCCTCTCTCTCACCTCAAATTCTACCCCAAAATCGCATCTCTTTAATATTATTCCTACTTGCTCCTTTGGGCTAAGTCAACCCAAGGCAAGTAAGATGAGGACAGCTGGCACAGAGGTGACTTGAGCATATCTGAAGGATGAGAAGGAGTCCATTTGATAGAAGATAACAAAAATTAACAACTGAGTGCCTATTATGTGCCAGGAACCTCAATTAATCCACATAACAAGTCAACAAGGCATTAATAAAAATAACTGTTGCTATTGAGTACTCACTATGTGCCAAGCATTGTCCTCAGCACTTCACACAGCTTCATGAATTTAACCCTTATGACGACTTCATGAACTGCATATTACTATGATGCCCCTTTTTCAGATGAGGAATTTGAGGCACGAAGAAATTAAGAATCAGGTCCTAAGCCATACAGAAGCAAATAGCAGAGCCTGAAGTTGAACCCAGATGCTCTGACTTGAAAATTTACCCTTCTAAGCAATGTGCTTCTAAGAAGAAAGAGCAGCAAAACTGCAAAGGTACAGAGGCCTGAGGATGAACAGATGCCCAGAGAGAGCCAGGAAGTAGGCAGGAAAGTTCCTTAAATGTTGAGAAAATGTTGTGGTTTCAGGTTCAGGGGATTATTTGCATGAGATAAAGGGCAGATGGAGCCAGCTTTGGGGCTTGAGGCAGGTGCAGAAAAAGAAAACTCAATTACTATGGGCAAAAAAAGAATTGAGATGTGAAGAAGATGAACTGCTATAGCATTAGCTACATCAGGACTCTTGGTTGTAAGGAAGAGAAGCCAGATCTAACTACCTTCAGTAGACAAGCAGTTCTTTGGATGGATTTCATAACATTGATAGAAAAGACAAAGAACCAGACCCAAAAGACAAAGACAGGCAAGAACAAGTGAGATCCAAGCAGCAGAAATTGCACCATGGTCACACCCAAAAAGCAGTTCAGTTAGGACACTATCCCTGAGCACTTAACTGTGACCTGTCCCTCATTCTGCTACTGTGGCTGTGACTGACCTCTCAGTGTCCCCTTATTGATATGCAACACCACCAGGTGGGGCATCAGATTGAGCCAGGGACAAGGTCCCACTGAGCTTCTAGATCCCTGGCAGAATCCTTTCTGCCATCAAGAGTCACACAACAAGAGATTAATTGTCCTATCCCTTCTCCTCCAGAACCCACGGCATCCATGGCAGCTGCCAGGGGCAACTTGAACAACGGTGCTCCTGTGCCAGTTTAGCTGAGATCCTGATGACCAGCTAGCCTGCATGCCATCGAACATAAACAGCTGGAAGGTGTCCAAGAGAGAAGGGAACCAACATGCCTTCTGTCTCATTAGATACTTTAGCTTCAAAAACATCTGCTCTCAAAGGCGTTTTCCTTGGGAGTCATCATCAGCCTGTGACAAGGTCTCCTTCACTCAGGACTCTAAAATCTTGAGGTCCCAATGCCATCCAGATGACAGGGTTCTTATTATAAGTGATGGATGAGCAATGGTCGATGAGGATAACCAAAAGCTCCTGGAGTCAGTGGGCTGGAAACACCTCTGCCTCATGACCTCTGTGAGCACATTGCTCTCTGAGTGACGGATACGCAGAGGAACTGTAATGGGAAAATGTGCTGGAGGGTAGGGGAAGTTCATGCCTGCCTGCTGACCTCATATCAACAGAAGGAGTCACTGAGACTGTGGGATTTTCTTTTTCATCTGAACAAGGGCTGCACCTGCATCCAAATTTCCTTGTCTACACTTGTGATGACCTGAGGATCACAGTGTAAACTCTATGGCAGTGATCCACTTTGCCAAGCTCCCAAAGCTCTCCTATGTTGCAGGTTTACCTTTTTGCTTATTTCTAATTTGTCACTGGAAGGTCAGTCATTAAGCAGGATGCTATGAACATAGTGGGTGCCTAAAGAATCTGGCAGCTGAAACTGAGGCAGAATGAGCACGTTACAGGGACAGAACAATTAGCATTGTGAATAAGAACCAAGCAGCTGACCTAGGGTCACAATAAAGGGAAACTTTAATGAGGAAATTTAATTTCCAAGGAAAAACCTCTAGAAAATTATAAACTCAATAATTTGACTTAATCATCTGCATTTGAATAGCTCTGCATGAGCCACACATTTAAACATTTATAAAATTAAGATGCTAAAATTAATGTTTAGCTATTATAGAAGTGCTCATAATTGTCCAGTGATCGTGCATAATGAAATAGCAATCTGGAACATTGCAGGATGGGGCCCCATTCAATGAAACTGTCAAGAGCCAACCTGGAAGATTTATTGAACGCATAGTCTGTGAGCTGTGAGCCCTCTTGTGGCCACAAAGCGCAGTGTGGTCAAGGCCCTCCCTCTCCCCTTGAGTCCTGGGGTTTAGGGGGCCAAGAATCTAAGCATGAGGCCAGGACCCCTGATTCTAAGAAAACTTCTGGACAGTAAGCACACACTCTCCTTCTGGGTGCCAAGGGAGATGCCAGGACAGAGCTCAAACCTTCCAAGCCTCCAAGGAGGTGCTATCCAATAACAATTCCTACCATTTCTGTAGCTTAAAGTTGCCTGATGTACAGTAGCCTTTGATCTGTAAGAAAAGCACTGTTGAACCCATCTAAAGATGTTGAAACTGAGGCTCCAGAAGACGATGTGGTTCGCTCAAGGTCTTTCATCCTTCAATCTGATTTTAATTGCTGCCTCCCAAAAGAGGCCTTCCCTGACCATCCTGTATAAAGTTACCCCACCACCCACCAACCTACACTAGGTCCTGTCAAACACTAGAACCTCTTTATCCTATTCACATGCTGATCACATGTTAGCTACATGTCTCCTGTACCAGAACAGAAACTCTAGTGGGTCCAGGTCTGTCTCACCCATGTGCCCCTGACCAAGGCACTCAGGGCTTAGCTGGGTGTGAGTGGCCTCCTGCTTGGGCTGACCACAGGCCCCTCACACTCTTTGTCCAAAGCTCAACTCCTGGGCTGTCTTGTCCCACGGACACATTCCTCCTCCTGTCATTCATCATCTAAGTTTGGAGGCACCATTTCCTACCTAGTCGTATAAGCCAGAAATCAAAGTGTCTCTTGACTCCTCTGCATTTGAAAAGCCGGCCTCACATCTCCCATCCATAATTAACAGACACCAATTCCTGCAAATCCTACATTCCAATCACTGGACTGTGCCCACTGCTCTCCATTCCCGGCCACACTTTCTTTATACAGGTCATGATCATGATTCATTTGCATTATAGCAAAAGTCTGCCAGCTGTCCTTCCCAGTTCCAGGCTGTAGCCAGAGGGTACTTCCAGAAAGACAAAACCCTACCCTTCCCTCTGTCACTCGGAACCTTCCAATAGCTCCTAAAAGCTCCCTAGTGCTTTTAAGAGAAAGTCCAAAATAGCAAGCATGCCCAACACAGCTTGCATGATCTGGCCCCTGCTGCTCCTCCACCCTCCCTTACCACACCCCATTTCACACTAACCCCTTTCATGGACATCACCTTACTGAATTCTCACAATAGCCCTGCAAGGGAGACATTACCATTCCCATGTTTTAAAACAAGCAAGGTTGGAGAGGCAAAGGTGATTTGCCTGGGGTCCTGAGGCCTCCTGGTTTAAAACCCATTGCTTTTTGTACCTCCACCTGCTGCTCCCTGCTGTCATCCTTGGCACTGGCAATGTTTGCTAAGCACCTCCTGTGTACAAGACACCATGCAAGATGGACTTCGGGTCACCTTTTCTCTCCCTCCATCAGAAATGCACTAGGCAAGTTATAAGAAACACTGTTATTCACATACAGTTAACAAGATACTAACTGGAGACTATCCAACTCCAGCTCCCTCAATTCCAACATCTAGAATAGTGGTGGGCCCATCATAGGCTCTCAATAAATAATTGTGATGTGAAGGATTTTCCGTGTGCCTTCCTCCACTCCCTGTTGCCTTTTAGGAAGAACAGTTGTCTGTAGTGTTACTCGAGCCATCCATCTTATAAAAGGTAATGCCTAAGAAAATATGAACCTCTGCTTCTTCAGAGTCCTAGGAGTCTAGAAAAATTTTTTGTTTCACCCCTCCAGGAAGATAATAAATCCTACCATCATGCACACCTCCCATTCCACCGATATATCCCACAGTGATGCTGATAAATAGCTGTTGTGAAGATGCTGGCAGACAGCAGCCACACATGAACTTTGTCCTGAGGTTGCAACATATCAGGGGCTGCAGATACGATCTGTATTGAGGTTGGAGTATAGACCCAAGTTCCTGCAAAGCCCCACTAAGGCAATGGCTGCAGGGAGGCAGAGGCAATCCCAAGTGAGAGAAGCGTTCCAGGCAGCTGCTCATGCCACGATGGTTGTCCATTTACACGGGTTGCCATGGCAACCTTACCATCAAATTTGGAAAGTCTCATGAACAACATAACCGTAGTGTTAGAGATTTCATGAAAAACACAGCCCCAGGGGATGCGCTTTCTTTGGAGGACTTCTCCATAAAGCCAGCCACAGGGCAAAAAGACTCTAAAGCCTGATGAGTATGAACAGGAAAGCCATGAAAGCCTCCTGAATTTTCAGCCCACTAACTCAGGCTCTGTAAGAATCAAAAACGGCTTGTTTTTCAACCTTTGCCCTGGCATGCAATTATTTCAAAAACTATTTTTTGAATATATTAACAAAGAAATGAATACATTTTATAAAATTGAATTTTCTTATAAATTGAAACATAGAAAAAAGAAATATATATATATATAATTGTTTCAAAAAACTACCTAGAAAACTAAAGTTGTTCTGAAGATCAGTTTTTCCAATGCACTGCGATTTGTGATTAGAACATCAACACTGACTAGTAGGAAAAGCCAGGGATGTTGATTAGGATCTTATGCTACTAGTAAGCTATTTGTCTCATTTGAGGCTGGTCATGATAATAAATAAGGTAGTATGTGATGGAAAACAGTTTGGAAAAGCTAAAATGCTAACCCAATACTAATAATTTTTGTTTAATCTCATCTCACCAGACTTGGGGCCTTGTTTCTGCTCATTTGGACCTCATTTCCTTTTTCTGTGGTTATTAAATATTCCTACCCTGTTGTCTTTGGCCATCACATTGAACCAGAGGTCAAGCTGTGAGGACTTTGAGAGTGAGTGTGTTTATTGTACATGGCTACTTATGCTTGTGCATGTGTGAACACGCAGCATTGACTGGAAGCCCCCAGCTGTCCTGACATGACAAGCAAAGGCCTGATGATTGGATTCTGACTGTTCTAAGCTTGGTTTAGGGCAAATGATTTCACTAAACTTGCCTGGTTGGAATGTTCATTGTCACCTTTTATGGGCTCATGGTCCATAAGGATCCCTTTTTTTTTTTTTTTTTTTTTTTTTTTTTTTTTTTTTTTTTTTTTTTTTTTTTTTTTTTTTTTTTTTTTTTTTTTTTTGAGACAGAGTCTCACTCCATCACTAGGCGCCAGGCTGGAATACAGTGGCACAACCTCAGCTCACTGCAACCTCTGCCTCCCGGGTTCAAGTAATTCTCCTGCCTCAGCCTCCTGAGTAGCTGGGACTACAGGTGCGCTCCATCACGCCCAGCTAATTTTTTTGTATTTTTAGTAGAGACGGGGTTTCACCATGTTGGCCATGATGGTCTCCATCTCTTGACCTTGTGATCTGTCCGCCTCAGCCTCCCAAAGTGATGGGATTACAGGCGTCAGCTACCGCATCCAGCCAAGGATCCCTTCTTTTATTGGATGACAGCCCTGCCCTGCCCACCGCTGTCCCACTCCCATTAGACAACCATGACCAAGGCAGCCTCCAGCATGAGTGTTTTAGGCTCCAGCTTTTGGGCTACATTAGGATCCTGTTTTGCTTTTGTTGAGACTTAATATATAAACCCCAACACAATTTAAGAAGAAAAAAAAAAAACACTGACACTTTAATGAAATCTAGTACACAGCAATACCTGTGGTTCTTCACAAAGCTGCACTTTACCACCTAAAATGCATAACAAGGATGGGCGCGGGGCTCACATCTGTAATCCCAGCACTTTGAGAGGCCAAGGCGGCCAGATCACTTGATGTCAGGAGTTCAAGACCAGCCTGGCCAACTTGATAAAGCCCCATCTCTACTAAAAATATAAGAATTAGCCTTACCTTAGGTGTCACGTGTGATTTGAGGGGTCTTCAATCCCACTGGACCAAAATGCCCACTCATCTCTCCACTCTTCACTTGGCTAGGGTGCCAAGGTCTATGCCTACCAGCTTATTCTCCAAAAGACTAAGTGAATGAAAATGGACAGATGATACCTGAGAGCAGAAGAAAGCCTCTAACCATTCAGATCATCCCTTCCGTTCCCCACTCACTCTTTCATCCACCCCTCAATCATTTATTTTAGGAACTGGCTGAGCACCTACACAGTGCCCTGCCTTGTACTAAGCACTGGGGAACGATGGTGAAGAAAACCCAGACCTGACCTCTCACCTTTCTCCCTTCTCCCTTCACATGGGCTTTGCTCTTACCCCAGGACAATTGCATTTGCTGTTTCCTTACCTAAAATGTTCTTCCCACAACTCTAGCAAGCTTAGGCCACCCCTATCCTTCTGGCATCAGCTCACAGGTCACCTTTACATAGAAGCCTTCCCTGGCTACACTTTCTATAATGGAGTCTCCTTTCTCCACACTGCATTTATTTTTCTCATAGCTGATTTTTTTTTAAGTTCTTTGTTTATGTTCTTCCTCTAGATCCTCTGCACCTGCCACACAATAAGGCATCATAGAATTTTTTTTAACACTTACCATAGGTCAGTTGCCCTTTGGAATGATTGATGTGCACTCTCCGATTTAATCATCACCCTAAGCCTATGAAGAGAATGCTAACAGAGGCAGAGAGAAGCAATATAACTTGCAGTTAATAAGAGGTGAAGTTTGATTTTGAACCAAGGAAGTTTCTATTAGTGTCCTGCCTCCCCAATATCTATACTATACCAGCAGTCAACTTGTCAGTGTTTTGATTAAATTAATGAATAAACAAATATGAGAATGAATGAATGAGTGGAACTAAGAGTCAAGGGTAGAAGATAAATATTAAATAATTTTTCAATGCCTTCATAACTACAAATAAATATAGGCTGCAATGCCACCTACAGAGATGAAACCTAGTTCAAGGGATCAGAAACGATCTGCCTAGAAAGTGACAAGTTATTAAGTGACAATGGAGAGGGTACATGAGAGTTAGTGGGAGAAGAAGGTCATTCATTACATGGTTTATTGGTGACATTAGAAGCATAGAAGGCAGACTGAACACCAGAATCAGATCTTACATTGAGAAGAATATCTCCCGGTGATGACGTGGAGAAACAGCCATGAAATACATGGAGAAAACATGCTTTCTCTAAGCACCTTTCAGATTTAAAATACATTCAATTTTAGGGCCAGACGCAGTAGCTCATGCCTATAATCCCAGCACTTTGGGAGGCCAAGGTGGTTGGATGCTTTGATGTCAGGAGTTTAAGATCACCCTGGCCAACATGGTGAAACCCCATCTCAACTAAAAATATTAAACTTAGCCAAGAGCAATGGTGGGCACTTGTAATTCCAGTTACTCAGGAAGCTGAGGCAGGAGAATCATTTGAATCTCGGAGGTGGAAGTTGCAGTGAGCCAAGATCATGCCATTGCACTCCAGCCTGGGCAGCAGAGCAAGACTCCATCTTAAAGACCAAAAACAAAATAAAATAAATCCACTTTCTAACCCAGGAATTTCACTTTTAACTGTCTATCCCACCAATATACATGCATTGCTGTAAGAAAATATCTGTATTAAAAAGTTAGCTATTGAAATAGCCCAAAATGGAATGAGAAACAAATACTAATATGGAAATTGATTTGGACATTAATTAGGAATTAATTAATGTGTAAATTAATTAGACATTTTTGTACCATCATATTGTGTAAAATATTCCTTCCACAACAATTTTAAAAATTTTGATCAAGACATTATACAGTGGCATGTTAAGATCTACAAGACATAGTGCTAAGTAGAAAAAGTCAGGTAGCATTTTAGTATGTACTGAATGATATCATTTATATATTTTTAAAATAAACTAGACCTGTAAGTGTATGCACACTACACACACACACACACACACACACACACACACACACACACAGATATAAATGCATATTCTGAAATATTTGGGATGTTTTGTAAGAACATACACAAATTCTTATCTGTGATTTCCTAGGAAGAAGAGAAGGAAAAAAAAAAAAGACTGAATTTTAAAATAATTCTGAAATGTTTTAATTTTTACAATGAAACTGTAGTCATATTGCCATGATTTTTTTTAAAATATCAAAAATCTCATATTGAAAGAAAAAGGTAAAGGAGCACTGTGATATCACCTCACATAGAAGTCCCCCAGTTGGGTTATTTTCTTGCTATTGCATTGTTTGAATTCCTTATATATTTGGGATTTAACCCCTTACCAGATATACGATTTACAAATATTTTTGTCCCAATCCAAGGGTTGTCTCCTCATTCTATGCATTGTTTCTTTTACTGTGCAAACCTTTTTAGTTTGGTGCAATTCCATTTATTTATTATTGTTTTCTTTTTTTCTGCCTGTGCTTTTGGATTCATATCCAAGAAACCTTTGCTGAATCAATGTTGTGGAACTCATCCCCTATGTTTTCTTCTAGTAGATTTAGTTTCAAGTCACATTAAAGTCTTTGATCTATTCTGAGTTAATTTTGTATATGGTGTGAGACAGGGGTCCAATGTCATGTGCATGAGGCTATTCAGTTATTCTAGCGTCATTTATTGAAAACACTGTCCTTTCTTCAATGTATGTTCTTGGTGCCTTTGTCAAAAATTAATTGACTATAGATGCATAGATTTATTTCTAGAATCTCTATCCTGTTGCATTGGTCAATGTGTCTGTTTCTTTGCTGGTATCATGCTGTTGAGATTACTGTGAAATTGTCATAGATTTTGAAATCAGGTAGTGTGATGCCACCAGTTTTGTTCTTTTTGGTCAAGATTCCTTTGGCTCTTCAAGGTCTTTCAGTTAGACAGGAGAAATAAACTTCAGCGATCTATTGGACAGAATGGTGACTATATAATAAGTAATAATGCATGGTATATTTCAAAATTACGGAAAGAGTAGATTTTAAATGTTTCATCACAAAAAGGTAAGTATGTTAGGTGATGAATTTGCAAATTAGCTTGCTTTGATCATTCCACAATATAACTATATATATATATATATATATATATATATATATCAAAACATCACATTATATCCTATAAATATATGCAATTGTTATTTCTCAATTAAAGATAAAAGTAAAGAAAGAAAGAGGTTCCCCTGGAAGATATCCCACAGGATTTCACAGGAACTCCCTCTCAGCTGAAAACCCTACTGGGCACATGGCTGGATCCAGGCCATCTGAGCATTTCTAGCTTGCCCTGCCTGAGTGCATCCTCATTCACCTGGCCACTTGTTCATAGATTCTGACTCCTGACTTATTAGTAACTGATCATGTTAGCACCATCCAAGGTTTAGGATGTCTGACTGTGCCCTCCACCACTTGGTTTTGAATCTCCTTTGGGTCAATGCATGTCTTTTCCTTTCCTTGTTAACTATTCCTTACCCTCCCCAGGAGTGAGAGAAAATGTTTTCCTCAATCCTTAGTCTCAGAGCTCATGAGAAAAGAAACTTGGCATTTCTATAAATAAGGGCAAATTCATAGCATTACCCAGTGATAAGAAGAGTAAGCTTTCCATTGGAATTTCTCCTTACTCTGCTATGGATACCCATGTGGTTTTCTTGGTTTTTGGTTTTTGTTTTTCCCCAAGATTCTGAAATAGATTAGCTCAACATAGGGGAAGGCTAAATCATTTTTGGTTGGTTGAATTTTAGTCGCATCAATACAATAATGTCTTGATTAACTGAAGTGCTTGGGCACTTCAGCTGTGACTGAGTTCTCATCAGATTCACCTTTTCCTGGGTGGCTTATCCCTATCCCATTCCTGCCCTCCTTACCAGTCCCAGCAGCAACTGTGTCCTGTCCAGTTATGCAAGGACTGCAGGAGAGAGGAGGAGGGCACAGAATGTGGGATAGAAGGGAAGCATTTCCCATTTCGATTCATTAAGTATTTTGAGCCCCAGGAAAAGTTATACCCTGTATTAAGGGCTAGATGATGAAGGCCAGTAAGAGAGAGACCACAAGGCCTTCTTGGAGCTTCTCATAAGTTTAGGAGACTGCCACACACACATATATCTGTCTAATCTGGTGACTGATAAAAACAGTGCCATAGGCGAGGCACAGTGGCTCACGCCTGTAATCCCAGCTCTTTGGGAGGCCAAGGCGGGTGGATCACCTGAGGTCAGGAGTTCGAGAGCAGCCTGGCCAGTATGGTGGAACCTCATCTTTACGAAAAATACAAAAATTAGCCAAGCATGGTGACATGCACCTATTATCCTAGCTACTCAGGAGGCTGAGGCAGCAGAATCACTTGAACCCAAGAGACAGAGACTGCAGTGAGCAGAGATCGTGCCACTGCACTCCAGCCTGGGTGACAGAGTGAGACTCCATCTCAAAAAAATAATAGTGCCATAAACAAAGACTTATGAGTTCAAAATTAATGGTCTTTTGTTTAGCCAGAAAATTCTAGGAAGGATTTCTGGAGAGATAGATGGATGACAAGTAGGAGTATTTCAGCAAAGAAAGTGAGAAAGGCATTCCAAGCAAAGATAAAGGCATGGGTGAGTGCCTGAAGATTCAAGACAAGCAGATTGGCATTGCTCAAGCATGAAGGATGCTTGATGTGGGCACTGGGAGGACATAGGAGAGGCAGATAGGGCCCAGGCAATGGGGGTCCTCAAACACCAACTTAGACAATTTCCACTGCATCAGAACATGCCAGTACTGGCTTCCAGTATTGACTCTTTAAAGCAGTGACTCTTATACAGAAATTTCAACACTCCTGTAGTGAGCCCATAATGTATGAAATAGGTTGAGGGAGAAGTAGGTTAAATATTGGTTAAAGCTTTACCTTAACTCTCATTGCCATTCTTTTCTAAAATAAAATGGTCCATTTTTAGAAAGTTATAGATAATGACCATTGGGATGATTGCTTTTCAGGGAGGTGAATGCAGAGCTTGGCTGATGGTGCAAGTCCTGGGATGTGCCCTGAAGTGTTTCCATCTATTCTGCTGAATTGTCTGTGGAAATGGAATGTGTTTTTGTGCAGAGGTGATTGGCTTCTCTCCTCAGATTAGAGAATAGCTAGATATTCCTTGATACTGGGATTCTGCAGCAGATCCTGGGTATTGGCATCACAGTGTTCTGCTGAAAATGGAAATGATGGATGATCTGCTAATTTATGGTAGCAACTCCAAGTGCCTATAGCATTTGATAATCAAATGATTCGGTCCAATACTCTATTCAAACAGGCATTTTTTTTATTAAGCAAATGCAGATAATTTAATATTGGGCCAGCCAGAAAACTTGTTGGTTTACTTAAGAGTAGGTTTTCTTTTTTTAAATTTGACTTTAAGTTTTGTGATACATGTGCAGAACATTCAGGTTTGCTATATAGGTATACATGTACCATGCTGGTTTTTGTGTGCTGCATTCATTATGATTACCTCAGCCTTCTATTCTATCGCTCTTAATTTGTTTTTAGCCAAGTCTATTCCCTTCCTTACAACTTCATGAATTTACTTTAAAAGTTCTGTTTCTTTCTTGTCTGTGATCTATTATCTATTAATACTTTCTATCTCTTTTTAGGCTCCTGCTTTATTGAATTGAAGTTCTTCCATGCAGAAAAGTACTTGGAATTACCTTACACTCATTTCTCTGACTCCTTTGCCTGGTATGTCCTTCCCTTCGTGATCTCTTCTCTAATGTTTTCACAGAGTTTCATGTTGTTTCTTTTCATAGTACTCATTATGACTAAGATCTTCCATTTCAACATAATGCAAGTGAATCCTCCACAAAGTTTTTTTCTCATCTTTCTTGAAATTTGCTTATTTTCCTCTTAGAGCTTCTCTTCCTTTGCACTTTCATTAAAAGCACTGCCCTTGGGCTCCTGCTTCTAAAGTGATAACAACTCCATGCCATGGGGAGGGCCACCCACCTTCAAGATATATTTCCTAATTCAGAATGGAGCCCTTGGCTTCCAATGGAGACAATCAACCCAGTGTCCACTTTCTACACTACCCCCGCCTTGTCCCAGAGCCATTTCCACTTCAATCTCAAGACTGGGGGTGGATGGGGGCTGGGAATTAGATACAACTGTTGAGGTTGGCCATGACATTACTCCACTGGGTAGGAGGGACTCCATCTTTCCTCTCCCTGAAGGTCTCTACTATTTGGGCCCTGGGGATTTCTTCCCTGGGTTTGCACATGGAGAACTGAGGGAAGTTGTTCTTCCTTCATCTCTCTGGAGCTCCTGGTACTCTGGCTCCTGTGGTCACCTGACCCACGCTCCCTGTCCAGGAGGATAACCTGAAGCATGATAGCAATTGGCAAGGCAGAGTCTGCCCTGTGTGGACACCTGGTTCCTTCATTCGTCCTTCTGAGTGCCACCTGGGCTTGGTTTCCGCAGTGGCCACTGTGGTACTCACCCCCCTCAGCTTCTGCCTCTAGCAGCTAATGGCAGAGGTCTCTCCAAATAACCCCCACTCCTCTCTGCTGACTGCCTGGCCCCCCACAAACTTTCATTTATGGGATGAGAGACACTCAAATTCTCGGCTTACTTCCCAAGCAGAGTGGAGAGACATGATTATTCACAAAGATACCAGAGCAAATTGCTTAAAATATATCAGTTCATGTCATTTTCTTGCCTAAAACCCTTCAACAGCCCCTCTCATTGCCTTTTGAATAAAATCCTAAGACCTCACCAAGGCCCACAGCCCTCCATGGTATAACCTCTTCCCTCTTCCTCCATCATCTATGCCTCTTGATGGCGATCAGATATGCCACTCCCAAAATATGCCACTTTGGTATGAGGCTCACTGTGAGCTGAAGGCATTTGAAAATCAACAGATGCAAGAATTCTCTTGCCTCCCTTTTGATGCCCAAAAGCAGATGCACATTTCTGTTTATGAAGGTGTCCCCTTCACCCTACCAGGAACAGGAGAATAATCCTTATCACTAGAGATAGAGTTGGCACCAAGAAAAGTTGCCATGAGCAAACCTTACTAAAATAACCCTTCTCTTCCATTACTTTCCCCCATATACATTCTAGTCACTTTTCCATAACTTACTGTACCTTGAAACCCAACCCCACCTTACTTTGCTAAAATGGTATAATATACACACTACTGAGTTGAACTGCTTCTTTGAGTTTCAATTCCTTTCTGTAAACACTTATCCACACAAAATATTAATAAAATTTGTATTACTTTTCTCCTGTTAATCTGTCTTTTTTCCATTGAAGTTGAAAGTCCTGGCCACTGAACCTAAGAGAGTAAAGAAAAAATTTTTTCTCCTCAACACTCTTTTTTTTTTCTTTTTGAGATGGAATTTCGCTCTTGTCACCCAGGCTGGAGCGCAATGGCATGATCTCAGTTCACTGCAACCTCTGCCTCCTGGGTTCAAGTGGGTTCTTCTGCCTCAGCCTCCGGAGTAGCTAGGATTACAGCCACCTGCCACCATGCCCAGCTAATTTTGGTATTTTTAGTAGAGACGGGGTTTCGCCTTGTCAACCAGGCAGGTCTCCAACTCCCAACCTCAGGTGATCCACCTGCCTCCTTCCTGCAAAATGCTGGGATTACATGCATGAGCCATGGCACGCAACCCCTCCTTCACACTCTTTCCTCCTTCCCCCTGCAACACAGCCAGACCAACCTTCCTCAATTCCTGAAACACACTGACCTCTTCTCAGCTCTTCCGCAAGTCCTTGCCTCCCTAGAAATGGCCCTCCACTTCCCATCTCATCTCCAGGTTTCAGCTTAAATGCAGTAAGAGGGTCTCATCTAGGGATCTCCCTCACAGCACAGGTCATTTCATAGGCACTTCTGAAGGCCTGTGTTTGTACTCAGCTCTTGTCTCATTAGAAAGCAGGCCCCAAAGGGCAAGGACTGGGTCTGATATACTGACCACCAAATCACCCCAGCACCCAGCACAGCATCCATACACAGTAGGGGCTCAGAAACATTTATTTATGAATTAATACCTTCCACTAAATAAATGATTAGGGTCAGGACAGGAGCTCCACCCACTCCTCAGTGTTCCTCTGGATATCTCTTCCAGTTCCCCTTGAACTAAGGACCCAGACTTCCAAGACTAAGCCTGCAGTTTCACAGAATCAAAGCTTCTTCATCAGTCTGTAAATTAGGAGATGTTTCTCCCAAGCAAAGAGGAAGAGGGCAGTCTTCTCCCTCCTCCTTGACATAGCCCAGCCCCAGGGCCCAGGGTTTGTCCATGCAGTCCACCAAGACAAAGTTCACCTCCTTCAGATGGCCGGGGTAAAATGTTTTACAGAAACTGAATATCACCTAAAGCACTTCCTTGTGCAACTTTCCCGAGAAACTCAGAAACAAATGTTACAACATTTTAAAGAGATTCGGTATTTGGTGCCACATGAAGATACATAAAATGAATTAATTATTTAGCTATTTTCTGTAAAGTGGTTCAGTAATACCTTTGAGGGCTCTGTGTTTAATTCTACTAAAGGATTACAGTCAACCTAATTTCTCCCTTTCATATTTTACTAACTTTTTTTCCTTCTGTGTTTACTCCATTAAAGTCTCTAGCAGCATAAAAGATGAAAGGATGCATTCGATTGCTTTAAAATGCGAATTTCACTGAGCCTGTGGTGGCTGTTCAAGGTGATTTCTCCTTTAATGAGGATATGACTTGGGGAATCTCTGACTCCTCATGTATACTGCCGAGTGTTCAAGTCACAGCCTCACTAATTTGGGCATTAATTTGATCAAGAGTAGTTTACATTTCAAACCTACAAAACCTGCATTTCATTCACTATTAGCGACAACAAGGAAGCAGCTCCACGTATGTAAATCAAGCATTTACTCTTTTTTGAAAGGCAGAGTGGTAATAATCATAAGGTGATGGAAACCGCACACTGGTAGCAACTCCACATGCACAGAAGCTATGAGGAAGTAGAAGTTCATGGTAGTGGCTAAAACAGGCAGAATGCATTGCTTCCATGATAGCTGAACTCCAGGACAGGGAGCAATGAATGGCCACCACAACTAGGAGATGTGATAATGTGGCCTTGAGAATGATGGTGGAACACAAATGTCCTCTCAGTTCTCTCATGAGGCCCAGCTCTACCACTGATGCCTGTCTTCCTAACTGGGGAGTATATTATTGGGGTAATCTAAATGGGTCATGGCAAGCAAAAAGTCTCAAGGCAGTGCCACTGGTCCTATAAGGGGACCAGATGGCAGGCATGTCTGGCTCAATGCAAACATACCAAAGCTAGAGAAAAAAGTCAAATGCAGGCACAGCCAAGGGAGGGACCACAGCATGTAGACAAAGGAAAGAATACGTCTATGGTCATGTTGGAGAACAGTCTTCATCATACATCAACTATGTGAGCAGCAATGTGCCTGGCACATGATAGCCAGGGCCAGACATGTGAGCACATGGACTGTGCAAAGCCACAGCCCCAGGTCCAGCTAGGAGTATAGTAGTGACCAACACAGAGTCCCTGCCCTAAAGAAGCTAATGTTCTAATGGGGGTCACAAGCAATAAACAAGTAAACAAATAAACCAAAAATGTCACTCATCAGGTTGTGATCAGTGCTGGGGAGAAAGTAAATTCATGGAAGGTATATTAGTTTCCTTCTGCTGCTGTAACAAATCACCATAAACTTAACAGGTTAAAAAACACAAATTTATCTTACATTTCTGGAGGGCAGAAGTCCTAAAATCCAGGGGTTGGCAGGGCTACGTTCTTCCTGAAGGCTCAAGGGGAGATTCCACTTCCTTCCTTTTCTCATGTCCACAGGCTGCCTGTATTCCTTGGTTTATAAGCCCATTTTCCATCTTCAAAGCATCTTTCAATCTCATTCCCTCTTTATATGTCTTTTCTCACTCTGACCCTCCTGCCTCTCATTTACAAGGACCCTTGTGATTGCATTGGCCCACCCAAATAATCCAGGATCAGCTCCCCATCTCCAGATATCTCAAAATCCCCTTTTTCCATGTGAGGTAAATGTTTGCAGGTTCTGGGATTAGGATGTAGCCATCTTTAGTGAACTACTATTGTATCACAGAGGGTTAGGGTCTACCATAGGAAGGCATGCAGGAGAGGATTTGAAGCAGAGGGTCTAAGGCAGGACTGAGCTTGGCATTTTAAAGAGGAAAGGCTCATGTGAATGGAGGTTGGGTGGGAGGGAGAGGGTATGAAACACAGCCAGAGAGGTGGAAGGGGCTATGATGAGTTGCTTGGATTTTATTCCATACTTGTTAGGAAATTATCCAAAGATTTTAAGCAGAGGAGTCACATGATTTGATTTCTGCATTTCAAAGATCAGGCTTACTCTGGTTGTTCTACATAATTAGACTACATTGGGGCAAAAGTGGAAGCAAAGGGAAAGAAAGTGAGAGGCTATCACAATATTGCAGGTGGGCAGTGAAGGTAGCTTGGACTGGATGCTGAGGAAGGTGACAAGAACAAGATGAGTTTGGAGTGCAGTTTGAAGACTGGGAAGACCCTGAGCAAAGATGTGGGTGATATAGTCCCAAGAAATCAGTGTGGGCATGAGAAAGTAAAGCAAGGAAGGGAAGAAAGTTAACAGAGGATTATTAACCTCTGTGAACAACTGGGGCTCTGGCTACGGGGTACCCTCTGAATCACCACTGCTCCATGGAAGGCAAGGACACCAAAATGTCTACCCACTAACTCTCATCTCTTGTTGACTGAGGGTTGCTCTGGTTATAATTTCCTGACCATTCCAGATCACCCTCAACCTCTAGCCAGAGAACACCCTTGGATAGAGAACCAGAAAGCTGTTGACATGTAAGAGAACTGTCCATGGAGGCCTCCAGAGTGGGCTAAGGGACCCCCTACAGCACCTTTAACTCTCAGGTTCTCATGTCTTCTAGAAAGGCTGGGGCTGTTGCCCAAGGGGAGTGGCTGCCTTAGACAGTAACAGTCACAGTTCCATAGTGACTGATGAGAGGCTGAGGGAAGGGCACAGAGGACTCATAATGGCAGATTCAGGAAGATGCAGCTGTTCCATCTATTTTATCAGTGAAATAAGAAAGGGGATAACCTGTTAAAGATGGGCAGGTGAAATTGCTGGAGATTTGTTGAAAGTGAAGGTATCATCAAGAAGCATGGAAAGTGAATTTACCAGGAAAACACAGCATAGGTGGGAGGAGAGCCAAGGGTCCATTTTGAGGTCAGAAACAGCCATCCCAGTTGCATACCTTTTTCCAGACACTTTCAGGTATGTGGGTGTCAGCACACAGGTGATCTGGATTAATAAGGGCTGGGACATCGACAGGTGTGTGTGAAGAAGTGGGAGGAGAACCACAGAGTTGAGGTTCATGCTCCAGCATCCGGAGGAATCCAGATTTTGTAGGGCCTGAAACTTACACAATTTGGGGTGCCGTCCTTAAGAAAAAGTTTACAAAATCACAAATATAAAATTGAAAACAAAAGCAAATATTTATTTAGAATGAGAAAATAGATCATAACAAATCACAAATTTTAGAACTCAATATGCCCCAGAAATATCATTTAATCCAGGAAAATAACTTTTACTAACGAACACAACTTACTATATTAGTTTCTTACTTTTTTGCCTATTTATATGCCAACAATTTTGCAGTATTTTCTGTAAAGAGGATAGAAAGATAATTCAGCCTTTCTTCTAACAAGATTGATATTTGTTTTTTCTTACTGATGGTTGGGGTGAATAAAGCATGTGACTTCACACAGATACTCTTGCTGTTTGTAATGCTCCAACAGGTTTTTGGCCACAAATAGAGACATTTTTGACAAATTCTATTGCACATGATGCCCATAAAAATACATACTGCGTTCGTAATTGTAAATGTTGCACCATTGAGGATATTGTCTGGCAAGGCATCTATGAGAAACTTCCAGACTCAGTCCTGCATCCATATATTTCAAGCTCAATTCTCCCCTACTACTCATATATTTCCTGTGCTGGGCACTGTCGGACAGCTCAGATCACGATATAACCTCTGGCCCTGGCCTCTCATGTCATGATGATGGGTCAATCAGCACAATAGGCAGGAGGCATATTCCTGGAAGCCATTTCTACATGAAGAGAGCTAGCAATATTGTTTCCATACCTAGATGTGATCCCTCTAAACCCAAACTAGATGCATGTCCCACTCAACTTCCCCTTAGCCACATCCCAAAACTGCCTGTGGCCACACCAGCCCCACCCACCAAAAGAGGATGTGCAACAGAGGGGAAATTTGAGGAGGAAGAGACAATGATTGTAACTCTGTGGTTTAATATCTCACAAATGTAAGTTTTACAACTAGCACGAGACCTGTGAACACATTGCTAGAGCCTCTCTTATGTCCTTGGAAGAGGCCCATGCACGTGGAGACCTCAAAGACTAAATACCATTAGCTACACACTCAAACTTCTGTGTAAGGCATAATTGTAGTGATGGGTCAATCATCTCTAACCTAGTCAAGAACTATGACATGAGGGGTGTTAGGCAGGGTGATAATGAATCTTAAGTGTCAGCTTGACTGGGCTAAGGGGTGCCCAGAGAGCTGGTAAAACATTATTTCCAGAAATGTCAGGGAGAATATTTTTGGAAGAGATTACATTTAAATTGGCAGACTGAGTAAAGAACCTCATGCTCACCAACACAAGTGGGCATCATCTAATCTGCTGAGATCCCAAATTGAACAACAACAACAAAAAAAAAAAAAAATGAAGGAAGAGCAATTGTTTTCTTCTTGAACTGGGACATTCATCTTCTCCTGACCTCAGACATTGGAGCTCCTGGTTGAGGAGCTCCCTTTGGATTCTGAAACTCACACCAGCAATCCCCACCCCTGGCTCTCAGAGCTTTGGACAAAGACTGAATTACACCCCCAGCTTTCCTGGGGACAACATATTGAGGGACTCTGGGGCCTCCATAATCATGAGAAGCAATCCCCACAATAAATAAATCTTCTTATATATATAGACACACACAGACACAGACACACACACACACACACACACACACACACACACACACACATCCTATTTGTCCTGTTTCTCTGGAAAGCCCTGATTAATATAGGCAGTAAAAATAGAGCAAAGTAAATGACTGGAATGTGTGGCTCACGGTGAAAACAGCTGACGTGGGTGGAATGGAGTCAATGCCCTGGGAATATAGGCAATGTGGGCCACAGGCTGATATGCTTGGGTTCAAGACTTTGGATTCAGTGAAATTTCAATGGAAACAAGAACAAGTGTGTGACCATGGGTGTCATGGGCCTTAAAGAGCATGGAAGTGATGATCATTGGACACAAGGAGGCCAGAAAATTTCAGAGGCACGGAATGGATCCTATAGAGGCATTGTCCAGTATACTAGCCCCACATGTGGCTACTCTACTCAAATTTAAAAGAGTTAAAATTAAATGTGGCTGGTGGCTGCTGCATTGGCCAGTGCAGATAGAGAACATTTCCATCATTGCAGAACATTCCGTTGGAAAGTGCTGCTCTAGAAGACATTGGAATTATTGAGAATTATGGCCAAAGTGTTTAGGTATAAGAAAACCATAAGGCAGGTTACCTGAATTCAAATCCTGGCTCCACCAATGACTACCTATCACCTTAGACATATTTTTTAGCCTGTCTCTGCCTCATTTTCCTTGCCTTTGAAACGTGGACTAATAACAGTACTTACCTTAGAAGGTTGCTCTGAAGATAAGTTAATATACATAAAGCACTTAGAAGAGTACCTGGCAGTAGGAAATGCTATTCAAGTGTTAGCTAAGGTGATTCTATGCTAAAACCTGAAATGAATGAAGGAGAAGAAAAAGGAGAGAGAACCAGAGTCAGAAGATTATTGTTGCAATGAGGAACAGCAAATGGCATAGCTTGATGATGGGGCTTGCAAGAAGCTGGGATATTTACAGGGGACAGACAATGGAAGGAAGGAGGACAGTAAACCCCTTGGGGCTCTGCAAAACATACTATGAAAAATATGAAAAACAACCCACTCTTAGGAAGTCTGTAGGGAAGCCAGATATTCAGGGTGCAGCTTCATAGCTGCAGGTGTATGGATGTGAGAAAAGTGTTCAGAGGAGAGATTGTGCTGCATCGAGCTTTGCCGTTGGTGGCCCCTGTGTCCCAAATGGTCCAGTGGAGAAGCCAGAAAGCAGGGCAGGTGGGGAACTGGGTCAAACCACAGTCAGACCAGCATAAGAGTCAGAGTGGCAGTGGTTTACCTGGAGGTCGGCACTTCTGGTGGTGCCTGAGGTGTGCAGGGTTGGAATTCATGACAGGATGCAAAAGGCCTGATGCCCCTCAGGGGAACGTGGGCACTGATCATACTCACAGCCTCCTCCTCAGGTCATGTGGGTGTTTGCAGTGGTATGTCGGGCAGTGTGTTGGGGGTCTTCAGAGAAACAGAATCAATAGGATAGATATGAGAATATAAAAGGAGATCTATTACGGGGGCTGGCTCATGTGATTATGGAGATTGAGAAGTCCCTCACTCTGCCTTCTGCAAGCTGGAGAACCAGGAAAGCCAGTGTGGTAATTCAGTCCACATCTGAAAGCCTGAAAACCAGGGGAAGAGAACCAAGGACAGGAGAAAATGGGTGTCCCACCTAAAGAAGAGAGAGAAGCTGCTCTTCCTCTATCTGTTTGTTCTATGCAGGCTCTCAGTGGATATTAGATGGTGCCCACTCACATTAGTGAGGGCAGATCATCTTTACCCAGTCTACTGATTTGAATGGGAATCTCTTCCAGACACACCCACACAAACACTCACTACCAGAAATAATGTTTTGTCAGCTGCCTGGGCAGCACTTAGCCCGGTCAAGTTGACACATAAAATTAACCATCACAGGCAGTGACAGACAGAAGAGTGGAGCTCCAGGTGAGTTAATATTTGAAAATCAGGTGATTCTTTTGTTTTAATCTGCCTGCTAACCAACATACCCCTGCATTTATTCCTCCTTCAGTCATCTGTCTACCTATTCATCTGCTCACCCACGAACCCATCCACCCACCTGTACATCCAACTGTCCACCCTTCTACCTTTCCACTTGTCAGTCCACCCATCCATTTGCTACCCACTCATATATCCATCCATTTGAATCCCTATTGAGCACTTAATAAGTACAAGACATGATGTTCAGTGTTTCATTTAGACAACCTTTTCATCTCCAATCATATATCTCAATTTCCCTTTAAAATGATGAATTTTATGCATGTAAACCCCTTATCTCATTTATAATTTTATCTTCAAGGCTGCAGTTCAAGCCATTTTTCTCTCCATAGAGGCCCCTTTTCCTCCACGCTATTTGCATTGCTTGTGCATGACTAATTAACTTCTTTAATCACAGTAAGCCTCCTTCCAACACTGTATTAGGAAAGAACACATCATAAGCATTGTGGTGGTGTTTCCTTAAATATAATAAGAAAACAATAACTTAGGGTTTATAATTTTACTAACAGTAGAGACATTGGCCAGAGATGGATAAATAAAATCCAGTTCAGTCACTAACGAAAAAAATGGATAAGCAGAAGAAAGGATTATGAGAAGTATGTGCTAAGCCTGCTTGTACTGTCTCCAGAATAATGTTTTGAGGAAGGATAGTAACAATAACTGACATTTACAAAAGTCTTAGTGGTCAGATGCAGTGGCTCATGCCTGTAATCCCAGCACTTTGGGAGGCCAAGGCAGGCGGATCACATGAGGTCAGGAGTTCGAGACCAGCCTGACCAACATGGAGAAACCCCAACTCTACTAAAAATACAAAATTAGCCCAGTGTGATGGCACATACCTATAATCCCAGCTACTCAGGAGGCTGAGGCAGGAGAATTGCTTGAACCTGGGAGGCAGAGGTTGTGGTGAGCTGAGATCATGCCATTGCACTCCAGCCTGGGCAACAGGAGTGAAACTTTGTCTCAAAAAAAAAAAAAAAAAAGAACCTGAAAGCTTTACCAAGTGCTGAGTTCTGTGTACGAATTATTTTATTTAATTATCACTGCATTAAAAGATAAATTTAGCTATTACTCCACTTTGTAGATAGGGAAACTAAAGCATCACTCCATCTTGCAGCCAAGCATAGGCAGTAAAGCTGGGATTACAGCGAGGCAGCCTGACTGGAGCCCAGGCTCTACTCCCCCTTTGTATGAAGGGGAAACACTGAGCATTGAGGCTTCATGGGATGCCAGGTGTAAAGTGGATATAGCAAGGCCTAAAAGTCAAAGGCCCCACATGCTAGTCTCAGTCCTGCTGCTGCCTAACTTGTGACCTTGGGTAAGTTACTTTACCCCTGTAGTACTTGCAAAATGAGAAGGCTGGGCTACATGATCTCTTATATCTGTCAGTCCAAAGCCTGAAATAGCTATCTCTGGAATTCATCTGTGGTGTTAAGCCAAAGTTGCCACAGAGTTACCCAAGCAATCAGAATTATCCAGAGCAAGAATCATAGGTGGAAATATCAATGCACCAACAGTAAAACACTTTCTGGGCAATTCTGTGCCTGAAGAGAATGCCAGAGAAGATTCCAGCCATCAGAAACTATAGCACAACAGCACCTTGATGCCATCTCCTGGAGGACCTGCAAACCCCACTGCATTCTTTTTCTTTGCTTTATTTATTTATTTTTTTTTAAGACAGAGTCTTGCTCTGTTGCCCAGGCTGGAGTGCAGTGGCACAATCTCAGCTCACTGCAACCTCCACTTCCTGGGTTCAAGCAATTCTCCTGCCTCTGCCTCCTGAGTAGTTGGGATTACAGGCACCCACCACCACACCAGGCAAATGTTTGTATTTTTAGTAGATATGCGGGTTTCATCTTGTTGGCCAGGCTGGTCTTGAACTCCTGACCTCAAGTGATCCAACTGCCTTGGCCTCCCAAAGTGCTGGGATTACAGGCATGAGCCACTGTACCTGGCTTCCCACCACATTCTTTACGAGCAACAACTTACAAGGAGGTACATAAGGAGGATCCAGCACGAAGACGATTGACTCCTTGTCTCCCCATTTAACACATACGTGCTGTGTACCTACTACATGCCCTGGAAGCAACCAAGTGCTAGAGATGCCATGTGAGCAGAAAACAGACGAGAGACAAATACCAAACACCCAACTTAGAGAACGATGACTCACCTTGTATTAGAAGCATGCATAAATGTTTTGAGGGCATAATCAAGAATCCATGCTCTTTTTCATACCATTGGCTTCCTTCAGTTCCCTAGACTTGCTAAACGTTTTCCTTCTGCTTTCCTAGAGTCTGAAATGCTCTTCCCTCTGCCCTAGAGATGAAGGCCTCCTATTGATCTTCTAAGGATCAGATTACAAGTCTCCTCCTCAAAGAGGTCCCCTTTGATCTAGAATTCCTCTGTCATTCTCCAGCTTAGCATCTGATTAACCTTATATTACCTACCACTGTTTTCAATCATTTGTATTTATATATTTACTTTTCACTTTATACCCTCAGGAGGGCAGACATTACATCTGCTGTTATCCATGGTATCCCAAGTGCCCCAGTTAGTGCCTATGTGTAATTTCAAATGTTTTCTGAACAAATAGATGTCTGAGGAGGAAGGGAAGCCTTCATAGGGAAGACATGTAAAGTAGAGCAGGATTCCTCAGTATGCAGAGTGAGGACAGAGGTTTTAGGAGACCAGCATGTGCAAAGGCACTGGGGTAAGATCAAGCAGGCTGATCCCAGAAAACTGCCTGATGGGGACTAAGGGACTTGTTCTCCTGTTGATGCCTGAGGGCCTAGCCCTGAAAGTCTCACCTCTTCCGTCTCTCTTCACTGGGAAAATGTTGAGTCAGAGAAAACTTGCTCGCTCTAAAATAAAGCAAGTCTAAGAAAATCAAGGAAATGATGCAAATACAGCTTATCGGGTACATAGGTGGGGAAAAAAACCCTCACGGTTGATGAAAATGAACCATGATTTGTTTCCAGATTGTTCTACAAAAAGGATACACTATGTTTGTCTTGGTGTAATTTACTAAAAGGACTGGCAGACAGTCCTTAGCACATTAATTTAATTTATACTTGCTAATAGGGCCATTGTGTTATTCTCATCACCCATGAGATCAACTCTGGATAGCACAGTTCTGTAAAAAAAGAAAAAGCCAGGCAAGGCCTGTCTGCCTTCTCTTCAGCCCCAGGTATTAAGTGCCTTCTTCTCAGCTCATCCTTCACTCATAAGGTTGGGAGGATGCACATGGGGCTTCCTCTGAGTTGCAGAGCATCATAGAAATTTGGTTTGTGGCATCTTGCAGTTCCCTACTCAGGATGCCACATTACATTTAGACTGATTCCAAACAGGCTCGTGGCAGGGCTGGTGCCACAGTGCATACCCCAATGGAATTAATGATGATTAGATACCCTCCTTGTCAAGTAGAATCAGAGAAGTGGTAATTATTCAAGTTTAGGATTTCTCAAACAAAACAAATGAGCACACCCTTCCTAATAGAAAAAGCACCCCCCCCCCATCTAAGCATAGCCACTCCTTGGAGTTTCAGTGGATACCAGCTCCATTTCTAAAGGAAGCATCGCATCTTACAAAACAAAGGTTGGAGACTACAGCAGAACCTTCCAAAACTAACTTTATGGTGGGATTGTTCAGGGAAGCTACAGCATCATAGCCCATAGATTTACTGTGTTATAAAACACAGGCAAAATTACACTTTGAAATACTTATTGATTGAGTACGATGAAGGTTTCTGTATGTCTTAGTCAGTTTGGGCTGCTATAACAAAACTCCATAGGCTGGGTGGCTTAAACTACAAACATTTGTTTCCCATAGCTCTGGAGGCTGGAAAGTTCAAGATCAAGGTACCAATAGATTCGTAGGTGGTGAGGGCTCTCTTCCTGGCTTGCGGATGGCCACCTTCTTGCTATGTTATTACATGGCACAGAGCGAAAGAGAGAGAGAGCACAAGAGCAAGAGCACTCTCTTGTCTCTTTTCCTCTCTTATAACAGCACCCTCATAATTTCATCTATAGACCTAATTACTTCCCAAATACTGTCACATTGAGGATTACGGCTTCAACATATGACTTTGGAAAGTGGTACAAACATTCAGCCCATAGCAATAAGCAATAAAACGTCTTTGCCTACCTTATCAAATTCAGCTTTGAAGTCTACTGTTGAAAAACTTGGTTTCCTCCCACCCCAATAACACTTTAATTTTTAAAATTATCAGTGCTCCTCCAAAGGGAAGTTAAACTTTTAAATTAATTAGAAAGTTCTTAGTCATCAGCTATATTTACACAACACCCAGTCCTGTGATTTGAAGTAGTGTTTGTCTAACCTCTCTGGGGGCCACTGGATGGTGCAAAATGCTCAGATGGCTCCTGGGGGCAGCCGCTCTACCATTTTTCTACACAAGTAACAACTATTTTCCTGGAATTTCCAGGAAGATGAGGTAGGAGGTGTTCCTGTTGCATTAAGAGGTACTTAAACAGCTCCATAAATCAAATAGCTTGTGCCAAGGAATTTCTTGTTTTTCACCAGGAAGACAGTTAGGGGCCCTCAGGACCCAGCTCCATTGTCACAGGTTAGATAAAATGACTGTATCTCACAATGACTCTAATGCAAACAGTTCCACTGAGTCTCTGCAAAGTTCAAAACACATCTGGGAGCATGGAATGGTTCCTCCAGGAAACCACTTTGCCGGCATCTGTGATGTGCAGGCATAAAATATACAAAAGACAATTATTCAAAGACAGAACTGTTCTCTTTCCCTCTCCTTCTCCCTCTCTTACACGCGCTCTCTTTCTCTGTCTCTCTTTGAAATACTTACTGTGGCAAGTAACTTACTAACTGTATGGTGCCATTTTATCTATTATTAAAATGACTCCATAAAATGAAGGAGAATAATTCAATACTTTGGCCTATAAAAATGAAATGGACTGGGTCGTCCATAAACAGGAGGCTGGGTTAACATGCTTTGCTCATTCTAGAATGTAACTTCATTATTCAACCTGCCTTGTCCTGCCTTACCTACCACACTCCCCTCCTGCTGGGGTTGTTTCCCACTCCGGGCTCAGGATCATTCTGTAGAAACTTGCTGCAAATGCAAGAAAATGTGTGCAAGGGAACTTCCACTATGACCCCCTCCCACATTATCATTATTTTAATAAAGGCAATGCAAGCACAGGTACAGGAAGGGAAAAAGAAAATCTCAAACTGTACAGAGAAAGGGTCAAAGTGAGAACGAACCACTCTCTCCCCTTCCACTTTGAGTCTTTTGCAAACATAACCATTATCAAGATTTCTCGCACATCCTTTCAGTAAAATATTAATGTGTGTAACTGCATACATTTGCATATGCTTTAAAATATTCAATTAGGGTTATGTTTTATATGTGCATATACTATTCTTGATTTTTCTCTTAATATGCGTTGAAAATCATTTCACATCCCATACATCTCTTTTTAAATTTACATTTCATTTTACTGTTTATTGTGGTAGAACATATATATAAAACTTATCATTTTAACTATTTTTAAGTGTATAATTCAGTGGCATTAGGTACTTTCACAATGTTATATAAACATCACTGCTATCTATTTCCTGAACTCTCTCATCAGACCAAACAGAAACTCTGTATGTATCCATTAACCCATTTATGCTGGAGATTGCAATTTTTGGAATTGCAGACATGTGTGAAAAATCAGACCTTGGCGATGACCTTGAGCAGTAGGATATAAATAACTCCCACAGGCTTAGCATTCCAATAATGGAACACTAGGCATAAATCGGCAATAACTCCCCATTTTCCTCTCCCTCTAGCTCCTGGGAACCTCTTTCTACTTTCTGTCTCTACAGATTTGCCTATTTCAGGTACTTCCTCATATAAGTAGAATCAAATATGTGTCCTTTGATGCCTGGCTTATCTCACTTAGCATGTTTTCAAGGTTCATCTGTATTGTAGCATGCATCAGAATTCCATTCTTTTTTAAGGCTGAATCATATTCCGTTGTTTGCCTATGGCACACTTTGTTTATGCTTTTATCTGTTGATGAACACCAACTTTTGGTGACTGTGAATAATGCTACTAGTGTGCAAGTATCTTTCGAGTCCCTGCATTTAATTATATTAGATATAAAGCTAGGAGTGGAATTGCTAGATCATATGGGAATTATCTGTTTAACTTTTTAACTGCCAAATCATTTTCCACCACCACTGAGCCGTTTTACATTCCCACCAGCAATGCACAAGGGTTCTGATTTCTCCGTATTGTATCCAGTATTTGTTATTTTCTTTTTTAAAAAATTAGCCATCCTAGTGGGTATGAAGTTGCATCTCACTGTGGCTTTGATTTGATTTCTCTAACGAATAATTTCTCGAATGACTAAGTTATTAAACATCTTTTCATGTGCTTATTAACCATTTATCTTCGTTGGAGAAGTATCTCAAGTTCTTTGCCCATTTTGAATTAGACTGTTTGTTCTTTTTGTTTTTTAGTTTTATCTATTTATTTTTAAATAAACTTTTTAAATTGAAGCATTACACATATACAGTGCCAAGATCATCAGTGTAGAACTTAATGAATTTTCAAAGTGAATACATTCAAATAATCACCATCTTTATCAAGAGATAAAATATAACTCCATTCCCCAGAAGGCTCCCTCATGCCTCATCCAAGTCGCTAGTTACCCCCAGCAAAGGTCACCCTCACCCCAGCTTCTATCACTATCATTTAGCTTCTCCCACTTTTGAGCTTTAGACACAAATAATATGTCCTACAGGTTGAGTATATTTTATCCAGAATACATGAGACTAGAAATGTTGTAAAAAAGTTTTTTTTCAGATTTTGGAACATTGGTAGTATACTTACCGGTTGAGCATCTCAAATCCAAAAATGCACAATCCAAAATGATTCAATAAGCATTTCCTTTGAGTATCATGTTGGTGCTCAAGTCTTAGATTTGGAGCATTTCAGATTCCAAATTTTCAGATTAAGATTACTCAACCTGTATTACATTATCTTCTATGCCCAGCTTCTTTTACTCAACATTGTGTTTGTGAAATTCATCTATGTTGTTGTACAGAGCAGTTTATTCATTTTAATTGGTGTGTGATATTCCAATAGCATGTTTATTCTACAGTTTATTGATACAATCTGTGATGTTTGCATATTTGGATTGTTTCCAGTTTTGGCTAATATAAATACTGCAATTAGGAACATTTTTATAATGTCTTTGGGTTGATTGTATACATGCATATCTGTGGCGCATACACATAGCAGTGGACCTGCTGGGTCATATGGTATGCAATTTTTATTTTTAGCCTTATTAGAAGCCAATAGTTTCCAAAGTGGTTATACTGATTTGTACTCCAACTGGTAATACAATTATCTTAGAATAAATATCCAGATTAATTTTAGTAACCCATTGTATAGATGTTCATAATTAAACTCTCTATTCTACTAAAATGTTTAGCTTATTTGCAGTTTTTAAATTTTTATAATTTGCTATTATAGACAGTGCTGCAATGAGTATTCTTGCACATATAAGTTAGCAAAGTTTTGCAAATATAACCATAGGGTAAACTCCTAGCAGGATAACCCCTTTGCAAACATGTCTGTGCATTAAACATTTTGATAGACATGACCAAATTACCCTCCTAAGTGGTTGCAAACATTTCTACTCCTACTGACATTAGGAGATTGACTACCAAATACTACCTCCCGACCCTGTTCCAACAACGGTTAATTTAATTGTTTCCAATTTGATGGGTGAACAATGGCATCTCTTTGTTGCTCTGATTTGCATTCTTCAATTATGGAGTGAAGTTCTTTCATTTTTAACCTGTCACTGCAGTCAGTGACAAGAGGAGGCAGCCACTTAACCCAAAAATAGGACAAAAAGCTTCCTTATCACCACATCAGCATCCTCTCCATGCAAGACAAATGGTGAATCCAACTCAGATTTGGCTGTCAGCCTCTAAAGTTCTCAAAAGCATCTGGAGTATATCATAACATTGCTGTTTCCATTACAATTATTGGTGGCATCCCAGCTGAGAGATGGGTCTTGGTGGGCAGGATGGCTGTCTCATGACTGGCTGCTCCTTCTCTTAAGAGCAACTCTGTTATGTCTGTTGAGGCAACAGGAGATCACGGCTTCACCACCAGCAGCAGCATGACTTGTGAGGACTTGCCTGGGCTGATCAAAGTCCTCATGGCTTCCTTTGGCCAAGAAAGTTTGAGTGTTGAATTCTCCCTATGGTTGGTGAGTACCATCTCTGTAAAGACTCTAAATGTGAGTCCCATGCTACCTGGTTTCCAAGCAATATTGAAGGCTGCTGTGTTTTCTTCTTATGGCTGCCATAACAAATTACCAAACAAAAAATGAATTATCTGTAGTTCTGGAGGCCAGAAGCCTGAAAGCCAGGTGTCAGCAGAGCTATATTCTCTGGAAGGCTTCAGGGGTGCTCCTGACCTCTCTCCTGGCTCCTGGTGTTAGGGCAAGCCTGGGCATTCCTCGGCTAGCAGCTGCATAGCTCCCATTTCTGCCTCCGTTGTCATCACGTTGCGTTATCCCTGTGTGCGTCTGTGTCCACATTTCTTTCTTCTTCTGAAGTCACCAGTCATACTAGATTAGGGTCCACCCCAAATACTTCATTTTAGCTTGAATACATCTTCAAAGAATTTATTTCCAAATAAGGTCACATTCACAGGTACTGGGGGTTACGACTTCACCATTTATTTTCTGGGAGATACAATTTAACCCACAACAGCTGCCTAAATCTAGACACTTCCCTCTAAACTCTTACCTTCCCAACTCATTATTCACCTTAACACCAAGTGACCTGAGTCATTTTTTTTCTAAATTATAGGAACTGTCATGCCATGCCCTTCCTAGGATGTATGTCACAGCTCTGGCCATTTGCAGAATCAAGTCCAAACTCCTTAGCATGCAGGCCTTCCAGTACCCATCCCTTTCTCATTTCTGCCTCCTCTTCACTACTTCCCCATCATATGGCTTGCATTCCCTGGTTATCTACCCTTCCCCAACATACCCTGCTTTTTGACTTTTATTTCTAAGCCCAAAATGTTAGTCCCTCATGCAATCTGCCTCCTGAACTCTTTATTCATCCCTCAAGCCATCCCCAAAGCAAATACCACCTCTTCCAGGAAGCCTGCCCCGATCCTCCCTTGGGGTAGGAAGGTTAATTCATCTTCCTCTAAAATCCAAACCCCACTCCTGGTATTTCTTCCTTTTGCCTATGGCTATGTTTTGGTGTGTCCTTTCCCTGCCAGGACATCTCTTCAAGAAGGACTGTGTCCTGCATGAGTTCATGCCAGCACATATTAGGTGCTATTGAAGTTTCTAGAAGAGAGACATGGATGATTTAAGGACAGTGGTGTGAGTTTCTAACCGGTGGCAGCAGAGTAGAGCTAGCACACCCCACGTCAGGTGCTCGTGAAAATGAGTAGGGACCTCTTCAAGATAACTCCCTTCCCTAGTGAGGAAACAAAGCTTCCGACACCTACTCTTGGCATAATGACTGAACACAGCACTGACTCATTCTTCCGACTCTGAGGACAGGGCCATGTCCTATTTGTCTTTATACCTCATGGGCCTAGTACAGCGCAATAGGTCAATAGGTCCCTGGTGAGTAACATCTGTTTGATAAATTAATTCCTTGACCACTGAACCAGAACTAGGCACAGTGCTTGCTGGTGGTCAAAAATGGAACCAAGCTTAGGTAGCATTGCTAATGTTAAACACCTAGCATCGTGGCCCTCAAACAGCGGAGGCTGTTGGTATTGTCATCTATTACTAAAAGGAGAGTGAACTTGACTTAGATTTGGCCTCGATGAAACTGCATTTCTTTCAAAAGTTGAATTGAGTTTCCTGATGAGTACCAAAACTGCAGCAATTTGGTGGCATTGAGGAGAAACCTGAAAGCTTGTTCCCAGAGGTGCTGGTGGCAGAAAATTCAGAAGCAATTTCTTCCTTTGTGTGAAGTGGCCACAGGGCACATACAGGCAAGGCCCAGAGAGTGCTGTGAAGAAGGGTCCAGAGTTTTCCATGCCCTACCTCCAACCCACCTCCCCTGCCCACCAGCTCTTTCACAGTGTTTCTTATCTCAGCAAATGACCCCACTGTCCATCCTGGCATCAAGTTAGGAACTTAAATGTCATCCCGTACCCTGAACCTCGCCACTACCTTTCTAAATCTAAAACTACACCTTGTCCGTGTTATTTTTTGAATTGCTTCCAAAGATCCCATTACTTTCACTACCATCACCATCCCATTTCCCCCATCCCTCCCTGGCTTCCTACTGCTCTCCCATTTCCATTCCTGCTCCACCTACACCACAGCCAGAGAGGTCCTTGTGAAATGGAAATCAATTGTATTTAACACACACATTCACAAACACTCTTTGTTAAAAGACGCGCTCTTGAAACCCTGTAAGAGTTTCCCCTTGGTATGGGAATAAGAACAGGAATCCCTGGCAATGCCTACCGGACCCTGCATACCTTGTACAACACTGCCTGCCCTCTCAGGCCCACCTTGGCTTATTCACCCTCACTCACTGCCACACTGGCCTTTACTCAGTTCCTGGTAGACGCGTGCCCCTTCTTACCGCAGGGCCTTTGAACTTGCTGATCCATCTTTCCGGAATGTTCTTCTCTCACCTTGAACCAAGTAAGCCAACCTCATCCTTCAGGTCCCCTTCCAGCACCATTTCCCTGGAAAGCCTTCCTTATTTTTTCAGCTTAAATTGGATCTCCTACCGCACACTCTCTGATGCCACGTGCCTCTCCTCTTTTCCGCTTTAGTGTTCACTGTACAATTATTTGATGCATATTTCTCTCTTACAATGCTGTAGGCCCCATAGGGCAGGCACTTCCCAAAGGAAGGCACTGTGTTTTCTCTTCATTATCACATTCTCCTGACCTAGTCAGTACCTGGCATGTACTAGGTACACAGCAAACACTTGTTGAATGGATACATGATGAATTATGAATGAACAAACATGTACATGCCTTTGTAGTTGCCTGTGTGCCCACTTGATTGAAATTCCGGTATCTTGCAGCACACAGCAGGGTTGGGGAGATGATAGTTTTTCAGGCACATGTAAGGGAAGTATTACTGATCACCCAGCTTGTCATAAAATAATCTCAGGAAAGCAATCACGGCAGCTACCAGGACAGTGAGTGAGCAAACAGTGTGGGCCTCCCCACAGTTGCCACTACTTGAAAATGCTCCCCAAGTACCTTATATAAAACTGTTCAGGGAGGTTATTTATGCTGATGTATCCATTGGAACAGTGGAGGATGTTTGCCAAGAATAATGATTTCCATTGCAGCTCAGGTAGTGCTTCTTCTGAGAAAATGACCCAACAGATTTGGCTGCCTCTCTAGGCACCTGTTTGGAGGTAGAGAAATGATGTCAACAAAATAGAAAAGAACCCCTTTTATCCTTCCTTTACTATGCCAAATGGGCAGGCAGCCATTCAACTAAAGCCCAGTCAAGCAATTGAGACAGATATAAAATGAAGAGGTGTAGCAGCAGCAATGGTGAGAACGATGCTGAGCATGCTGCGTGCTGTTTATTGAGCTCTCTCTGCACGCCAGGCACAGTGCAGGACACCCTCCAGGTATGCTCTTGTTTAGTTCTCACAAATGCCCTCCAGATGTCCAGACGTGGGTCCTTTTGACTGAGAAATGAGTGGCTCAAAGAGGTTCAGTGTATCAGCCAAAGTCCACAGCAGGAAATTGTGTAGCCCAGAGCTCCAGACCTGGGTATGTGTGGCTCCAGCAGAGTGAGTCATTGTAGATTATAAACCGGATAAATCAGCTCCCTGGTGCCTCTGCTTCCCCACCCCCTGGCCCAGTCAGTTCTGCTATACCAAAACTGGGGGATTGAGCTCACATCTGATGCCAACTGTGTGACCGGAAATCCAGACAATCCTCACAGCTCTGTATACAGTATCATCATCCCATTCACAGATGGGCAAACCGAGGCCTGGGGAGGTTACTACATGCCTACAGTTCATCATTAGTAAGTGCCTTTCCAGATATTTGAACTCAAGGCTCCGGCTTAGGAGCTCCTGCCTTATTTGACTCCGCTTCCCCCATGTAATGTGGCCCCTGTTCTGTCCATAGCCAGTATCTCTCTCACCCCCAAGCAGAGGTTTCCAGCAAAACCTAAGGAGAAAAGGATTAGAGAATTGAGACCCAGGCTGGTGGAGAACCACCTGCCTAATTTTTCAAACTAACCCTGGTTCCTCTGTATTTCTGGCAGGTGCTGATTGCAACAATTACTCTGCTCTCTTTCCAGAGCTACTAAAAACACATACAGTGAGAGGTCACTAGCAAAATAAAGACACTCTATTGAAATAATAGGTCTGATTTAAATTAATGTTCTGTAGTCTAACTGTCCGTTTTGGGGGAATCAGAAACCACAAAAGGATTCTATCACCAAATCTGCTATTCCTTTCCCCAGAGCAGACATATCCCAAGACTCAACCTGGCAAAGTCAGCTGAAGCTGTCACTGCTGAAACTCTGAAAATGGCCCCCCAGTTTCTAAAACATTCTCCCTCCCTTGGAAGTTGTAGAAAGATATCAGGTTTCATTGGAGACCTCTGTCAGTCCCCAGCTACTTCAGAGCCTGAGGATGTCTTAGAATGATGGCTCTTTGAACAGGTTAAATTACATCTGCTGAGAAAGGAAAGTAGACAGAATACAACTGAGAAATTCTGTCAGTGTTTCCTTGACAAAAGATCTCTTCCATTATGACTTCAATTGTTCTCTCAGCCTTTCTGATTAAAATAGAATTACTCTCACATTGGATGGAAAGTACTCTTTCTACATAGAAACAAAAATTACAGAATTTTAAATGACACAGTCTAAAGTCAGACAAGCGGGACATGGACAGGACCTACTCTGAGCACTGTACCCCCAAACATTGCATGAGTGGTTAAGGAGGGGGTACATAGTATCCACAGCCACAAACTCCCTGAGGGCAAGAATCTTGGTCTAGAACAGAGGCTGGCATTTAAAAAATGTTTGAAAAATATTTATTAAATGATCAAATAACAAAAGTAGAGACAACCCAAATATCAACCAGTAGAGAACGGCTAAATGAATGAAGGCATACCAAGACTACGGCTCAAAGATTAATTATAAAGCATGAGCCAACATGTTAGCTGCCGACGGTATACTGCTAAGGGCAAAGGGAACACCTCACATTGTCACACCTTTTTGCCAGAATGAAAAGAACAAAAGCTATGGACGGGTGTGTGTGTGTGTATGTGTGTGTGTGTGTGTGCACGTGTGTGTGTGTGTGTGTGTGTGTGTGTGTGTGTGTGTGTCTAAGGGTCTGGAAGAACACACACCAAACTGCTATCAATATCATATCTCAGGAGCTGGACCAGAGAAGACGATTTAGGGAATGAAAGACTATTATTTATGCCCTTCCATTGGGTTTCAATTTTTAATATCAATGCGCATGAAATCTGTAATTAAGAGAAGCAAATTAATAATATAAAAAATAAAGTCAGTTTCCTGTTGACTTATAAATTGAGATATTGGCTATACAGGCTTCCAAGTTTCCAGTTCTCTGAGACTGTGGCATTCATTCGTTGGCATTGATCTGTCTCTCTGGAACTCTTGAGGTTCCAGGTTTGAATATGCAGCCAGTGATTCTTGGCCACATGACAAGGGTGATGGTGGGCAGGGATGGTATTGGAGGTTTATAAAATACAAGGCTGAGCCCTGGCCAATCATTTTGCATGAAGCATCAGTAATTAAAATATCTGCTGAAAATAACTGGAAAAATCATTTAAGTTGTGTGTCATAGGAACTTTGAGACAAAGCTCTGGAGTGGGAGCCACAACCACTAACAGTACTATAGTAAACACAGTATACCCACTGGGCAGGGGCTCAAGATAATAAACACAAGTGCTTATTCACCTGGAAGGTCCCAGGCACCAAACTCTGGCAGAGGCTAAGAAGGACATCAGAGGCAATAGTTTGTGGCTGATACAGTTTGGCTGTGTCCTCACCCAAGTCTCATCTTGAATTGTAGCTCCCATAATTCCCACGTATCACGGGAGGGACCCTGTGGGAGGCCATTGAATCATGGGGCAGGTCTTTCCCATGCTGTTCTCATGACAGTGAATAAGTCTCATGAGATCTGATGGTTTTATAAATCCCCTGCACACGCCCTCTTGCCTGCCACCATGTAAGACTTCACTTTGCTCTTCCTTTGCCTTCTGCCATGATTGTGAGGCCTCCTGAGCCATGTGGAACTGTGAGTCCATTAAACCTCTTTCCTTTATAAATTACCCACTCTCAGATATGTCTTTATTTAATACAGTGGCTCTGCAGGCTACCCTACATCTCCTCCTTTCTCTTCTTTTCTCTTTTATCTCTTCTAAACCCTCCAGAGGGCGTTTCTTCCTTCTGCCTGTCCCTTAGGGTTATTCCTTTGAGGTTTTCACAGTTACCTCTCCCAACTCTACTTCTTGGGACTCCTCTTTCCATCCCAAGCTAAGCTCTGGAAGAAAATGCAAATCCCCTACTTCCTGGCTCTTTAAAATAAGCCCTTCAGGCCCTCTCTTTATTTATTTGAAAAGGTGTATTGCCAGTTATGAAAGACAGATATGCAATTACAAAAATACGCTAGTGGTGAATTTATCAAACCATTAAGCAGTGGTTCCAACTTTAGGACTCATCAGAATCACCCTAGAAGCTAGTAAAATTCCCTATCGCTAAAGACTCCTAAGGTTAATATATGTACAGATAAAATTTTTCATGTACATTTAAAATTTTTTCACATGTACTTTAATGAAATCATTGGAAGACTTTCTAAATTCACCCAAGGACAGGGACAGTGGCTCACACCTATAATCCCAGCACTTTGGGAGGCCGAGGAGGGCAGATTACCCAAGGTCAGGAGTTCAAGACCAGCCTAGCTAATTTTTACATTTTATGGTGAAACCCCATCTCTCCTAAAAATAAAAATATAAAAATTAGCTGGGTGTGGTGGCAGGTGCCCATAATTACAGCTACTCAGGAGGCTGAGGGAGGGAGAATTGCCTGAACCCGGGAGGCAGAGGTTGCAGTGAGCCGAGATCATGCCACTGTACTCCAGCCTGGGCTACAGAGTGAGACTCTGTCTCAAAAAAAAAGAATTAAAAAAAAATAAAAATAAATTCATTCAAGTGGAAAACTAAACACAGACTGACAGTCCAATCATTCTCATTCCTGAATAACATGAGGAACAGGGAATAGGCGGAAAAAAGGTGAAGGTCTCAAAGAAAATAACAACTGTACATTTTTATGCCTAAAATCAAGTTAAAATGTTTTAGGAAAGATTTCAGAAAATATTCAAATAAAATATTAACTGTAAGTCCATTTGTTTATATTGGAGATATGGATCATTAGCTGCTGCTTAGAAATCCAGTAATTCAATCTTGAATATTTAGAAATTAAAGAGGAAAAGAGACAATATATTCTCCTGTCATTACATAAAACTGAAACACCAAAGACATTAACCCAAAGACCAAATGGCAGCCAAATGGAAAATGCTATTGACAGCAGAGAGAAGAATCTTACATGAAACTAGTGCAGGATAGCTTCTGGGGTCACAGTTGGGGGAGGTACCCTGAGGCCCTTCCTGTCCGCCTTCCCTGCAAGCATCTGCTATAGTTCAGAGCAGAGTTGGCCAGGAAAGAGATGCACAGGAGGGCTGTAGCCCCTAAATCAGGCTTGGGGCAGACACTGCAAGATGGGAGGAGTTGATCCAGGGACCATGGTCTCTCATCTGCTCACCTTCTGGAACACCTTGGATGTAACAAAACCCTAACTGGAAGGGGGCCCAGAAAGTTTCTGGTGACCTCTCTCTCTGCTCAAACTACTGAAGTTTCTTTGATTTGCAAGGGATAGACCAACTTTAGCTAGATGGGGGTGTGAACATTCTTAAAAGCATACTAGAGCATCTCATGGAGAGGATGGGAACCAGGGAGTTGCACAGCTAAGGAGTCTGAGGCCTCCTCTCTAAATGTCTCCCATTAATGTAACTTGGCTCCTGTGATGCTGCAGTGCACACCTAACACCAAATGTCCTGAGTGGGAACAGACTGCACAGGCTAAGGGCTCAGTTCCCGACAAGACTGCCCTCACTCCAGACGCCAGCCACAAGGTCGGGGGTCCCAGGCCACCTGAGATTCTTATTAATTGACTGCATATTCAGGAGCTTCCCCGGACCACCACAGATTTAATAATTCACTAGAATAACTCACAGCACCTTGGAAAGCACTATACCTACAATGGAAGTTTTATTACAAAGGATACAAATCAGGACCAGTCAAATGAAGAGACACATACAGTGAGGTCTGGAAGGGTCTCAAATGCAGAGCTGTCTCCTCCCTGCTGGAATCGTGGCCCATGCCCCTCTTGGCATATTCATGTATTCACCAATCAGAAAGTTCATCAGAGCCCCAGTGTGTAGAGTTTTTATCGAGATTTCATTTTGTAGGAATGATTGATGGAATCATTGGCCACAAAACTGAACCCCATCTCCAGCTCCACTCCTCTCCTCAAAGGTGGGACTGATGGCTCAAAGCAAGCCCTAACCCCCTAATCACATGGCTGGCATTTCAGACATGACCAGGCCCCACCCTGAGTCATCTTCACATAATTTGGAAGTATTCTAAGGGCACACCATGAATTAACAACACTCGTACACACAGGATATTCCTAGGGTTTAGAAGCTCCCTCTCAGAAGCCAGGGACAAAGATCTGACGAATACTTTATTATATATCTCTCCATGCCCTGCTTCTGAGTCTCCATTTGTTTTCTCCAGAAAACAAATCTAATTGTCCCATCTTGGGTCCAAAATCCATTCTTGGTTTAATAAACCATAGAACCAAGGAGCCAAAATCAAGCTCCTAGGGCAAACCACTGTAAGGGATATGTTGGAGAGGAGAGGCAGGCAGATCCCCTCTCTCTATAGGTGTTTACAAGGCCCTGATTAGTAGCATTAAGTCAATAGTCCAGCAGCCAGGAACCAGGAAACCTGGAGCCTAGTCTCAGTTATTTCCTTGGGAAAAGAAAGGCAGTTTATATATTACTAATAAAAGAATTGAATATATCTTGGAACACTGTCAGGGTTGAAACAAGCATTATAAAACCTGTCAGAAAAGAGATAGAGAAGCCTGTGGAAGGTGGGACTTTGTATGAGATAATGTATTTCATTAAAATGACACACTTTTCTCCAAGTAATTGAATGCTTCTTCAATCTTCCCATAGAAATAGCAAGACTGTGTTGATTATACAAAGTTCAGAGATTTTATTAGGTCCTCCACTTCATAAAACAATGAAGGAAAATTTATATTTAGGAAACACCTGTCACTCCTAAGACTTTAAATTTAAAAATAGCCAATGGTGAAAGGGAAAACAATTGGATATGTTTGAAATATTGAAATAAATGGTGTGCTATTTCATCAAAACAAGAAAGCTGAAAATATGATATGATACTGTCCCGCCTGAATACACACAGGCAAACTAATGTGATATAAGAATGGAGAAATCTCACCAAATTGCTAATATCCAAAGACAGAACATTCTTTATGCTTTGACCCATGTTAATAATTTATCCCACAGAAACTGCTACACATGGTCAGTTTCTGAAGTGAGTTGAAAAGGAAGCTTTTAGAAACAACAGGACAAAAAATACTTGGATTCTCAAGATCTAGTTATGTGTATGCCACATTTCCTTCTCCAACCTGTCAAGTCCAGCTAAAAAGAAAAGATTGATGCCCATAAACTACCCGAGGGAGCCCCTCTGCCGGAGCACTAGTTCATCCAGCACTGACTTAAACTCCCAGTCATAACAGGAGGATCAAGCCCTGTTTCTAGTTTGGCCCCAGCCAGCCTGATACAGTTGGGAGGATTTATCTCCAAACAGATACAGTCATAACCCCCTCCTCCTAATTTTGCAGACAGGTTGGCTGTTAGCTCTGCACACACAGAAAGTAAAATGCACATAGGGAAAGCATGAAGCCACTGCAGAAGCCAGCAGGTTGGTGGATTCTGCTTTTGGTTAGGTCCTGAACAACGCTGCACCTTGACCATGCTGTCTAATCAAAAGGATCGCCTGTCCCAGTGACTGGCAATCCATAGGCCACAGACCTGAGGGACACATGAGCAATTTCAAAGCATCCATGAACACACATACACATATGGCAACAGAGACTGTCATTTTGATCTTCATTTAATTTCCATAAAAAATAAAATAATGCTAGATTTATTATCCCTGTAGGTGCTATTAAGATGAAATAAAAATACTTTTAAAAAAAAAACTACTTTTTAATGTTTTTTTAGAATTTCAACCTTTATTTTAGATTCAGGGAGTACATGTACAGGTTTGTTACATGGGTATATTGGGTGACGCTGAGGTTTGAGATAGAAATGAATCCATCACTCAGGCAGTGAGCATAGTACCCAAAAGTTTTTCTATCCTTCCCTTTTCCCCACTTCTCCTTCTAGTAGTTTCCAGTGTTTATTGTTGCTGTCTCATGTCCATGAGTACCCAATGTTTAGCTCCGGCTTATAAATGAGAACATGTGGCATTTGGTTTTCTCTTTCTACATTAACTTGCTTAGGATAATGGTCTCCAACTGCATTCATGTTGCTGCAAGGGACATAATGTTGTTCTTTTTAAGGCTGTGCAGTATTCCATGGTGTATATGTACCACATTTTCTTTATCCAGTCCACCACTGACAGGCATCTAGGTTGATTTCATGTCTCTACGATTGTGAATAGTGCTGCAATGAACATATGAGTGTGTGTGTCTTTTGGGTAGCAGTATTTACTTTCCTTTGGGTAATGAGATTGCAGGGACCCAGTAATGAGATTGCTGAGTTAAACGGTGTTCTGTTTTAAGTTCCTTGAGAAAACTTTAAACTGCTTTCCAAGTGGATGAACAAACTTACATTTCCACCAACAGTGTATAAATGTACCCTTTTTCCACAGCCTTGACAGCATCTGTTATTTTCGACTTCCTAATAATGGCCATCTGGCTGGTGTGAAATGGTATCTCATTGTGGTTTTGATTTACTTTTCTCTGATGATTACTGATGATGAGAATTTTTTCAGATGTTTGTTGGCTACTTGTATGTCTTTTTTTGTGAAGTGTCTGGTGTCTGTTCATGTCTTTTGCCTATTTTTTTTTTTTTTTTGAGATGGAGTCTTGCTCTGTTGCCCAGGCTGGAATGCAGTGGCATGATCTCTGCTCACTGCAACCTCTGCCTCCTGGGTTCAAGTGATTCTCCTGCCTCAGCCTCCTGAGTAGCTGGGGTTATAGGTGCACACAACCATACCTGGCTTATTTTTGTACTTTTTGGTAGAGATGGGGTTTCACCACGTTGGCAAGGCTGGTCTCAAACTCCTGACCTCAGGTGATCCCCCTGCCTGGGCCTCCCAAAGTGCTAGGATTACAGGCACCGAGCGTTTGTTTGTTGAATTAAGTTCCTTATATATTCTGGAGATTAGACCTTTGTCTAATACATAGCTTGCAAATATTTTCTCCCATTCTGTAGGTTACCTGTTTACTCTGTTAATAGTTTCCTTTGCTGTGCAGAAGTTCTTTAGTTTAATTAGGTCCCACCTGTGAATTTTCATTTTTGTTCCAATTGCTTTTGAGGACTTAGTCATATATTATTTGTCAACGCCAATGTCCAGAATGGAGTTTTCTAGGCTTTCCTCTAGTATTTCTATAGTTTGAAGTCTTACATTTAAATTTTTAATCCATCTTGAGTTGATTTTTTATATGGTAAAAGGAAGGGGTTCAGTTTTATTCTTACACATATAGCTAGCCAGCTATCCCAACACCGGTTATTGAATAGGGAGGCTTTTCCTCATTGCTTATTTTTGTCAACTTTGTCAAAGATCAGGTGGCTGTAGGTGTGGGGCTTCATTTCCGTGTTCTCTATCCTGTTCCCTATCCTGTTCCCTTGGTCTATGTGTCTGTTTTTAGTCTAGAACCATACTGTTTTGGTTACTGTAGTCTTATAGTATACAAAAAAAAAAAAAACCTACTTTAAAAGGGTTCCTCAAATTACTCATACCATTTTTTATCTGTTCTCAATTAACAGATATAATAAAAATATCACTAAAAGTATCACTACAATAAAGTGAAGATCTGTTGATGATTTTGTCATAAAATGGGGGTATTCCTCAATGCCCTCAAAGTTGAGAGTTGCTAGTTCATATTTGGGTACCCAGCAAGGTGGCTTTACGCAAATCCCTAAGTACTTGATCAACAAGCAAAGAATTGCACACCTAGTGACCATGTTGGAAAGGGCCTGAAGATCCCTGCTTCACGCTTGCTGGGTTGGTGAACAGTAAATGTACTTAGAAAAGTACATTTACTCAAACCAGTTTTAAACGGGAACGGTTTTTAAAACAGTAATAAGAACCATTTTGTAAAGCCTATTTTTCCAAGCAAAATATTCACAGTTGTTCAACAGAAAGGATGCAAGAGTTAATCATTCATTTGTTCAGAAAACATGTATGGGAGAATTCCCTGAGCATACTTTATTGTAGAAATGGGAGAGCTAAGAAGTGAGCTCTGTTTTCAAGGATTTCTACCTGGTAGAAAAGTGGACAAATACAGATGGTGAGATGCCACAGCATGTCCCATGTACACATGCCATTTGAAGATATCCAAGTGAGAAAGTGGAAAACCTCAATAGGAGAAGTGCAGTTGATGAGTCTCAGTAAACCAGATGGAGAGGGATTTGTGGCTGCTGTAGATCAGGGAAGACTTCCTGGAGAAAGTAACATTGGACCTGGTCATTAAAGATCATCTCATATTGCTACTGAGAAAGGAGAGCATCAGGTCTTAGGCAAAGTGCAGCATTGAGACTTGGGATCTATGCACACTTAATGGAGCATGAACTTCTTGGAGACAAAAGACAGGTGCCAATCTTAATGGTTCCTTTGTATTTTTCTTTGGTCACTGTGAACTATCCCATGTCTACCCAAAAGATGACATGGGAATCAACGCTAGATCAACATGTCACCAAACGCTCCCCAAGCTTGATGCAACAGCCTGTGGCTACAGTGAGCGTCATATGCATCAGCCCAGGTGTCCCTGGTTCTTTTGCTGTGTGCCCTCCAGTCCCATGAAAAATGTATTTGTATGTCCACACAGGCGCACATTTCCACACAGCTTCTGCAGATGTGGTTGCCAATTTCCTCACAACATCCATTCATTTCATGCACATTCATACACATACATCTGAAGAGTCACCAGGGAGCCCTTACATTGGCTCAGGACACTTCCTGCCTGCTGTCCCATCCTGCTAGTTCAGGCCAGTGTCCACAATGGCAATGCTAACATTGGAGTCAAAGGGGCAGTCCTTTCATTCTCCCACTGCTGTCAGACTTTGCAGGCAGGGGCAAGCTGCTTCTCCTACTCTGCAGCTATGTGGGTGCCCCTCCATAGGTGGGGGCATCCTCTCTTCCTCATTTGTGGTCATGGCTCCCACTCAAAGCCATGACATGATGTCCCTCCTTGCCTCACTCCCTCTCCAGAGGACTCAAACACAGTCCTTGGGGTCAAAGCAGGACCACCAATGTCTGAGACTCACCCCATCCCAATCTTGTTTCCTCTGTACAAAAGCTAGCTGCTCAGCTGAACACACACAGGCCAAGGCCTCTTGGAAGCAGGTTGTTAGAAGGTGAATGAGGTGGGTGGGGGCGGTGGCCTATATTTAAGAGAAAGGAGTAGGGGAAGCCTCACCTCCCTTTCTCAGTCCAGGTGGGTCACTCTGGTCCTAAATGAATCTCATGAACAGGTCTGGGGAAGTGGCTGAGCACTGATATTGATCAGCCTGTCTGCAGATGAAGCTAGCATGCCTCTGAGGCCAATGAGAAGTCAGTCTAGGGACTCCTCACTGCCAGGAGAAAGTCAGTATATTTGATCACCTCAAGCCCTCTGAGAAAAGGAAAAATAACACAAATACCAGGGATTTTTAAAACCAACTAGCCATTATATTAAGCTATTATATTTGGGCTCAGATCTAGCAGAGTGTGGATCCTAATAACTCCCATCTTTAGATGTTTTTGAACAAGGCAGAGGGAGTGAGGGATCTGAAATTGTCTCTGGGTGCTTGCCTGTTTCTGCATGGCTTTGCTCAGGTTAAATTCATGATGCAGAAATTGGAAACACAGACTCATCTCAACAGAGCTCTGCTGGGGGAACAGTACTAACACAACTGACGTAATAAAGACTGAACTAGCCTGAGACCCAGCTCTGGTGGACCCTCAGGGTAAAGCCCTTTCTCAGCACCATTCATATTCTAGGGAGCAAGCCACCCATCTTCCCAGGACAGTTTGCGTAGTCATTCCCACACAGCCTCTGTAGACATGGTTGCCAATTTCCTTATGGCATTCATCTATCTCAAGAAGGGCAGAAGAGAGCTTCCCGACACTCTATTAGGGACCCCAGGCAGACATTCCTGATCATTTACATTTCACTGATTCCTAGTCATCTTTAAAATGGAAGAGGAAAAAAATAGCTCCATCTGGCTATTTTGAATGATTACATTTTTAAATAATATTGTATAAGACATGGTATTTCAAAATAGCATCCAGAAATCAATATTTTTAAATCTTATAAACTAATTATTCAAATCTTTTAAAAATATGCTCACAAAGCATTACTTTGCTCTGAATGGCACAAAGAGCCATTAGAAGTGGATCTTATTCTTTTAACCTTCCTGTAAGTACATTTCTATTACTGCTCAAATCTGTGTTAATATCATAATGGCTCTATACTGCCAGCTAATGTAATACATTATGAAGTATGAAGAACTGAGTAATTTTCAGATTATGGGATTCAAATCTATTTTTAATGGGCACCTAAACTCATATTTATATAATATTACTTTTCGATAAATCACAGAAATGACCCGGAAGTTTTTAAGTACATATTTGAAAACTCCTAACAGCTCCAGAAAACCCAATAAATCTGATCATACAAATTAATATATAATGGTTCATTTCACTTACACAAGAAAAATGTATTTTAAATGCCCATGAACAAAAAAAAATTACATCTATGTATGTCACCTTTGAGTTCATTCGTCAAGAGAAGAAAAGGGAAAAAAAATGATGTGTCATATTACTGAAAAGTCTGTTGACTTAATTCCATTTCTTATAAATCAGATATTTTATATAAAAAAAAGGAGACTGTGTTTTGAGAAGAAAATATGAGTTTATTATCCAGATAATTTAAATTGAATTAATAGTATTTGAAATATTTAGATTATTAGATCCATTCTGAGGTAGAATGATTTGAATTAGTTACACAGCATGGTATATCAATTGTCTTTTTAGTATTTTTGTCACTTTCTGTGACACCCTGTAGTCCTAACCACCCAGGAGGCTGAGGCTGGAAAATAACTTAAGCCCAGGAGTTTGAGGCTGCAGTGAGCTATAATTGCACCAGTGCACTCCAGCCTGAGCAACAGAGCATGAGACCCTGAAGAAAGGAAAGAGAGAAAGAGAGAGAGAGGAAGGGAAGAAGAGAAGGGGGAGGGGAGAGAAGGGAAGGAATTTTCCTGAGAGCAGCAGAGATATGGCTCCCCACAAAGACATAGCCACACCCAGGAAGGACCCAGAAGGATAACTCAGAGATGTCAAGAGTCCCAGGCTCCCCAAACTCCCACACCCCAAGCATAGCACAGAAAACCCTTTGGGTCTGAACCTTGTCAGCTTGGGAACAGACAAGGCTAGAGACCCTTTCCTCTGTCGTCTGATCTGGTTACCACACTGAAAGTGGGAGAATCAAAAAATGACTAAAACGGGATCTTTCCCAGTCTGGAGCATAATATTAGGCTTAAATTTTAAAAATAAAAGTCCATTTTTTACACGCCTGAGTTTATGGCCTAACCATCACTCAAGACTCCCTTTTCATTTCAATGAGGACTGAGACGATTGATGAACAGGCAACATCTACAATAAAGGAAGCCAGCATTTCTTCTTCTAGATATATAATCTACGGAAATGCGGGCTTATGTTCCACAGAAGATATATACTAGAAGTTTCCTAGGAGCACTGCCCTTAACTGGCCCTAAATGCCCAGTGACAGTTAGAATGGATAAGCTGTGGAACATGCGTGAAATGACACAGTGTCCAGCAACGAGAATAAGCAATTTACAACTGCACACAGCATGGCCAAGCCTCACAAACAAAACGCTCAGTGAAAGCAGCCATGTGACTACATTCATATGAACTACAAAATCAGGCCAATGAATCAACACTGTTAGGAGTCCGGAGAGGGGCTTGCCATGGGGAGAAGTAGTCATTAGAAGGGAATAGGAAGCGGCTTCTAGGATGCTGGTTAGGGTTTTGGAAAATGCAGAGCTGAGCTCTTATGATTCAGATACTTTTCTGTGCTGTATGCATATTATTTGTCAATATAAAGAAAGTTAAATGTGGCCAGGCACAGTGGTTCATGCCTGTAATCTCAGCACTTTGGGAGGCCGAGGAAAGTGGATTGCCTGAGCTCAGGAGTTCAAGACCAGCCTGGGCAACACAGTGAAACCTGGTCTCCACTAAAATGCAAAATATTAGCCAGGTGTGGTGGCGTGTGCCTGTAGTCCCAGCTACTTGGGAGTCTGAGGCAGAAGAATTGCTTGAACCTGGGAGGTGGAGGTTGCAGTGAACCGAGATCACGCCACTGTACTCCAGCCTGGGCAACAGAGTAAGGCTCTGCCTCCAAAAAATAATAATAATAATAATAACTTTTTTAACGTTAAAGGTAAAGAGAGATTTTTAGACATTGCTAGCAAAAAAAGATAGTGGTGGAGACAAAAAAGATACACAAGGAAGGACAGATGGAGGCAGACAGGGACAGGCGGGGACCAGCGTTATAGATGCTCTGCTCTCTTTAAGAGCATTTGATAACAGGGCCATCACTGGGATACTAAACATTGGCATAGGATGGAGGATGGAAGCAGCGATGAGATATTTGAAGCTATTTGTATGGAAAAGCCTGGCACATAGCAGGCAACCCACTAACATTTCTCCCAGCCTCCCCTTTCTCATCACCTGCAAACTACGAACATTGGTGCTAAAAGTTCTGAATTTTATAATGAGCAGAGCTGTTCAATCTCATAAATACCTAGTGCATGAGAAAAAGAAATTCTACAGCCAGAGACAGCTATTTACATTGGTTGGTTCCTGAGAGTGTTAAAATATACACCTTGCCGTGTTTCTTGGGGTGGGGGAATGTTGCTTACTCATGTGTCACAGAAATTTAACGACTGTTATAAATTGCTATTTTGGGAGGGGGGATACATAATATTGTTGGAATCATGTAGGGGCATATAAAAATGTGCTCAGAATAATTCTGTTTGGAAAGCTAGGCTATTACATGCCCTTCCTCCGACTCCTGATGAACTAATCTGCATCCCACCCAACACTGTAAGTGGCACAAATGGTCTTTAGACTTCTTAACTAACACTCACCATGGGTTTTTCCAGTGGCCTGAGAAACACTATTTTAGCAGGGGACTCACAAGCCCCATGGAGGACAGGGCCATAAATTATTAATTGCTGGCATTAATATACACCAAAAGTGTATATATTTAGGCTTGACCCTTATTACTTCTCAAGCATTTTTCTACTTGATTTATTATTCTTCCTTACAAGAATGCATGTTCATAATCTGCATTACCAGTCCTCTAATGATGCCATGTCATACCCAAATGTCACCTCATTATTTGTGACACTCACAGAACCCACAACAGTAAAAGCCAATTATAGACTAAAGAAATCCCAGGAGACCTTGCCTGCTACAACAGCTAATAAACTTCAACATCATTAGGCCAGGAGATGATGGCCCCACACAATGGGTGCCTGTGCATATCTATCCCGGGCAGCAGGCCCCTCTGTGCATGGGATTGAAGAGATCTAACCTGGTATAGCTGGCTGGTGAAAACTCTTCTGAATATCCCAGCAAAAATCCATGGGATTCATTAGCAGCTCAAAGACTGAGGGGCCTGAGTGTTTTACTCCAACAGACACAGAAAGGGGTTTTGATGGCGGTTCACTGATTGAGTCACCTTGGCTGAGCAGGGACGTTTCCTAGAATGTGTTCTCTGTATATGGATCTGATGTAAAGTTGGCCAGAGGAGAAATCTGCACAAGAGCTAAAAGGGAGAAGTGGAGCAATAGCTGTTATTTTCAGGAAGTTATCATGGTTAGGCAAGGTGAAAAGAGAGGCTGAACTATTGGCTGGGAGGTTCCAGTTTGTCATCTCATATTGCATCCAGTTGTTCTTCCCAAATGCCATCCTGTTGACCAGAAGCATGGCCAGGTCCACCTGAGACAGAGGAATAGCCGTCCACAGACCCCGCCCCCAGCCCCTGGGGCATGGCCCCTCTTTAGCATCAAGACCTGCCTGGCAGCTTCCCAGCCTTACTGCAGGCTCCATCTTCTCTGACCCCTGAACTCTTTTTTCCAGATTCTTCTTCCAGTGTGAAGCACAGATGTGGTCTTAAAGGGGTCTTGATGGACCCCTGATCAGTAAGCTCAATGGAGGTGATATGGTTTGGCTGTGTCCCCACCCAAATCTCACCTTGCATTGTAGCTCCCATAATCCCCACATGTCATGGGAGGGACCTGGTGGGAGACAATTGAACCATGGGGGTGGGTTTTCCCATGCTGTTCTCATGATAGTAAGTCTCACGAGATCTGATGGTTTTATGAAGGGCAGCTGCCCTGCACACATTCTCTTGCCTGCTGCCATGTAAGACATGCCTTTGCTCCTCCTTCACCTTCCACCATGATTCTGAGGCCTCCCCAGCCACGTGGAACTATGAGTCCATTAAACCTCTTTTTTAATATAAATTACCCAGAATTGGGTATCTCTTCATAGCAGTATGAAAATGGACTAATACAGGAAGTAACAAGAAGGAATCCATCCCTTCAACAGATATTTATTGACAACCTTGGTGGGCCAATCTCTGACCTTAGGAGACAGAAGGGAAAACAGCCAGCATCCTGTCCTCAGGAGCTTGCACATCTAGCAAAGGAATATAAACTGTCATTTACTGGGGAGTTTACAACATAGCAGGCAATGGACTAAGTGCTTTATGTAAATAGTTCCATATCCTCACAAGCATAATTTTATGATGTAGGAACTATTATTACCTCCATTTATAGACAAGGCACATTTAAATGACTCTAGTTCAGGAAACTGCTAATCCTGATCAATCCTACTATAATATCCAAAAAAGGCTTTTCTATAGGACAGTGGACCTGGGGGCAAGGCCAGCTGCCAGCCAGGGACACAGCCTGACTGTAAGGCAGCCCAGGTGCATGTGGGTTGGTTTTCTTTTAATGCATAGAGAGATTAGGCCACAAATCAAGCTCACAATGTATTATTGGTGTTTTCTCTGTTAATAGATAAATGAGCGTTAGTACCAGCACAGAAAACAGTTGAAGGAATACCCAACTCTATGGTGGTTTTCTCTGAGATGAGGGAGAAAGACAATGATTCCAGACAATTCTTACTTTCCAAGTCAGACATTTTATAGTATATGAATTTTTAACAGCGAGGATACATGCTTTTGTAACCAGGAAAATAAATGAAGCTACTAATAAGGCAAGGAGCTTGTGTTGTAATACTGATTCGATTAGAAGACATTGTCACAGCAAGCACCATTTGTGCACAGGCAGCTGACTTGCCCAGATCATTCCTTCCTCACACTCTGCCCCCTCTCTCCCTTCATATACATTCAGAGAACAGAGCTGAATTTACTGATTGTTCTTTGATAATGAAGTCTAAGTACACCCATAATTGATCTTGCCTTATACCTCTTTCACAATTCAAATCAAGGCCAAACCATTAATCATTCTGGCAGAGCCCAGAAAAAATTGCATACACCAATATTTTGAGTGTTATCACCTGCTGTTCAGGAAATATTGAACCAAAAAAACTTGACAGTGATTTCATTACAATTTTTATATATAATTTATAATGTTTTTGTGGTTCTGTCACAAAACAGTTAGTAAGTACATATCATTCAAACTGTGTTACTAATGAAAAAGGACAGATCTGAGTTTTCCGATACTCTTCTTGGATAGGTTTTACCTTCTTATGTCAAAGAAAATAATGCAAAAACTCAACTGAAACTTTACAAAAGGACAAGTTTTCCTCATTGACAGCATCAGTAAGAATCAGAAGTCTCAGTCTCACTATACAGGTAGGCCCCATGAGAATTCATCTTTGTTAAGTTGATAAGGGATTCCAGTTTGTAGGGATTCCATTGTATAGTTTAGAGTGCCAACAACATAAAAGTAGATTTCAATCATAATTTCATGTGTTGGTGAGTGAAAGTGTTCAAAAGGCACAAAGTTGTGGGTAACGAGCCATATTCGTGTCTTCCAACCTCAGGACATTTGCACCCCCTTCCTTGGCTCTCTGTCTTCCAACTCTCTAATCCCGCCCACTCCCCACCTTATTCAACCCAGTCACTTTCAACCAACCCCCAGGTCTGGGAAACGTTAGTTTCACGTAGTCTGTGTATGCAGAACTTCCCCTGTTGTTGAGAACTCCCTGTAGCCAGGGACTGACTTAGTTGCCTTTGGCCCCAGCACCCATCCCAGAGCACACATTCAATACTTGTTAGTCACAAATAAAAGGTGTTTGACCCAAATTGAATTTCCAGTTTTGCCACTACCAGCTGCCTCATGCTGAACAAATCATCAGCCTCGCTGAACTACTGTTTTCTCATCTGTAACATGAAGTAAAAAAACAACCAGTGCATTGCATGATCCAGAACTGTAGAAAGATCCAAGGCTGTAAGGATGGGAAGTGACCTGAGAGGCATAAACTAACACATATAGTATGGGGCTCTGCACGGCTCAATTCAACCTAAAGGGAAGAAAAAAAATTATTTTCCAATTTGAATTCTAAATTCTTTCTAATTTATTTGAGTCCAAATAAAGAATCCATTTACATTTATTCATACAACTCTTCTATAAGTGAACTTAAATTTTTAATAGACAATCTGTAAGTTCTTGACTGCCTTATCATCCAAATTTTTCCCAGTAGATCTCTTGGTGTGTATATAGAAGTATATATAATAATTACATTTAATAACATTACATATATAGCATTTTATTGGAAAACTAGGAAAAAATGAAAAGAAAGTCAAATTATGTTTTCTCCAATAAGAAGATTCTTTTTCAAATTGATGTTATCTAGTCTATTTTCTTGTTCAGAAGTTGTCTTAGGAAATTATATCTTAATATCCCCTTCAGAGTTTTTAACAGATCTACTTTGAGCTAATTTTCTAGAACATTTCCACTTCATTTTCCAATTTTCTCCTCTTCTTACTACTTTCAACCAAAGAGCAACAAACACATATTTTATGGACTTAATTATCCCTAAAGTTAAAATTAATCTGAGCACTTTTCCAATGCCAGGGCCAAAATTCCAAAAGCAATGATGAGTAAGCAGATGGGTTGCTCGTGGGTAAACACAGATGACAATTATGCAGCTTACTTCACACACCTTCTCTGGGCAAAATAACTTCAGGCTATTTACCATATTATTGAAGTTATAAATTAATCCAGCTTGAGGGCTTGGCAAAGAAATAACAACTATAGAGAAAGGAGAGGGAGGGACAGGATTAAATGAGAAAGAAGAACCGTGTTGTTAGCAAAGGAGCTGGTATGAGGCATGAGGCAGTATCTCACTATGACTTCTTGCCACCTCTACTGGGAATGACGTCCACTGAATTTATTCCAAATCCTTCCTCCTGAGGTCTGATAATAACTGAGGCTACGTCAGGTAGCATTCAGTATAAGAACTAGAAGCCCAGGAAACTGCATGAAGAATGAGAGGTCCCTCTACATCAGGTAGCATTCGGTATAAGAACTAGAAATCCAGGAAACTGTATGAAGAATGAGAGGTCCCTCTACAGACCTTGACTTCTACGTTGGACTTGGCCATTGCACCACTTTGGACACAGCACTACATGCCTTTTGGTGAATGGCCATAACAAATGCAACTCCCACTGTGAGAGGTATAAGTTCAATGGGAATAATAGCAAGTGTACTCATTAGGGGCTGTTAGTACATTAAAATAGTGTGGGGGACAAGAGTTCAACAAAGTGATGCATACTCTATTTTCATTCTTTGCAAATGCCAGACACCAGAGTATTTGCAAATTTAGCTATCTTGTTCCTCCTTTCTCAGTGAAATAAATAAATCACTAGTTAGAACCCTAAAATATAAATAGTACAGAATCAAATAATCTGCTAATTATTCTTAAAAGTGAACAGGTTGTCAATTTTTAGACTCACCCTTTAACAATGGCTATTTACATGCTCAGTCCTTTACAATTTCCATAACACTTAAGAAATTTCCAGGCATATAGAAAAAAAGGCTATATTACATAAAATTTATATTTTAGCTGTTAATTTATGGTACAATTCTGAGCTTTCTATATTCTTTAAAACTGATCATTTACTAGGGTAAGAAAAAAAAGATCAGGCTTAGAGCCAGGGTACCTGGATTTCCAGACCAAGCTCTGTGCCTTGAGTAAGTCACTTCTCCTTTCTGAGCCTCCATGTCTCCCTAAAGTAAAATCTGAAGTTTATTAGATCTAGAATATAAAGAACCTTTACTCTAAAACATCCAGAGGCTAGCTGCTTCTGTATTGTATTGAAGTTTATGAAGCTGTGTCCAAGGCTGGTGAAAAAAGTACAAAGATCAATTAGCAAAGTCTGAAATCAACAAAAAATGTAGAATGTGCAGGAGTACTGCCTGGAAATAATCACTAAGATCTTTCCATGGTCTAAAATTCATGCAGAATATGACCTCTCCCATGTACTTTAATGCCTTTATCTCATCTGCTTCAGAAACCCAGCTTAGGTACAATCCTTCATGGAGCAAGTAGATTGGGGCGGGGAGGGAAGATGCTCACCTTCAGAAGAAACACTGTGTTGTCTCTAGTCACAGGGAGTCCTGAGAGAGAAAACCCAGAGATTGGGCTGAGAGCAAGAAAGTGAGAAAGAGGAACAGGAAGAAGGAGAAGGGGGTGGGGAGAGGAAGCAAGGTTCCTGTAAGGGATCAGAATAGATTTTCTCAGAATTTGCCACTTTAGCCCAAAGATTATTTGAGCTGAAGACACTCAAGATACAGCAGATGCCATAAAAGCTCTCTGCCCTCCCCCACATTTGCCTAAAAGCAGGCTTGGATTCTGAATCACTAGAGATGACTCTAGACTCTTATCAGCCCAGAGATGGTACCAGGAATGTACATAACAAATCTTATTAGAATAACCCTCATCTTCCAGTAGTTTTCCCCATATATTCACCTTTCCATGGTTTGCTGCCCTTGGAAGCCTAACCTCATTTGCTTTTGTCTTGTCACATCTCTATAAGTTTATTGTTTTTTGTTAAGATGTGATCTAAGCCCCAAGTTTTAGCCACCCCTTTGATTTTACACATGACTCAGTTTCTCCCATGGGTATGCACAATGCACATGTTAATAAGCTCTGTTTTTCTCTTGTTAATTCATCTTTGTCAGTTTCATTTCCAGAGCCTGAGCCAGAGAACTTTGGAAGGTAGAGGGAAGATATTTTTTCCTCCTCTAAACCCCCAAAAGACAAGCCATCCTTCATCAACAGTTGTGCTCCCACCCCACGCCTGGGCCCAGCTGTTTTCTTGTTAAAGCAGCTGAGCACAGGGATTGAAAATGTCCTAAATTTCAGACAATCTGGGCTTTTAAAAGATACAATAAAATGCTACACATAGTGACAAGCACAAAATAAGAATGACAAGCACAAAATAAGAATCCTCTTGTTGATCCCCAGTAGAACCCCAGAAAGATGTATGTGCATCTCCTGAGCGTGGGTGATGGGGAAGGAGGCATGGCCAGTCCTGGAGGCTGACTAAGCCTCTCCTATCTCAATACTCCAAAGATGACCTACTTAAGGCAGCATGGGTACCACTTAGGAGGTTTTTAAAAACATCAAACCTTGGGCTCCTCCCCAAACTTACTGAATCTGGATCTTTGGGGGTGAAGCTCAGAAGTGTGATGTAGTGATTTAACAAGGCCCCACATGGGATAATGATCCACCCCCTCAAGTCTGAGGTGCTCTGCTCTAATTAACACCAGGCTTTCTGGCTCCTCCACATTGATCTGATTGGAAGATCCTGCAATACAACAGAGTCCAAACCTTTAATCTCCCATCAGCTGCAAAGTCGACACAAAACGCACTGTGTTTACTCAGTTCTACTGTGTTGTCACATATGTTTGTACAAATTCTTTCTTCTCTGACCTTCCTTCTTCTTGATTTTGCAATTGCCTGGCTGTGCATACAGCAAAGCAACTTTCTGGTGAGCCAAACATCTCTCAGTGCCCACAAAGTCGCCCCTTGCTTTTTTTTTCCACACTTTGAAACAGCCACAGAATAGCACTATGGAAACTCCAGAACAAGGTTCTCAAACTTGAGTGCATAGAAGAAGCAACTGGGATGCATGTTTGAAAATGTAGAGTCCCGGGGCCCTTCCCCAGAGAGTGGGATTAAATTTATGTGAATCTAGGGATATGCACTTTCAACTGATTCCTCAGGTACCTGGGTAGCAGATGGTAGAGGGGACCACACTTTAAAAACCCATCGCTAGGTAATTCATCATGCGGAAATGCTGGGAGCAACATGTCCCCATCCTCCCTGAAATGAGCTGATAGCTCTTTCTGATTGGCGTTTGATGATAACCATCAAACAAGTTAATGCTAACCATGAATTAATGACTTTTAAGCAATTTGTGTAGGCGGCTGTCCATATAATCAATCTTAATTCAAAAACACTGCTGAGTGCTCACACAAGGGTAATAATGTGCCCACTCTCACACATAAATCTCTCAAACAGAAATTAAGCAGGTAGATGTAACATGCTGGTGTGCATTCTTCAACGTTCTGAGGTGTAGTATTAGGTTAACAGGACTGAAGCTGAAAAATCAATTGGACAATCAGGAGAGCTCTTGTTCTGCCATATTCAGAGTCGTGCCTGCCTTTAGAGCCAGTGCAGGGACTTGGGGTCGAAAACCCTTCCCTCTGTCAGTCAGATGTGCCATGAACCCAGAGTCCCTTGGAAGACTGAAGTCACTTGGAAAAGGAGGATATGGAATCAGAAGAATGCTATTCCCAAGCCTCAGGCAAAGCATTCACACCCTGCATCAAATATTAGAAGCACCTGTTACTTTGGAAGACAGAACCCAGGCAATACAGAGGTCACAGGTTGTCTATCTAAGACACTTGCCTTTTTGGGGCAATGTTCTTCCCCTCCTGTCAGATAGTTTTGCCTGCTCCTTAGTGATGAGATGACCCAGAACTGCCTTCTCTGTCCACAGGGATTGGTCACAAGGACAGCCATGTGGCCGGAGCAGAACCAGTCTTCCTGTGACATGTTATAGTGGATGCTTGGGATTGGGAGGAGTGAGGACCATGCAAGCTGGGAGCTGCCACTTAATAGAAGAGCCCGCCTAAGAATAGAGGAGCAAGCAGAGCTGGGAGCCCAGACTGATCCCTGAATTTCTGTATTACATAAGCCAGTGAGTTCATTTTTAGATCCAGCAAGTTTTAGTTGAGTCTCACTAAAACTCACTTGCTTGCTTGAGTTTTCCAGACTAAAACAATCACATCATTGTAATGCTTGAACATTCTTGGTTCTGGAAGAAGTGAGAACCTAGAGTCTACACAGCACAGTTCACACAAATTACAAAGTTACCAAGCCAGCCCCAAAGAGCACATGACAGTGTGATTGCTGGGGCCACAGAAATGAATTTCTATGTAGTTCGCTGTGCTTCAGTTGCTTTCCAAACAGAGCCCACCTACAAGGTCATGCGATTTACATGTCTGCATGTGGTACCCTCAAAGGAGGTAGGAAATGGAGCAGGAAACTGGAACACAAAAGACTGAGCGTGTAGGTCTCAGTAAGAGAGAGAGAATATGACCAAGGGAGGACCTTTCAGCATGTAACCCCTAAAGGCATCACTGTGAGTGAGAGGATGTTGGTGGTATGGCCACAGAGTACTCTCTATGTCCCCAAGCCCTGGAGGCAGAGCAACGTTATGGAGCTTTTGCAGCCCCCAGCAGGGCTCACAGAGTATTTGAGGGTGATTCTTAGATAATAGTTTGGGTTATGGCAAATGAGTAAAGCTGGAGTGAGATTAAACTGGTTTGGGTAGCTTTGCATTTCTTGCCTCATTTATCAGCTCTTGTAGTTTGTAGATGCACACCGGCTGCTCCTGAGAGCGAGAAAAGAGCTGGGACGGCTGACCTAGGGTTTTGGTGATGATGGCTATTTGCATGGTGCATGGTGCTCATTTGACAACCCGGGGCTCCAGGTCCCGAGGTTGAGATTTGTAAAGCACATTAGCAGGGACACCGTCTCCACTGTCCTCAGATTTATGAGCTAAAACCTGCAAAAGAAATGCAGACTCATCTTTCATGCATGGAATGCTTTCCACGCTGATCATTCCCCCTGCTTTCCCTTATGGGAGTCCATTTGCTTTCTAGACAGCTGGTTTCCTCTCCTCATCCTGCAGCAATGATACTGCCTTGGAGCAGCCTCTCCCCACTCTATTTGAATCACTCCTCAAATGCTGCCGTACCTCCATTTCAGCATTGACTTTCTATTTCCTTGCACCATCATTAGTTGTTTAATTGTGTCTCTCCCAATAAGTTGACAGCTCTTACACAGCAGGAGCCTCATTTTAGTTAACTTTGTTATCTATTTCACCCTTTTATACCAGAGTCTAGCATAATGCTTACACAGTAGATATGTAATAAATACATGTTACATTGAAATACATTGAATGATATGTTAAATAACACGGGAATTACACACAAACTGTGGAATTTGGGCTTTTAGGTGCTAAGCAGTCTTAACTAGGCAGCTCTCAGCAAGTAGTGAAAGGAGTTTCCACAAAGATGAGCCTTCATAGAATACAAGGGGAATAGAGTGCGCACACGCTCTCCCCCACGAAGGCACTGGCTGTCCAGCACAACTCTTGCAGCTGCAAAGGAGCCACACAGAGATGAAGATGAGTGCGTTTTCCACTTACTACCATGGTTCCCTCCACCCACAATTTCACTTTCCACAGTTTCAGTTATCTGCAGCCAGCTACAGTTTGAAATATTATATGAAAAGTTCCAGAAATAATTCATAAGTTTTAAAGTACATGCCATTCTGAGTAGTGTGGTGAAATCTCGTGGCTTCTTGCTCCTTTCCACCCAGGACGTGAATCACCCTTTTGTCCGGTGTCTCAACGCTGTCTATTCGCCCTTACTCCCTCAGCAGCTGTCTCAGTTATCAGGTTAATAGACCACAAGAAGAAGAAAGGTGAGTACAGTACAATAAGTTATTGTGAAAGAAAGAGCACATTCTCATAACTTATTATTACAATATATTGTTATACGTGTTCTATTTTATTATTATAAATCTCTTACTGTGCCTAATTTACAAACTAAGCTTTATCATAGCTATGTATGTATTGGATAAAACATAAAAGGTTACTATACTTGTTCTATTTTATTATTATAAATCTCTTACTGTGCCTAATTTAAAAACTAAGCTACATCATAGCTATGTATGTATTGGATAAAACATGAAAATGTGGTACTATCTAGTTTCAGGCATCCTGTAGGGGTCTTGAAACATTCCCCACAGATAAAAGGGGCTACTGTGTGTCTTGTCCGCATTCATCTCCCAGGCCAGAATAGGAGGCTGACTTCTAGATAATCACATGAGCCAAAATCCTTCAATCTGGCTCTGTGAAATTCGATGTAAAGAAGGAAAACAGCTGGGCATGATGGCTCACATCTGTAATCCCAGCAGTTTGGGAGGCCAAGGCAGAAGAGCTGCTTGAGCCCAGGAGTTCAAGACCACCACGGGCAAGATGGTGAGACCTCTAATCTCTACAAAAAAAAAAATTGTTTTAATTAGCCAGGTATGATGGCACATGCCTGGAGTCCAGGCTACTCAGGAGGCTGAGGCTGGAAAATTGCTCGAGCACAGGATTTTCAGGCAGCAGTTGGGCTGTGACTGTGCCACTGTACTCTCCTCGCCTGGGTGACAAAGCAAGACCCCCTTCTCTAAAAAATAAAATAAAGTCTTTTTAAAAGAGAGGGAACCATGCTTAAATGGAATTATTAATTGTAAGTATCTTAGGAAATTACCCTAAAATAGTGCTTCCAGCCCAGCCTGAGAGCGATTTGCTGGATGGTAAAACCACAAGGCCTTTACTGATTCATGAATGGAAGCAATTCTCAAATTCTACTGGGCAACTGAGTCACCTGGGGAGCTTGCTCAAATGCAGATATTCTGACTCAGGAGTATGGGTCCAGTAATCTGCATTTTGGCAAGCACACAGTGGTTCTGATGCATAGCTGCAGTGTGACACTGTTTCTCTCTCAGGTCCTCATTACCAAGGGTGCAGCTTTGTGGCATAGCCATTGCTGCACTTAGTGTTCTGAAGCACACAACAGAAGTAGGTGGGGAGTCACCCATCTTCTTATTCAAAGAATATGAACATCCGATCAGGTAGAAATGTAAATGTGAGGTCGTCTTCCCACCCTTTGGAGGTGGAGAGGGTAGAGCATCTGGCCAAATCCTGACTATTCCCAGGGATTCTGTGATAGTTGGCTTTATGTGTCAATTTGGATGTGTGACTGTGTCCAGTTATTCAATTAAACACTAGCCTAGGTGTTGCTGGGAGGTATTGTGTGTGTGTGTATGCACACATACATCCTCTACTAGTTCTGTTCCCTGGAGAGCCCTGACTGGTAAAGGCATTGTATCCTTTTTCAAACCAAATGTTTAATGATGAAGTCACCAGGCTTCAGGAACAGAAAACAAAAATGTAAATACGCCCCTAGAAGGGATAGGCTAAGAGAGGTCCCGGATTAGGTGAGGGCATTCTCCAGTTCAAAAGGAAGAGGAAGTTGGGGAGAGGAAGTTGGTAGCTTCACATTTGCCTCTAAGGAATATTCTTGGGTGACTTAAGACTATAAGCCTTAGTTGCTTCTCAGCCTACTGGATCAGCTGCCAACCTGACCCTCCTTTCCACCTCTCCAAGGCTCAGGCTTGGAATGACTAAGTCCCCAGCTCTCCAGGGACTGCCACTGTCTGCAGTAGGGATGCAATAGTGCCACTTGTCACTGTTGGACAAGGATGTACTCTCCTTGTCACTCCACAGACATCAATCACACTATCATGGATCATAGGTGCAGGGTAGAGCTGTGCCTTGTTGAGATTTTGCAATCAAGGTTCCTTCTATTTTAGAATAACCCTGGAGGTCCAGGTCAGGTACTGATTTGCGATGTGGTTAAGGTCCAAATGTGAGCCAGGAGCTGGAGATAAATGTGGAGCAGTGGGGTGTTGTTCTTCATCCATTGTCACATAAAAGGTTAATTGCCATTGAAGTGATTTGTTTTAAAGTGGTTTCTTTTCAAACTTAGGTAAGCTCATAATTTATGTTCCTCCAGAAATTTTGAGATGTCGTCAGCAGGGAACAAGACACACAGGTGCCTGCTCTCTCCAGGGGATTGTATTCTGGTAGCGGGGTGGACACAGACTGCAGAAAAATGAACAGAAGCCTGCCATGTGTTCAGCCTGCCATAAAGCAATACCTTAGCCTGGGAGGCTTTTAAACAACAGAATCATATTTCTTTTTCTTTTTCTTTTTCTCTTCTTTTTTGTGCAAGTAACACCTTAGATTTTTAATTTTTTATAATTCAGGGGCACAAGCCTCATTTCATTGCTATTGCGAAGTGTGCAGTGATAAAGCCTGGTATTTTAGTGTAGCCATCACCCAAATAGTATACATTGTACCCATTAAGTAATTTGTCATCCCTTACCCCTCCCCAACTCCCACGCTTTCAAGTCCCCAATATCTATTATTCCATTCTCTAGGCCCTTATGTACACAAGATTTAGCTCCCACTTATAAGTGAAAACATGCAGTATTTAACATTCTGAGCTATTCACTTAAAATAATGATTTCCAGCTCTATCCATGTTGCTGCAAAGGACATGATTTCATTCTTTTTTGACCAAGTAGTATTCCATTGTAAGTAAATTCCATTTTCCTTTTTTTCTATTTCTTTCTCTTTTTTTATATGTTCTTTAAATCCATTCTCTCAGTCATCCTTTGTGTTAAAAACAATCCAATTACACTCTTTTAGTTATTTAAAAATGTACAATTCAGTTGTTATTGACTATAGTCACTGTTGCGATATCAAATAGTAGATCTTAACAGAAATTTGTATTTCACAGTTCTGGAGACTAGGAAGTCCAAAATCAAGGCACTGGCAGATGAATGTCTGACAAGAACCCATTCCTCATAGACGATGCCTTCTTGCTGTATTCTTACTGGTAGAAGGAACAAGGCAGCTCTCTGGGCTTTCTTTCGTCAAGGCACTAATCCCATTGATGAAGGCCAGCTGCAGGACCTAATCACCTTGCAAAGGCCCTGCTTCCTAACACCATGACCTTGGTGATCAGATTTCAACATTTGAATTTCAGAGAAAAATAAACATTCAGATCATAGCAGTATCTCATGTTGGAAGCTGCAGAAGGAAAATAAAGTAGACTGGGTGATCAGAGAGTGACTGAGGCGTTGGGGGGGGATGCATTAAGTTAAGGAACATCTTTGCTGAAAAAAAGTGACATTTAAGGAGCCAGCCATACAAAGATTCAGAAAGACAGAGACAGAAAGAGAAAGTACAAAATTTAGGGTGGGGCATGGTGGCTCACATCTGTAATCCCAGCACTTTGGGAGGCCGAGGCAGGTGGATCACTGAGGTCAGGAGTTCGAGACCAGCCTGGCCAATATGGTAAAACCTCATCTCTACTAAAAATACAAAAATTAGCTGGGCCTGGTGCCAGGCATCTGTAGTCACAGCTACTCAGAAGGGTGAGACAGGAGAATCACTTGAACCCGGGAGGCAGAGGTTGCAGTGAGCCAAGATTGTGCCACTGCATTCCAACTGGGGCTACAGAGCCAGACTCTGTCTCAAAAAGGAAAAAAAATAATTAGGACGAGTAGGCAGAGGCCAGCTCACGGCAAACTCTGTAAGCCAGAGTTTGTTTTGATAATTTAATGAATGATAGCACCAGGAGAGAAGACAATGTGGTGAAATTCCTCAAGCCACCCCTCCAGGCACACTGATTGTACCTAACATTTTCTCAAGAGGAAATGTGTCCAGCTTAAAAACAGACCTATCTCTCTCAGCATCATCTGAAGATAGGAGTAGCCACATTTTGGTCTATGACACATAAGCAGAGAAAAGTTGTTGGATACGTGACAAGAGTTGTAGATTCTGGAAATTTTTCCTAGAAGGAGATAGAGACAGGAAGAAGATAATTCCATTGATATATGCCTTTTGTTCTTTGTATCCCTTCTCCCTGCCTGGCACTTGGGTGTCATAGCTGTCACTCCAGCAGCAGGTTTCTGACCAAGAGGCAACGTCAAAATTCAAAGCTATCTACTAAGAATGACAAAAGATGAGCCTGGGTCCCTGCTGACTTTATGGAGTCCCAGTTTTATACTTTGCTTCCCACCTATAGACTTCTCCTTAGATGAGAAAAGTAAAGTCCTGTTTTTCTTAAGACACCACTGTTTAAGTCTACACTATAGATAGCTAAACTTAATATCTTACATCACCCTACTTTTAGTTTGCAAGGTTGGCTCTGTCCCTGGATCACAGCTGGAAGTGGACTGAGCCATCTCAGAAGCTTGTGACTGGCTCTAATGCCCATTCCTGCCACTCCTGCTCATGGATTGGCAGATGCTGCCTCCCCCTACTCATTCCCCTGACATCTGTGGGCACAGCGTTGGGTGCAGTGGTTGATCCCCTTTGGAAACTGTGATCGGAGCACTTACACAGGTGCCCACTGGCCTTTCAGGAAGGTTGATGTCTCAGGTTTCTGAGTGGGGCTCTAGCTAAGGAAACCCTGAGGGTCTCCTTAGCAAACCCTGCAACTGCATCTGCACTCAAGATGCAGCCTACATAGGCTTCACCTGTGTCAGACTCAATTCCAAAAACACAGGGATGTGCAAATGGAAGGCAAAAATCGCATGAGAGAAAATGCAGAGTAGGTTTTTTGTTTTTTTTTTGTTTTTTTTTTTGTTTTTAATTAACATGACTTCCTACTCTTGGGGGAGTTAATTAAAATGAGATTGTTTCCATCTGGTTTAAGTTTTCAGACATGCTCAAGAGAGTAAGTTATGGTTAGAATGATCAGACATGCAACATAACCACAGTAGGAAAATACAAGGAGGTAGTTTCAGGGCTTCGGAGGAGACTTTCTGTGATCATCAGATTTTCTGGGGGTAAATGTGATTAGACTTTGATTTACAATTTCTAATCTTCCCAGCTCACTACATCAAATGGAAAGCCCTCAACATCAGATGAACAGTGAAGAGAAGATTCAGTAACTGAGAGGAGAGAACACTTTTAATCCCCAAACAAATATATATCCATATCCTTAGGTTAAAGTTAAGAGATTTTTGAAAACATCTGGTGAGAAAATGCTGTTGCCAAGATGAAAAACATGCTAAGTTGGAAACCCTTTAGGAAATCAGCTGCATGGTTTGAGATTGTTTTGCAAAGCCACCAAGACCAGGAAAGTCTTTTTTTTTTTTTGGCAGGAAAGTCTTTTGTTTTAAGTTCTGGGATACATGTGCAGAACATGCAGGTTTGTTACATAAGTATACATGTGCCATTGTGGTTTGTGCACCTATCAATCCATTATGTAGGTTTTAAGCCCTGCATCCATTAGGTATTCCTCCTAATGCTCTCCCTCCCCTGGTCCCCCAACCCCCGACAGGCCCCAGTGTATGATGTTCCCCTCCCTGTGTCCATGTGTTCTCATTGTTCAACTCCCACTTATGAGTGAGATCATGCAGTGTTTGGCTTTCTGTTCCTGTGTTAGTTTGCTGAGAATGATGGTTTCCAGCTTCATCCATGTCCCTGCAAAGGGCATGAACTCATTGTTTTTTATGACTGCTGAGTATTCCACGGTATATATGTGCCACATTTTCTTTATCCAGTCTATCATTGATGGGCATTTGGGTTGGTCTCAAGCATATATGCTCTGGACTCAATTGTGTATCCCAAAATTCATCTGGTGAAGCCCAAACTCCCAAAGTGACTTTGTGGAAATAGAGCCTTTACAAATGTAATTAGGGTTAAATGAAGTCATAAGGGTGGGGCCCGATTTGGTATGATGAGTGTCCTCATAAGAATAAAAAAAGAGAAAGAGCTCGTTGTGTTTCTCCCCCTGTCAGGATATAGCAAGAAGGCCCTGTCTGCAAGCCAGGAAGAGGGCCTTCACCAGAATCCAACCATGCTGGCACCTTTGTCTCAAACTTCCAGCCCCTGGAACTATGAGAAAATAAATTTTGGTTGGTAAGCTGCCCAGCCTATGGTATTATTTTATGGCAGTCTGAACTAACATGGTACAATGAAGTGTCTCCCTCAATTTGTTGTTTGAAAATTAAGATCTCAGGGGTAGTTGTTGGAGCAGTTCAGTGCTTGGGTTATGGAGTCAGATGGCTTTTTAGCTGTGTGGCCATATGGAGGGCAGGTATCCTTTCTAAAGCTCAACTTCTTAATTTGTAAAATGGGGACAATAACATAGTAGCTATGAAGAATAAATGTGGAGATACAGCCCTGGCAAGGAGTGTTCATTGGTTTTTCTTTTCTGGGGGTATCTTTTTCAGTGCTTGTCCTCTGTTTGAAGATTGGTGGGATGCAGGGACAACTATCTATAGAAGTCAAGACCCATATGCTATTTGCTTGGTCCTGCTGTCCCTAAGGTGGCTTATTGGTGACAAGCTCAGCAACTAGGATGCCCCAGCCTGCACTTGCAACCTGGGAGTGACAGAAGCAGAAAAGGAGGGGCAGTGTAGATTCCCTTCTGTTGGTGCTGTGGCTGCATGCCAGGTCCAGGGGTATCACCTGTGCCCTAGGCTGTGGGGGTTCTAACCAGGCTGGAACCATGGGTGACCTTTGGTTCTGGCTGTCTGGCTTCCCTTGCACTGAACCATTACCCAAGTGTAGTTTTCCAGCCGTGCCCTGGGGCTTCCTGATCTTTTCCCACAAACTCCTCTTCTGCTTAAATTAACCAGAGTTGGTATTCTGGGTCTTTTGTGCTAACATATAAATTTTAGAATTCTTTTCTCTATTTCCATGAAGAATGTCATTCACAGTTTGATAGGGATTACATTAAATCTGTAGATCGTGTTGAGTAGTATGGACATTTTAATAATATTGACTCTTCCAATCCGTGATTGTGCTCAATCAAGAACCCTGTCTGGTGTGGTGCTCAAGGAGTGGTGGGTTGATCTCATTGGGACTTTAGGTAGTTAAATGAGATTCCATTTTTTCATTTTAAGAGTTAGAAATGAATTGAGGAATAAGACCCACATGACCAATAGAGACCAAGGTGGCAGTTTCACTCCACTTTCTATAAATTCTGGACATGGCTTTCATGTGCAGCCACAAGGTAGCTAGCACTTGAGAAATGAACTTGGCTGCCAGGCACAAGCTGAACTGAGCAATCGCTGGCCTCCTCCACAGTGCAAGGCCTCTTAGCACCCTGGAGAGGGCAAGGCAGGCAGAACGCAACCATCATGCAGGCAGGCTGATCCCAAGAAATGTCTGGTCATCCCCTCAACTCACCAGCCAGAGGACCCCTCCCTGTCTCTGGGGAAAAGTGGTGGTTTGGGGGTGATGGAGACAAACTGCACCCTTACTGAAGCTGCTCGCCTGAAAGTCAGTGGCCAGGTAAACTGCGGATCCTCAGTAATAGCAATCATCTCTTTCATTTAACAAATCATCCAGGTTTTAAATCGTTTCTCCTAAGATTTTTCTTTTCTATTAGTAATGGTCAAAAATTTAAAACTATACCTCAGACCAAAAAATTCAAAACTGCTCGCAAAATTCAAAATCCTTGTCTTACCATCTGTTTTCACTTAAATAAAACCAATAATATAAAAATTAGCCTGATGTGGTGGCACGCACCTGTAGTCTCAGTTTCTGGGAGGCTGAGGTGGGAGAATCACTTGAACCTGGGAGGAAAAAAAATGCCAGGCATGTTGACTCATGTCTTTAATCCCAGAACTTTGGGAGGCCAAGGCAGGTGGATCACTTGAGCTCAGGAGTTTGAGACCAGCCTGGCCAACGTGATAAAACCCAGTCTCTACTAAAAGTACAAAAAAATTAGCCAGATGGCGTGGCTGGTGCCTGTAGTCCCAGCTACTTGGGAGGCTGAGGCAGGAGAATCGCTTGAACCGAGAGGCAGAAGTTGCAGTGAGCTGAGATCGTGCCACTGCACTTCAACCAGGGAGACAG
>NW_016107721.1:95319-152537 GCF_001604975.1 Cebus imitator
AAAAAAAAAAAAAAAAAAAAGAAAAGAGAAAGAAAGAAAACTGATGGCATCATGTTTCCCTTAAATTTTGTGCATCCAAATTCTAACAGCTACCTATTAATAAATTGCATTACTATGTTGGATCTGTGTGTCTCTGTATCAGAACATAAACCTCAAGGATAGACATCCCAGCTTCAGATCTCTAAAGAATATGGTATGGAATTTCATTCCATTACCTCAGCTACTTTCCCCCAGTGAAAGCTTTCATCAGAATTTCATCCACATTTTAATATCTGGGTTTAAATGAATGTGAAATAATTTAAATATAAATCAAGTGAGGTCATTGGAAGTTCAGACTCAAATCAGGCAATGTGCAAGGAAAACTGAAACTGTCTAGTATATGAAGGCCATCTGAGACTGTATCAGTCAAGGCTCTCCAGAGAAATAGAACCAATAAGATAGATATAAATAGACATACATATGTATATACATACATACGCATATAATAATTAAAGGGATTTATTTTAAGGAATTGGCTCATTTGATTGCAGGGCCTGGCAAGTCTGAAATTGGTATGGTCAGTAGTATGGAAGCTCAGGCAGGAACTGATGCTACAGTCTTGAGACAGAATTTCCTTTCTGGGAAATCTCAGTTTTCACTCTTAGGTCACCAAGTGATTGGATCAGGAAACTCATATTATCAAGGCAATCTCCTATTTGAAGCCAACTGATTTATAGATACTAACCACATCTACAAAATACCTTCACAACAACACCTAAACTATTGTTTCCATTAAATAACTGGTACTATATCCTAGGCAAGTTGACACATAAAACTGACCCTCACAGAGACGTAGCGGGTCCCTGGGATTCTTTTGAAGGATTTCCTCCATGCCATAATCCAGCCAAGTGAGTTATTTTTCAAGCTACAAGGGTTATAAAATATAATTTGATTAATCACATTCTTCCACTGCATTCATTTTGCCAAATATACTTGTTACTTTACATATGTAGATATACATATACACATCTATGCATATATATATATATGACTCAGGCATCCATTTGTACATACAAACACACACACACACACACACACACACACACACACACACATATATATATCTAGTCTGAAACAACATCACTTTCAAATGCACTCCACATGCATCCAGATGGTTTCCAAAAACCCCTTCCCTGCTCATTTGCACTCCAGACTAGCTGTACTTTATGTGAACATTTTAAATGACTGTTCCTATAGATGATGATGCTGGGTCCATTACATCTCCCTTTTCTTGTTATAATGATGATATTTAACTTGCATTTTCATTTCAAGCCATTTTGTGGTTATTGTTTAGGGCCTGGAAACTAGTCTGCTCTCTGTCCCTCAGACATCAATGGTTTTGCCTTATTGAAATGCAAAAGGAGAAACAAAATACACTATTTCCTGTGTAAGCTGTGACTATAGTGCAAGAGGAAGTTTGTTGTCCATTAACCTTTCATTTAATTACTTTGGCAAGTGTGCTTTTTAAAAAACTAGACAAGAAAATCAGTTCCTGCTTCTCAGCAATGAACATGGGTCAGATCATAGTTATGCAGCACTACTAAGAGATAAAGCACAGTGGGTCTTAATTTCTAGTATTTGCAGAGAGCTTCTTTTTGAAGTGAACAATAACAAAAAACCCAATCAGTGGAATTCCTTATTCAACCAATCCTCGTCTATTTATTTCTTCCAGACATTATGATGACCATTCTGTTGGCTAAAATCCTGGCTAAGCCATAATTCAGAGTGATTTAATTATCTTTAATAATAGCATCCATGCTTAGTCCTTCTGAAGATTCATTGCAACATAAGGACATAAACTGGCAAATGTCTACACTAGAGAATGCCTGCTTAAAACTCTCATCTCTGGACTCATAAAATCAAAGGAGCAGTATCGGTTTCTTCCATCTTCAGTTTCTAGTGGATTTTTCTCCCTCGACCTTCCAGGTGACGAATGACAGATTCTTTGGTCTTTCTAACACTCAACTTACTGACGTTGTTGCAGAAACTAACTTCTCTGGTGTATCCAAAGCATATTTCTTTCCTTTGAACTGATATTTATATAGGCCCTTTTCATCTGCATAAAAAGTTTGCTAGAACAGATACAATCTAAATCCATGTTTACCTGTGATTTGCCTTGAAGAAAGCCAAATGGTTTGTCTATCTCAGCTCAAGAATGAACTTGCAACTCTTTTTGCTTGGGAAAAAAATGTTCCAGTTCATTGGAGTTGAGTTTTTTTGTTAGTTTTTAAATAATTTGGAGTTAGTTTTATTCAATGATTTCTGCTTAAACTGGAAAATAATGAAAGCTTTTGCAATGAAACAACATTTGGAAAGATTAACTAGTTTATATGTTTGCCTATGATTTTAAGAAAATAATTGGAAGGTGAATTTAAAAATAGAATGACTCCACAGATGCTTGCAATCCTTGTCAGCCTTTCTTGCGGTCTGAATTTTGGGAAAAACAAGCCATTTTAACTAGAGTAAGATGATATGTCATTGTAGTTTTGATTTGCATTTATCTGATGATCAATGATGTTGAGCACCTTTTCATATACCTGTTTGCCATTTGTATGTCTTCTTTTCAGATATGTCTATACAGATCTTTTACCCATTTTTAAATTGGATTGTTAGATTTTTCACATAGAGCTTCAGCCTCTTCTATATTCTGGTTATTAACCTCTTGTCAGATAGCTAGTTTGAAAATATTTTTTCTCATTCTGTAGGTTCTCTCTTCACTTTGTGGCTGTTCCCTTTGCTGTGCAGAAGCTTTTTAACTTGAAAAGATCCTATTTATTTTTGCTTTGGTTGCCTAGGCTTGTGGGTTATTACTCAAGAAATCTTTGCCCTTTCCAGTGTCCTGGAGAGTTTCCCCAATGCTTTCTCTTAGAAGCTTCATAGTTTGAGGTCTTAGTCTTTAGTCTTTACTCCATTCTGATTTAATTTTGTATATGGAAAGAGACAGAGTTCTAGTTTCATTCTTTTGTATGAAAAATGGATATTCTGTTTTCCCAGCACAATTTATTGAAGAGACTTTCCTTTCCCAATGTAGGTTCTTGGCACCTTTGTCAAAAAAAAGTTCACTGGAGATGTATGGATTTATCACTGGGTTCTCTATTCTGTTCCATTGGTCTGTGTGTCTGCTTTATTGCCTGTACTGTGTTGTTTTGGTTACTATAGCTCTGTGGTGTAATTTAAAGTCATGCAATGTAATTCCTCCAGTTGCGTACTTTTTGCATCTGGATAACTTTGGCTATTCTTGTTCTTTTGTGGTTCCATATAAATTTTAGAATTCTTTTCTCTATTTTCATGAAGAATGTCATTTATATTTTGATAGGGATTACATTAAATCTCTAGATTGCTTTTGAGTAGTATGGACATGTTAACAATATTGATTCTTCCAATCCACAAACATGGAATCTTTTTCCATTTTTGGTATCTTTGATTTCTTACATTGTTTTACAGTTTTCATGTAGAGATCTTTTACTTCTTTGCTTAATTCCTAGATATTTTATTTTATTTGCAGCTATTGCAAATGGGATTGCTTTCTTGATTTCTGTTTCAGATTGTTCACTGTTGGCATATAAAAATATTACCGATTTTTGTATGTTGATTTTGTATCCTGCAAGTTTATTGAATTTATCAGTTCTAATAATCTTTTGGTGGAGCCTTTAGGTTTTTCCAAATATAAGATCATAGCACCTGCAAACAAGAATAATTTGACTTCGTTTCCAATCCAGATGCTCTTCATTATTTCTCTTGTGTGATTGCTCCAAGACTTATAGTACTATGTTGAATAACAGTGGTAAATGTGAGCATCCTTGTCATGTTTCCAATCTTAGAAGAAAGACTTCCAGTTTTTCCCTATTCAGTATGATACTAGCTATGGGTCTATTGCATATGGCTTTTATTATACTGAGGTATGTTCATTCTATACTCAGTTTTTTTTAGAGTTTTTATCATGAAGGAATGTTGAGCCTTACCAAATGCTTTTTCAGCATCAACCGAAATGATCATTTTTGTCCTTCATTCTGTTGATATGATGTATCACATTAATTGATTTGTATATGTTGAACCATCCTTGCATCCCTAGGATAAATCCCATTTGGTCATGATGAATAATCTTTTTAATGTGTTGCTGAATTCAATTAGTTAAGCATTTTGTTGAGGATTTTTGCATCAGTATTCATCTGGCATATTAGCCTGTAGTTTTCTTTTTCTGATGTGTCTTTGTCTGGTTTTGGTATCTGGGTAATACTGGCTTCATGAAATTAGTTTGGAAGTATTCTTTCCTTCTGCATTTTCTGGAATAGTTTCAGTAGGATCATACTAGTTCTTCTTTAAAAGTTTGATAGGGGCCAAGAGCAGTGGCTCACACCTGTAATCCCAGCACTGTGGGAGGTCAGGGCAGGCAGATCACCAGATGTCAGGAGTTAAAGAGGTCAGGGCATGGTGGCACCCTCCTGTAATCCTAGCTACCCAGGAGGCTGAGGCAGGAGAATCATTTGAACCTGGGAGGCAGAGGTTGCAGTGAGCCAAGATGGCACCACTGCACTCCATCCTGAGTGCAGAGTGAGACTCCATCTCAAAAAGAAAAAAAAAAAAAAAAAAGTTTTGGTAGGATTCAGCAGTGAAGCTATCAGGTTCTGGGCTTTTCTTGGCTGAGAGACATTTTATTACAGCCTTGATCTCATTACTTGTCACTGGTCTGTTCAGGTTTTGGATTTTTTCATGGTTCAGTTTTGGTAAGTTGTATGTCTCTAGGAATTTATACATTTCCTCTAGATTTCCCAATGTATTGGCATGTAGTTGCTCATAGTTGCCACTAACGAACCTTTGAATTTCTGCGATATCAGTTGTAATGTCTCCTTTTTCATCTCTGATTTTATTTATTCGAGTCTTCTCTGTCTTTTTTTCTTAGTCTGGCTAATGGTTTGTCAATTTTGTTTATCTTTTCAAAAAACACAACATTTTGTTTTGTTTATCTTTTGTTTTCGTCATTTCAAATTCATTTATTTCTGCTGTAATCTTTATTTCTTCTAGTAATCTCAAATTTGGTTTGCTTTTGCTTTTTTAGTTGTTTAAGACACATCCTTAGGTTGTTTAGTTGAAGTTTTTCTTCTTTTTTGAGGTGGCCACTTATAGTTTCAAAATTCCCTTTTAGTACAGCTTTTGTTGTATTCCGTAGTTATGGGTATGTTATGTTTCCATTGTCATTTGTTTCAAGAAACTTTTTGATTTCCTTCTTAATTTCTTCATTGACCCACTGGTCATTCAGGCACATTTTGTTCAGTTTCCAAGTGTTTGTATAGTTTCAAACATTTCTCTTGCTATTGATTTCTAGTTTTACTCTATTGCAGTCAGAGAAGATACTGAATATTACTTTAACATGTTTTAATGTTTTAAGACTTGCATTTTGACCCAACATATGGTCTATCCTTGAGAATGATCCATGTGCAGAGGAGAAGAATGTGTATTCTTCAGCCATTGGATGAAATGTTCTGTAAATGTCTATTAGGTCCATTTGGTCTATAGTACAGATTAAGTCTGATGTTTCTTTATTAATTTCTGTATGAAAGATCTGTCCAATGCTGAAAGGGGGATGTTGAAGACTTCCCACTATTATTGTACTAGGGTCTATCTCTATCAAAGCTCTAATATTTCCTTTATATATCTGGGTGCTCCAGTGTTGGATGCATATATGTGTAAAATTGTTATCTCCCCTTGCTGAATTGGCCCCATTATCATTATATAGTGACCTTCTTAGTCTCTCCTTATAGTTTTTGTCTTTAAATTTATTTTGTCTGATATAGGTATAGCTAGCTACTCCTGCTCTATTTTAGCATGAAATATCTTTTTACATCCCTCTTTCTCAGTCTATGTGTGTCTTTACAGGAGAAATGTGTTTCTTGTTGGCAACAGATTATTGGGTCTTGAGTGTTGTTTTTTTTTAATCCATTCAGCCAGTCTGTCTTTTGATTGCAGAGTTTAGTCCATTTACATTCAATGTTATTATTGATAAGTAAGGACTTACTCCTGCCATTGTTATTTGTTTTCTGGTTGTTTTGTGATTTTTCTCTTTCTGTCTTCCTTTTAGTGAAGATAATTTTCTCTGGTGGTATGACTTAATTTCTTGCTTTTTGTGTGTGTATACAATGTATATTTCTAGATTTAAGGTTGATGTCCTGAAAAGTTGTAGTTACTAGTTTTCATGGGTTCACCATTTAGTCTTTCTACTTAAAATAGGAGTAGTTTTACACACCACAGGTACATTGTTATAATATTCTGCATTTTTCTGTGTACAATTACTATCAGTGTGCTTTATATCTTTAATTGATTTTTTATTGCTCATTAACATCTTTTTCCTTTCTGACCAAAGTACTCCCTTCAGCATTTACTTTAGGATAGTTGTTCATGAAGCCCTCAAATTTTGTTTGTCAAGGAAAATCTTTATTTCTTTGTGTTTAAAGGATATTTTTGCCAGATACTCAATTATATGGCAAAAGATTTTTTCCTTTGGCACTTTAAATATGTCATGCCACTCTCTCCTACTCTGTAAGGTTTCCATTGAAAAGTCTGCTGCCAGATATCTTGGAGTGCCATTATATGTTATTTGTTTCTCTTGCTGGTTTTAGAATCATTTCACAAGTGCTGTAGTCTCCCTCTCCCAAGCAGACAGATTCTCTCTCTGCACCATGCAGCCACTGGCAAGGGATGGGGGAGGGGTGGATTCAGTGATTCACAATTGTCTTTCCCACATCCAGTGCCTCTTTCAGTGATATGAAGTTAAAACAAGGTACTGTGAGTGCTCATCTGATTTTGGTTCTTATGAAGGTGCTTTTTTTTTGGTATATATAGTTGCTAAATTGATGTCTTTGCCAGGAGACAATTGGTGGAAACTTCTATACAGCCACCTTGCTCCACCCATCCTTCTCAGATACCTAAAGTTTTATCAGACACTCAAAAGATAACATAACTTCCAAATTTTTTTTTTTTTTTTACAAACTGTTAACATTTTCTCAGGTTGGTCAGAGATTACATTTAAAATCTGCCTTTACAGAAACTGGACCCCTTCCTGACACCTTACACTAAATTAACTCCAGATAAATTAAAGACTTAAACATAAGACCTAACACCATAAAAACCCGAGAAGAAAATCTAGGCAAAACCATTCAGGACATAGGCGTAGGCAAGGACTTCATGACCAAAACACCAAAAGTATTGGCAACAAAAGCCAAAATAGACAAATGGGACCTAATCAAACTCCACAGCTTCTGCACGGCAAAAGAAACAGTCATTAGAGTGAATCGGCAACCAACAGAATGGGAAAAAATTTTTGCAGTTTACCCATCTGACAAAGGGCTGATATCCAGAATTTACAAAGAACTAAAACAGATTTACAAGAAAAAAACAAGCCCATTCAAAAGTGGGCAAAGGATATGAACAGACACTTTACAAAAGAAGACATATATGAGGCCAACAAACATGAAAAAATGCTCATCATCACTGGTCATTAGAGAAATGCAAATCAAAACTACATTGAGATACCATCTCACGCCAGTTAGAATGGCCATCATTAAAAAATCTGGAGACAACAGATGCTGGAGAGGATGTGGAGAAATAGGAACACTTTTACACCACTGGTGGGAGTGTAAGTTAGTTCAACCATTGTGGAAGACAGTGTGGTGATTCCTTAAGGACCTAGAAATAGAAATTCCATTTGACCCAGCAATCCCATTACTGGGTATATATCCAAAGGATTATAAATCGTTCTACTATAAGGACACATGCACACGAATGTTCATTGCAGCACAGTTTACAATAGCAAAGACCTGGAACCAACCCAAATGCCCATCGATGATAGACTGGACAGGGAAAATGTGGCACATATACACCATGGGATATTATGCAGCCATCAAAAACGATGAGTTTGTGTCCTTTGTAGGGACATGGATGAACCTGGAAACCATCATTCTCAGCAAACTGACACAAGAGCAGAAAATCAAATACCGCATGTTCTCACTCATAGATGGGTATTGAACAATGAGAACACATGGACACAGGGAGGGGAGCACTACACACTGGGGTCTGTTGGGGGGAAATAGGGGAGGGACAGTGGGGGGTGAGGAGTTGGGGAGAGATAGCATGGGGAGGAATGCCAGATATAGGTGAAGGGGAGGAAGGCAGCAAATCACACTGCCATGTGTGTACCTATGCAACAATCTTACATGTTCTTCACATGTACCCCAAAGCCTAAAATGCAATAAAAAAATAAATTAATTAAAAATTAAAAAAAAATCACATAAAATAAGCATTGTAGAGTAAAAGTGAAATCTATAAATTCTGTAAAAAGTTTTATAAGATTATCATTGAAATAAAACTCAAAATATAACAAAAAAATTAAAATAAATAAATAAAATAAAATCTGCCTTTAATTTCACTGTAGTAGTTGATGAGCCGCCCACCCTCCTGGAAATCTTCAAAAGACATAAAAGTTCTTCAGAATATAGATCATTTGTGCAAATGACTCACATTTTCTAGAATAATCTCCTTTTTAATACACAGAGACAAAGCACAGATTCTGTTGTTAAGCACTATTTCCAATAATAAGCTACTGATGTTCAGCTGTTGAATTAATAGGTATGGCTCAATGCAAATATCAAGGTTCCCAATGATTTTCCCTAAAGGAGCCCAGAAAAAAAAAAAAAAAGGCTAAGATGAGGGATGAGGAAGGAGCTTATATAAAGTTGAGTAACTGGGACTGGACTTCCTCTTGGGGTATGTATAGGATTCTTTAAAGTCAGTCCATCTCCTCCTCGAAAGAATGAAAACCCAACATTTCTGATGATAACTTGGCTTCTCATTGGACCTTTACCTGGGGAGGGAACCTTCTGGCTATAGGATTCAAATGCTTGACTCCTCTTCACATGAATACTCTTTAATATAAATTAATAAAGGCTGCTGCTTTTATACACCTGTGTGTGCTTGGGCGATGTGAGTCACACTTGCCAGACAGAGCCACTGAAGAAGTCTCAACATATTCAGAATTTTTGGTTCACATAGCAGACACGTGGGTTCTCAATTGTGATAAAGGCAAGGAATGCGTTTCTGTAAGCCTTCTTGAAACAGCCAAGTAGTTAGCCTTCATCCTCAGGCAATAAACTGCCGTCAATTTTTAGCTAGGCTAGAGGTCCCAATTTTCCATTGTCATTGAAAATTTCTATAACTTAATTATTTGAATAGCCAGGGAGCATCACATCAGTGTACCAATAAAGATTTCATCAAATGACATATCAATAAGATATGTCCAAATTCAAGTCTGTGTACTTTCATTTCTGAACATATAGTTTTGAGCATAGAGTATATAAGTGAGTGCTAGGCTGGATGTGTGTGTGTATGTATGGCAGATTAATAAAGAAAACACAGTTTATGCCTACACTGTGGCTTATTCAACCTGACATTTTGGCCTTTCCAGTGAAGAACCACTTTTCTTAGAGAATTTCTTAGAGAATTTTTTATTTTCCAAGCTGCCTCCAATTGCAAACATAAATAGGGAAAGAATACAACATGAGCAGACTTTGAGCAAGAATCCTGGCAATTCTCAGCTTTCAGGAACTGGTAGAAACTGCTCCAAGTGACCTCACCTACCCTGGTCAGAAGTATTACTTCTAAAGCTCGATCACTCTAATATATGATGCTAGATGTAAAGGTGGACACAAATAGCCTGCTGTGAGTAATTATCTTTAAACAGACAAGCACCCAGCCCTCAGTCATCTGCTGCATCTTGCTTTATGAAGCAGTGAAATGTCTGAGGATTTTCCCCTGCATTTTCATACATCTTCAGAAAGGAAGCCTGTGTCAGCACAGTTTACACTTCTGACCACTTTGGTAAACAGAGAAATGACAACCACACAGGGACATTTCTCAAGCAAAAGAGATCCAAAAGTATAAGACAAAACTTGGGGATAAGGTTCTTCTCTTTGCCACTTATCAGGATAGATTGGAAGTCTCTGTCCCAAAACAGCTCCTGCCAAGTGCAAGAGTATACCCAAGCTTACAGCCTAAGCCACGCATTTTCAGTCCCACCTGAGTGAGCAAAAGCAATGAATGGTGATTATCATGGAGACATGTTTATAGTGCAGCCTCGTCGTCCTCAAGAAGAATGTGTATTAGAAAATCTTCGAGCTCACTTGTAATCATGGAAATGCAAATGAACACCCAGAGATATCATTTTTCACCTAACTAGTAGAGATTTTTTTTTAAAACGCCATTACCCAGTGTTGAGAACAGTGTGGAGAAAATGCTCAGATGTTTTGCTGGAGGAGGTGTAAATTTGTGCTGCTTTCTGGAAGACGACGTGCATTATGATCCTTAACATTTTGCATATGAGTGAGCTTGGCATTTGTTTTCCAGCTGAGAAAACAGAAAACCTGATTCCTAATGACTTGGTCAATAGGAAAACTTATCATCTGACCATACAAGCGTGGCTGTAAAAAGCTTCAGGTTTGTAAAAAGCTTCAGGGCTCATCAGTTGGAAAACTCAGCATTATAAAACGCCTCTGTCTGCCAGCCTTAGCTTGTTGGCTCACTCCCCTTGGCCACAAGACCACTGCTCCTGGAAGCACATTTTCACACACAAACATCGGATAGCAGAAGACAAGCAAACATGACCCTGCCTCTTCCTTGGATCTCTTTAAGCCCTAGGAAATCTTCGCCAGGAGCCTCCTTGAAATCTACCCATTCTACCATTTCATTGGCCTGAACCAGCAGTTCTCACTATACGATGCTTGGACCAGCAGCAGCAGCATCACCTGGGAACTTGTTAAAAATGCAAATTCTTGGCCCACCCTGGACCTACTGAGTCAGAAACCCTAGGTGGAGCTGATTCTGATGCTCAAGTGTGAGAACAACTGACCTAAGCCAACTACATGACAAGGGTAATGGAATTGCCACAACTGGCTTTAGACTAATCATGATTTTTTCCATTAAGTTGGGATGGGATCCCTTTCTCAGGCACAAGCCTCTTGTGTGTCTGTGCTCCATTCTACTTGCCCATTTGTATGATACTCCTAACACACTGCCTTCTGTAGCAGTTAAAATTTTGTCATCTGTGGGTACAGAAAACTAATTCAAAATGTCTTTAATAATGAAGGGGGTCTATTGACTTGAATAATAACATGTGTGAGGGTAAGATGTTAAAGGGTTTCTGCAATTGTTTACCTCTCACTCTAAAGCATAGGTAAATTTCCTCTTCTTACATATTTGTGTTTGTGTGTGTGTAGTGTCTTCGTAGGGAGTGAAGTGGTGAGATCCTATGTTGGTTTTCAAATATCTCCACATATTCTTTGATCCTCTTCTTTTCAAAATGTACAGCGTGATTCTCCTCTCCTTTAGCGTGCACAGTACTTAAGAACTCACTTCTAACAAATAGGAGGAGGAAGAAATAATGAGATGTGGCTTTTGAGACTCCATCATAAAAGACAGAGTGACTTCCTCCTTGCTTCTCTCGCTAGGATCACTTGTTCTGGAGGCAGCCCCCTGCCATGGTGTGATTACTCAGGCAGCCCTAAGGCGAGGTCTGTTTGCTGAGGAGCTGAGGCCTCCTGCCCACAGCCATGTGATTGCACCACCTTGGAAGTGGATTGTCCGGCTCGGGTCAAGCCTCCAGCTGGATGCAGCCTAGGATTTGTGAGAGACCGTGAGCCAGAAGCACCCACCTAAGCAGCTCAAGAATTCCCGACATACAGAAACTAAGAAATAATATTCGATTTTTTAAGGCAATAAGTTTTGGGTGGTTTGTTACATAGCAATAGATACCTAATGGAGATCCCTAGCAGAATTGCCTGCTTGGCTCCCAGGGATACACAGATTTCAGTTTTACTTTACTATCTTTTCTTCTTCCCAAAACAGGTATGATTCCTCAATAGGGATATATTCAGGGTGACTTATACATAATCCACACTTTCTTTTTACTCTTAGGCCCTGTTACTGGTCCATTGTATAGCAAACCACTTCCTTTCTTACCCTGATTATTTTTCCTTGTTTTTTTTTGTTGTTGTTGTTTTTCAGACAGAGTCTTGCTCTGTTGACCACGCTGGAGTGCAGTGATGCAATCTCGGCTCACTGCAACCTCCGCTTCCTGGGTTCAAGTGATTCTTGTGCCTCAGCCTCCTGAGTACCGGGGATTACAGACGCACGCCACCGCACTCAGCTAACTTTTATATTTTTAGTAGAGATGAAGTCTCACTATATTGCCAGGCTGATTATTTTTCTTTTAGTCACCCTGACATTTGATCCTGCATCTAATTTCTGAAGCTCTTTGCTACTTTGTTATTCTGCATTCTAACAGGGATCTACAGGAAGAAACTCCACCTTAGCCTATAGCAGTGACTGTAGTTGTAGAAATTTCTGCCATGCATCAAGGGTGAAGTAGAAGTTAGGAAGACTTGTGATTCTGCAGTGAGATTGTTAGCAAATTTCAAATCCCATCTCAGAAGAAAGGTGGGGAAACCTGCGGAGGCATCAGCATTTTCTAGAAATTTAAAGCAAATCAACATCATCTTTCCTTCAGGCAACTCCATTTCTCTGACTCAGCTGTGCTTCTGTGTTCTGCCTGGAGAAGAGGTGGCCAAACACTCTGAGACTTTGTCACTAGAAAGTGACCATAGAAACTGCCAGGTGGATGTGTACCCAATAAGGTCAGGGGTGCAGTGGGGAGAGGAAGCCATCCTACTTGATGCTTACACACTGCACGGGAGCCTGTCAACTCTGAGAACCATGTCTGGAGCACCCAGGCTGAAACTCAGAACCTAAGTCAGTTTCCCAGAGGATGATGAGAGAACTCCCTGTAGATGCTTGATAAACACAGAACTTCCTCTACCCATCAATGGCCTACTGACAATCTTCAAGGTTAAACCTCTGCATAATTATGAAGGCTTTGGGCAATTCTGATGTATCCTAACTTCTGAGAACTACAGCTACTTTTTAATTGAAGTATGATTTACATTCAATAAAATGTACAGATCATTAGTATTCTATTCGATAATTTTTGACGATTATATCCACCTGTGGAACCACCACCCAAGACAAGATGTAGAACATTTCCATCACCCCAGAAAATTCTCTTGCCTTTTTCCAGTCAATTCCTAGCCCCAGGAGCCATGACGTTTTACCATTATAGAGAAGTTTGCTCAGAACTGTTGCTTTTAGAAACTTCAAAGCTGAAAAGGTAAAAAGAAGTCAGTTATTTGAGAGCTCTAAGTAAGCCATTTCAGTTTGGCACGAGGAAACGACTTCAATAGTCCATTTGAGGAGACTGTTCCATTTTTCTGGGAAAACCAGCCAAATGGGCCCTTTAGTGATACACACACAGAGCCTTCTGAATTGGTGATGTGATTGGAGATAATTCTGAGGAGCTGGCACTGCCTTGAGTGGGTGAATGTTAAAGTGTTCTGGGTCACAGGCAGGACTGCAGATCTTAAGTGTTGTAAAAAGAAAAATGTGTCAAGGGCAGTAGAGGAGGTGCCATGGCACCTGTCCCCACAGAGCCCTTTGGACAGGGTGCAGCCCAGGGTGAGGGGGCAAGGGCCAAAAATAAACGGGATTGTTTCCATGAGAGACCTTGAACCCAGCACCCTGGAAGGGGTGACTATTATGAATGGTGTTTTTCCCCTTCATGCTTTCTAAGGTATGCACATACACATAGGGAAGTCTTTCATATTCATATCTTCATTTTCTATCTGGCCATCATTGAATGAATTGCCTTATTAGTTCCATTCCGATTAATTCACTGGGATTTTCTAGCGATATAACTTCTGAAAATAAGGACACTTCTATTTTTTTCTTTTCAATTATGACAGGGTTTTTTGTTTTTGTTTTCAGTTTCCTGCCTTATCACTTTTGCCATTATGAAGTCACTTTAAAGTTCTTTAGAATGAACATTATTTACCAGCACTTGATAGCATCCACAAAGCAATGTGGGATATACACTGCCTCGTTTAGTCTGTAAATAACCCTGAAAGGTAGAAAGTTAAAAATAACCTACACTTTTCTACCACCCTACAATTTGCAAAGAGAATGAAGATACTGGTGTTGAATTTTTGAGCAGCCTAAAAAGGACAGAGTTGGGTCTAGAACATCTGTAAGTCAGTGTAAACAGCAAAGAGGCCATGTCAGCAGCTTAGACGAGTGGTGGTTTTAAATCAACCCAAAGATCCCTTATAACTCATTTATTTTAAAAGAGGAGAAAAGAAGGAAATCAAGAATATATCCCAGTTCATGACAGATTTTTGACTAAAGATTCAGGACAAATTAGCAAATAGCTTTATTCTCTACTATATATCCAGTGTGACCCTTAATCTACCAGCAAGCAAAACATGTTTAATGGTTCATACTTGATTTTGACTATTCTAATTTGCAAAGCAACCTTTCTTTCCCTTTGGGATATTAGATGCATGGAAAGAGAATGAGTTGATTAATTTAACCACCTCAAGTCAGCTCATGGCACACGAGCATCAAGAGTTCACAAACAGCCCCATTTTCATCTTTAATATTTGAAATGTATGCCCTCCCCTTCACTCAATCCTTAATCCCATTCTCATTCCACTGTATGTGCACAGGCCAATGAATTTAACATGTAGCTGCCCTATAGGGTTTTATTTACATAGACAGGTATCCTTAAGAATACTTTAATCACATGGGTTATTTTATCTCCACAAATAGGACTGTGCTTGGTGTCTCATTTGACTTTTGACTTTTTTCATTCAATATTACATGTTTAAGATTTATCAATGTTAGGATATCTAAAGAGTATTGAAGTTAATAAGAACACCTGGTGACCTACCACCTGCTGTTAGATTGTGAATATCGGATAATCCCCAAGGTGTCCCACCTGACCCCAACATTCTTCCCCACAATAGGTAACCAGTATCCCAAATGCTTAATTATTGTCTCACCTTTCCTCACCTTTGTTTATTTATTCTTTGCCTTTATCGTATATGTCATATACTCATCAATAACATACCATTTAGTTGTGCATCCTTTTAAACTTTATGTAAATGGAATTATACATATTCTTCCACAACGTTATGCATGTGAGATTCATCCCAGTAGAGGCTTGTAGCTGTTGTGTATTCATTTTCATAACTACACACCATTATTTATCCATTCCCCATCCTCAGACATTTGGGTCATTTCCAGGTTTTTGCTGTTATAAATAAAGCTGGCACAAATGTTCTTAAGCATATGTGCAGGAACATCTTGACGTCACAAAGGGGAATTGCTGGGTTTTGAGCACACGCCTCTTCATCTTCACTAGATAACGCCAGATTATTGTCCAAAGGGTTTGCAGCAATTTGCACTCCCACCAGCAGAGGACAGGTTTTCCAGTAGCTTCAACCTTCTCCAAGACTTGTTATTATCAGACTTAAACTTGTGCCAATGTTGTACCTGCAAAATGTGGCTTTAATTTGAACTTCCTTAACCACCAATGAACCTGCCCATCTTTTTGTATGTGTATTGAATATTTGGCAAAGTGACTATTCAGGTCTTTTGTCTTTTTTTTTTTCCCCTGTTGATGCTTTTTGTCCTTTGCTTAATTAGTGAATAAATGATGATTTTTAACTCCTATGTGACATTCTATTTTATGCATTTACCACATTTATTAATTCTTATCATTGGCCATTTGGTTTATTTCCAGCCCTTGGTTATTACAAACAATGCTATAATAAATATCCTTGTAGAAGTCTCTCCGCATATAAGAAATTTCCTTTGAAGTAGAACTGCTGGGTCTTAGAGGATGTGCATATTCAATTTCCCCTTAAGCCTGACAAATTGCTCTCCAAAATAGCAGCACCAGTTTACTATCCTAGAAATTGATGAAGTTTCCCATTCATTCTCCCACACATTTGCCAGCACTTGATAGCATCCACAAAGCAATGTGAGATATACACTGTCTCATTTAGTCTGTAAATAACCCTGAAAGGTAGAAAATTAAAAAGAACCCACATTTTTCTAGCACCCTACAATTTGCAAAGTACTTTCATTTGCATGCTCTACTTCATTTTGTGCTCAAATTCTGCCACTCATTCTCTTGCAAATTATATTCAATCAAAACCCAATCCTCATTACCCTTGATCACTATACATTGTGTATATCAAAACATCACAATGTACTCCATAAATATGCACACTAATGTGTCAACTTAAAATGTTAACAAAAAATGAAACAAAATAGCCAAGGGTGGTAGCATGCACCTGTAGTGCCAGCTACACCAGATGCTAAGGCAGGAGGATTACTTGAGCTCAGGAGTTCAAATCCTGCCTGGGCAACAAAGGAAGTGGATGAAGCCAGAGATTATTCTCTGCTGTTAGGGTCCTCAAGAGGGAGGACCTGGCTCTGTCATCCCCTCCCAGGGGATTCTACCTCCTCCTAAACCCCAGAAATTAGGGAATTCCCCAAACATAAAAAAGGGTCGAGCCAAAGATGATGACAAGTTGTCTAGTACATAGGTAATAAAAAACAGGTCAGTTAAAGATCAAGTGCTTCTGTCTTTTCCCTTAGATACAACTTTTTCCCTTCTTGTTTTCCTCAGCCAATGTCTGGTTCAGGGTTTGGGATAAAGGTTGAGCCCCAATATTATAATCACTCAACCATTCCTATAAACTGAGGCTCCCTCCTAAATTGTTATTTTTCTGCAGCTTTTGTGACTGTGTTCCTTATGTTGGCAATATGTCATCTTAATGATCTCATTCTAACAGTAATGAGTTATGACTCGATTCCCCGCCAAGGCAGATGGCATCCCTTTTCAATCCCAAGTGAATCTGTGGTGGTGTAATGAATACCAACTTCATCAATAACATTAGAAAATATAAAATGGTGTTCTGTAGTCACTGTCATCTCTTCCTGTAATCTTTACATTTCCATCATTTTGACTCACATTTTCTAGATTTAACTTTCTTTTTACTTACAAAATGTTCATGCATATCTGTCTGAATTATAACTTCCAGATTCCTACATTACTAACAATTTTGAGGCCTGTGTTGGGCCTTATTCATATAACAAACCTATCATTTACAACTGAGACAACCTGGTCTCAGAAATGTAAGGCAATTTGGTCAAGGTCACAGGGATGGAGCCAGTATTTTAACCCTCGTTTTCAAACCAAAATGTGGTGCTTTTTCTTTTTCTTTGACAGAGTCTTGCTCTGTCACCCAGGCTGGAGTGCAGTGGTGTAATCTCTGCTCACTGCAGCCTCCGCCTCTTGGGTTCAAGCAATTCTCCTGCCCCAGCCTCCTGAGTAGCTGGGATTACAGGCATGGACCACCACACCCAACTATTTTTTGTATTTTTAATGGAGACAAGGTTTCACTGTGTTGGCCAGGCTAGTCTTGAACTCCTGACCTCATGATCCACCTGCCTCGGCCTCCCAACGTGCTGGGATTACAGGCATGAGCCACTGTGCTCGACCATCTAGTGCTTTTTCTATATGCTACACCATGTCTTTGCTGTAGCATTTTGCTATTGTTGTTTTTAAAATTTCAGATACAAAATTCTTTATTCTTTATTCAGCCTTCTTTATAGGCTCACTGAAATTTGGAGAGTATTACTTCAAATATTTGAATTCCCATGGAGTGAAAGATCAAGCCAGCATTTCATGGGTCACCTTATTATGGTTATCTGAGATGCAGAATGGAAGTGGTCAAACTCAGCCAGCTTTCATTCTCTCTGAAATACATCATGGTTAAGGGTGGCGAGGTCTCCACCAACCAGCTACCTCCACTGACATTTTCATTACCTTTCCCTGTAAGATAGAATCAGTATCAATAAATCTGAGTCTCTGAATTTCTAGCTACACAGCTTTATACATTTACACTTTCGAATATTTCAGAAATCTATCAGGAATGTGCAAGAATACCCCCACAGTTTCAGATTTCAAATTTCAATCTTTTGATAGGAATTTGGTTTTCAGAGCACTATTGCAAACCAAAGTAACTGTGACTCAGATTTTACCATGCCTACAAAACATCAGACTATTTTATAAGAATATGATGTATTATTTACAATAAACGGTCTGGGAACAGGCATACCTTGATGTCATAAAATTGTTGTTATAATAAGTGTGTTCTCTTGAATATAATCTCCCAGGCCCCTGTGCCTTTATAATGGTCGCTCCTTCTACACGAAAAGCAACCCAATTATTCTCCTTCCTCACCCTCCATCTGGAAAACTCCCAGCCCAGAATTAGCCTCCTCATGGTTGAAACCTTTCAGACATTTATACTATCGCCTTAAAATGGTCACTTTCTGCTCTCTGCTCTGAGCACTAATATATTTATTCAGGCATTCATTCATGCAGGCATCCATTCACCAAGCAAATATTCACAGGGGGCCTTCAATGGGCCAGGTAACATTCTAGGTCCTAGATATATTCCAAAACTGACAGATAAAAAACCCCTGCCCTGTGGAGGTTACATTTCAACTGGAGAAAACAGCCAACAAACAACACATAAGTGAAATATACTACAGTATGCCTCAGAGATATTTTGGGCTCAGTTCAGACTATTGCAATAAAGCAAATGTTGCAATAAAGTGAGTCATAATTTTTTTGGTTTCCCAGTGCATATAGAAACTATGTTTATACTCTATTATAGTCTATTAAGTGTGCAATAGAATTACGCCTAAAAAATGCACACATCTTAATTAAAATACTTTATTACTAAAAGATGCTAACAATTATCTGATCCTTCAGCAAGTCACAATCTTTTTGCTGGTGGAGGGTCTTTCCTAAATGTTAATGGCTGCTGACTGACCAGGATAGGGAGTGCTTAAGTTTGGGGTGGCTGTGGCAATTTCAGTCTACCACGTGGATTGACTCTTCCTTTTATGAAAGACAGTTCTGAAACATGTGATACTGTTTGATCAAATTTGACCCTCAGCAGAACTTTTTTCAAAATTAGAAGTCAATCCTGTCAAAACCTACTGCTTTATCAACTAAGTTGATGGAATGTTCCAAATCCTTTATTGTAATTTCAAAAATTTTCACAGTATCTTCCACAGGAGTAGATTTCATCTCAAGAAACTACTTTTCCTTGCTCAATCATAAGAAGCAACTCCTCATTCATTCAAGTTTTCTTAAGAGATTGCAGCAATTCAGTTGCATATTTAGGCTCCATATGTAATTCTAGTTCTCTTGCTATTTCCCCACTACATCTACAGTGACTGTCTTCACTGAAGCCTTGAACCCCTCCAAGTCATCCATGAGGGTTGGAATCAACTTCTTCTAAACTCTTGTTAATGTTGATATTTTAACATTCTCCCATGAATCACAAATGTTGTTTATGGCATCTAGAATAGTTATCCCTTCCAAAAGATTTTCAACTGATCTTCCAGATCCATCAGGGGAATCACTATCTACGGCATCTATAGCCTTAAAAAAATGTATTTTGCAAATAAAAAGACTTGAAAGTCAAAATGAATCTTTGATCCATGGGCTGTATAAGGGATGCTGTATTAGCAGGCATGAAAACAACATTTATCTCCTTGTCTGGGCCCATCAGAGTTCTCACTTGGCTGGGTACATTGTCAAGGAGCAGTAATATTTTTAAAATCTTTTCTCTGAGCAAAAGATCTTAACAGTAGGCTTAAAGCTTTCAGTAAATCCTGCTGTAAACAGGTATGCTGTCATTCAGGCTTTGTTTTTCCATTTACAGAACATGGGCAGAGTAGATTGAGCATCATTTATAAGGGCCCTAGGATTTTCAAAATGGAACATGAGCATTAGCTTCAACTTAAAGTCACCAGATGCATTAGCCTCAAATAAGAGAGCCAGCCTGTCTTTCACAGCTTTGAAGCCAGGCATTGACTTCTCCTCTCTAGCTATGACAGTTCTAGATGGCATCCTCTTTCAATGGAAGGGTAATTTGCCTACATCAAAAATCTGTTGAATGTAGCCAGCTCCATCGTAATCTCGGCTAAATCTTCTAGATAACTTGCTGCAGCTTCTGCATCAGCACTTGCTGCTTCACCCTGCACTTTTCTGTTATAGAGAAAGTTTCTTTCCCAAAATTTCATGAACCAGCCTCTACTAGCGTCCAAGATTTCTTCTGCAGCTCCTTTACCTCTCTTAGCTTTCACAGAATTGAAGAGATTTAGGGCCTTGCTCTAGATTAGACTTTGGCTTAAAAGAATGTTGTGGCTGGTTTGATCTTCTCTCCAAACCACTCAAACTTTCTCCGTATCAGCAATAAGGCTCTTTTGCTTTCTCATCATTTATGTGTTCGCTAGAGAAGCACTTTTTAAATTTCCTTCAAGAATTTTTCCTTTGCATTTACAACTTGGCTAACTGGTGCAAGAGGCCTAGTTTTTAGCCTATGTCGGCTTTAAACATACCTTCCTCGCTAAGCTTAATCATTTCTAGCTTTTGATTTAAAGTGAGAGAGGCAGAATTCTTCCACTTAACTCAAACACAACACTCAGAGGACACTGCAGGGTTATTAATTGACCTCATTTCAATATTGTTGCGTTTCAGGGAAGAGGATGAAGAGAGGTAGGGGAACAGCTGGTCTGTGGAACAGTTAGAACTCACTCAACATGTGTCTATTAATTTTGTCATCTATGAACATGGTTTGTTTTCAACCACAATAATAACAAACATCACCAGTGATGGATCACTGTAACAAATATAATAATTGAAAGAAATAATAATAACGAAGTTTGAAATATGGTGAGAATCACCCAAATGTGACACAGAGACATGAAGCAAACACATGCTATTGGAAAAATGGCACCAATAGACTTGTTCCAGGCAGGGTTGCCACAAACATTCTGCTTGTAAAAATTCCAATATCTGTGAAGCTCAAAAAGCAAAGTACAATAAAATAATGTATGCTGGTCTACTGGACAGTGAGAAATTCCATGGAAAAAAAAATAAAGCAGGAAAAGATGTACAGAGAGTACAAGGGTGGGAAGGTAGCAGAGCCTGTTACCAGAGGCTGGGAAGGAAGGAGGAAAGGGAGAATGAGGGGGGAAAAGCAAAATATAAATGTATTTACTGGCACTGAACTGTACACTTAATAATGGTACAGATGGTAAGTTACATATGTATATATATGTAACTTGTGTGTGTGTGTGTGTGTGTGTGTGTGTGTGTGTGCGCGCGTGTGTGTATCCTACCTCAATAAAAAATAAATTTAAAAAAGTAAAATGGGTCAGGTACACCTCACAGAGTAGGCGACATCTGTACACAAAGTTGAAAGAGGGGGTTATTCATTTGTAGAGGACAAATATTCCTGGCTGAGGAACAGATACAGGTTGAGCCTCCCAAATCTGAAAACCCCAAATCTGATGTCCCTCCAAATCCAAAGCTTTTTGAGTAATGCCATGATGCTCAAAGGAAACTCTCATTAGACTACTTTGGATTTTGGGTTTGGGATGGTCAACTGGTAAATATAATGCAAATATTCCCCTCCAAAAAATCCCGAATCCCAAACACCTCTGGTCCCAAGCATTTCAGATAGGCTTAAGACAAGAGACAGGTTTGGCTGGAGCAGAGTGCATGAGCAGGACATGACATCTGGAAGAGACTTCAGGGAGTAGGCATGTGGAGCCTGGTTGGCCATTCCAACGTGAATTGAGAGACAACAGCGGATTTTGGGCAGAGGTGGTCAGATTCACTGCCTTGGTTAGAAGCCTACAGGAAAGATAATGAAATATGAGAGAAAGAGAAGAGGAAAGGATGACTCCACTAAGACAGCCCTTGAGGCACCGAGTCATAAATTTCTCCCTTTTTGGACTGATTCTCAGTGGAGGCAGAGGCTGTGTTCAAATGTTTAATATCTAGCCCAGGACAGAACACACAGGCAAGAAACGTGTTGGGTCTGATGGTCCAAATGAGCATCTCTGCCATAAGACTTACCAATGAACAGGAAAGCTAAGACATGCCTTTAGACACTGCTTGGGAAAGCAAGTCAGAGGTAAGGAGGAATCTCAGTTCAGCCCTGCTAGCCTCTCCACACCCAGATAGGTGTTCACTAGATAAGGAAAACAGTGTGTTCCCTCATGTGACGGGTGTCAGAAGTACAGGCTACTAATAACCTCTTAATTGAAAGATGTGGTGGCAGATGGGGCTCCTTAGATTTGTTGATCAGTAGGGGGACAGATTTGTCTTTTTCAGGGTGTTATAACCAAAATTCTTTAGAGCCAAGGGATTTCCCTAATGCCTAGTTTCAATCTAGCAGGTTGGCTGCTTAAGGCCTTATAAGAACTCAAGACAGCTTCAAACATGGATGGGGACAGCACCAAGAAACCCAATGGACTGTCAGGAGATGCCCCTCTCTAGCAGCCTCTATGCTTCTGAAAGCAGAGGTGTCAGCAGAATGACAGCTCCTTCCAGATACTGAGCATTTCCTCTGATCCTGCCTGCTCCATTGGTTCTGCTAATGATCTCTTTACTGCTTATGAGGTCAGAGCAACTAAGCCACTGGGAATGGAATCAGTATGAGTTTCTTTAAAGCCTATTTTTCAGAGACCAGAGCTAGAGCCAGTAAAGCCTGTAGTGAATATGGGCACAAGCTCTAGATGACCATAAATCACAGGACTGGGTTACCCAAGAGCAAAATAAGTGCATACCCAGGGCACCAGCAAAGAAGGGAGAAAGAGAGAAGAAACAAAAAATCCAGCAAGAGGCCACTTAATTTCAGCATGTATGTAAGTTTTGTGCCATTTTGAAAATAAATCACTGTTTGGTTTAAGTCAGTCTCATGCTTAATTCCACATGCTGGGTGGCGTGGTAAGCTTATCACTGTGAGAAGTCTCTAACCCAGCCCCATCCACTAACCTGAAGGCTTCTTAAAGCTGCATTATAGGCATAAGAAACAAAACCCCCTCATCTAATCTAAAAGTCAAGCTCTGATATGTAATAAACTCTATAATGTTTCCAAAGACCAGAGAGTATTTGGGGTTTATCAACCTCAGGGAACTGGATGTGTGGTCATTTACAAAGCAGTTCTGGACTTTCAGGATCATCTCCATTGACCAGCTACCATCACAGGTGCTGAACTGTGTGTGACACAAGCCTCCTCCCACAGGGTACCCACAGGGTCTGTCCACAGTGAACAGAACTACCACTGCTCCTGGAAAGGAAGATATTTTCACCCTCATGTGAACAACCACCAAGTATTATTTCTATCTTTCCTGTGCTCCGTGGCACTTGTGATATTATGTTTATTTATGCTCTTTGAAATAGAGATGGAAAATATGTAGCACTACACCCTCTTCCTACCAAACTCACCCATGATAGGTGTTTTCTTTGATAACAGTGTTTTTTGCTACTAACCTAGAAGTCTCAGAATTCTCTCCACAGAGCACTACAGGTAGTCATGACTAACCAGCCAACCAAACAACAGTGGCATATGATAAGAAGCCGCATCCTGATAATATGCTGGATGGTCAGCTTTTTGAAGGGCAGGAAACATATCTTCCACATCTTTGTATCAAAGGTAGTACCAGCTCCCATCTTGGACACAAACAGCAATCTAGACTATATTTCAGAAATGTAACACAAAACCAAGTCAAATGTGGTCTACGACTGCCAGAAGCTTAGATTCACTCAACACTTATGAAGCCATCTTTGATGAAACACTGATGTCATTATAGCATTGATCACAAAGAAATTATGTGTGGGCTACTCCAAAAGGCCAAACAGATGGCTCCAGAAATTAGATTAAATGCAAAGTGCTATTTTAAACAAATAGCAATTAACATGTCACCTGCTCCTTGAAGAATGGCCTCCCAGAAGCACTACTGTCAGGTTCTTGAACATCTTGGCATTCTGTGATAAAACGGCTTTGAGATGGCATAAAAATCATTACTAAGACATTCTTTTCACATTTATTTTCCTCATTACCATTGTTAAGAAACTCTATGGAGAAGGCTTCTATGACTGAGATAACGGCTTCTCAGTCCTTTACACCAGCTGTTAAAAGCTACCCAAACTGACAGTCCAATTTGTTTTCATCTCTTCTTTAACCAACCCAAAGAAGAGTTAGGTTGTAGTTTTTGAAAGAGCCTTAAAACTTTTGTGAGCCTCATCAATAACAGGGCTGAGCAGCGCGTCTCGGTTGGCGTCTGTTACTCCCAACAGGGCAAAAGCTGTAGCTCTCCTGACACCCAATTACCCTGGCTAATGAGGCTCATTAATCAGACCTTGTAGCTTTGGAGAATCCCAGGGGAGGGTCTGTTGACCTTTGGAACAGACAGCACAGTCGTAGTCATATTTTATGTGTCAAATTTCTAACAAAGTTAAGTGCAGTTAGTTAAGTGTAGTCATGTTTACTAACAGTATGCTAACGTTTTTATTGCCCCTCCCCATTTTTTAAGTCAAGCAATGACTATTTGGGGCAAATAGCCTGAACTTGGTGCTTTGGATCCTTCTAGATAGCTTAGTTGTTTATACTTCCTTAACACAGCTGTGAAGATCAAGTGAGTTAATAAATATGAGAATGCCCTGCATGGCAAGTGATGCATAGCAAACTGTGATCAAACAGTGACCAAACAGCGGTCCCCTCACCCAGCAGGTCCCATGATGTGCCAGCCACCACCTGGATCAACTCCAGCTTACATTGGCTGCTTAGAGATACTCAGGCTCTCAGTCTCCTCTTCTCTGAATGAGACCTTCTGGGATTTCCATCAGCTAATCTCTGGCAAATCTGTGGCTTGGTCAGAATAAGGGAATGAGTTTAAGGATTAAATAAATGTCCATACATCTGTGACCTCACACACCTCTCCAAGTGGTGGTGTCCTCATCTAGAAAATGAATATAACTAAATATTGGCAGACTCACAACATGCTGGTGGGATGCAGGTAGTGACTTCAGCATGGTGTCTTGAATGGAATAAGATCTCAATAAATGGTGCCCCTTATTATGTTGAATATTGTTCCTAATAAACTTGGACATACTTGAAAGACAAATGAAATCTGCTTGGCCCATTAATGAACAAGTTATTTTTGCCTTGAGATAAGTAAGGTAAGTTCTTTGCTTGAATGGATGGAACTGAGTAGATGGGGACAAAGCAATTCATCTCTTACTTCAGGCTGGGAGAGGACTGGCTTGAGACAGAGAGCAGCAACTCCTCGTAGAATGTTTTTTGGGGATTTTGAGTTTGTTTGTTTCTTTTTCTTTTCTCTTTTTTTTTTCCAGAAGAGAATCTCTCTGGAACTTAAAAAAAAAAATACTCATGCTGTCCCTGCACAAGGAACAGGAGAGATTTTCTTTTTATTTCAGAAACAAAAAAGGAGTGGATAAGTATTTTGACCAATATTACCCAGGCAATAAATGACCATGCCAGGTTATCTGACATTCTAGTTCAGTGTTCACGCCTCTACTCCACATGCTTCTCACTGTGAGGCTTTGAAGCAATTCAGAGAAATCTCAAAAGAGGACAGTTTCAGGAAGCACCAACAACTGCAAAGTTAGGGGCTCTTCAAGATAGGTGTCAACGTTAGTAACAATGGCCGGCCTTACTGAGCACTCACTGTGTGCTACATCCTTTACCATGGTTCATCTCACTAAATCTCAGCAAGTCACAAAGTTGGTGCCTGCAGTATCCTCACTTGACCTGTGATGAAACTGACCCTGAGGAAGGTAAAGCATATTAGACAGGTAAGCTTTTTTTAATCTTCTACAAACTATTCCAGAGACTAGAAAAGAGGCAAGCCCTCATTTTATGAGACTTTTGAATCAAAACTAGGCAAGAAAACAAACAGTAATTTAATCTCATTTATGAATACAGATATAAATATGTTAAATAGCAATATAATGAAATTGAATTTGGCTTGCTCCTGTAATCTCAACACTTTGGAAGACTGAGGAGGGTAGATCACTTGAGGTCAGGAGTTCGAGACCAGCCTGGCCAACATGGTGAAACCCTGTCTCTACTAAATATACAAAAAAATAGCTGGGCACAGTGATATGCACCTGTAATCCCAGCTACTTGGGCAGCTGAGGCAGGAGAATTGCTTGAACACAGAAGGTGGAGATTGCAGTAAGCAGAGACTGCACCACTGCACTCCAGCCTGGGTGACAAAGCAAGACTCTGTCTCAAACAAAACAAAAAAAAGAGAAAGAAATTGAATTTGACTCTATCACATGCACACAAACAATTAATTAAAATATTAGGGCCTTCAGGTTGCACTGAGATGTGTTTAAAAAAAATAGGGCAAACTAGAATCTATCCTAGGAGTGCAAAAATGGGCCAACATTAGAACATCTTTAAATATAATCTACTTCAATAACAGATTAAATGAGAAAATGATAGTGTTATCTCAGTTATAGTGGGCTGCATATACTTGTTGGCCCCCAAAAAAGATATATCCTCATCTTAATCCCTGAAACTGTGAATGTTATCATATTTGAAGAAAGTATCTTTGTGTACATAATTCAGGATCTCGAGATGAGGAAATAATCCTGGATTATCTAGGTAGGCTTTAATTTCAGTGTCCTTATAAGAGACACACATGGAAGAGACACAGAGGAGATGGTGATGTAAAGATAGATTCAGTGACTGGAGGGACACAGCTACAGGCCAGGGAACACAAAGCATTGCCCGTAGTCTCCAGAACCTAGGAGAGCAGCATGAATGGATTCTCGTTCAGAGCCCCCACAAGGAACCAGTCCTGCTGACACATGAATTTTAGACTTTGGCCTCCAGGAATGCAAAAGAATAAATTTCTGTTATTTTAAGTTATCCAGTTTGTGGCAACTTGTTCCAACAGCTGCAAGAGACTGATCCACCAATGACTAAAGAAAAATCATTCAAGAAAATTTAGCCTTCATTGATAGAAAATAACTTAGTAAGCTAGGAATGGAAAAGAAATGCAATTTAGAGAAAAGAAGATGTCTGCAACACATACGTCCAACAAGGGATTTAATATTTAAAATGTGGAAAGAATTGAAAATCAAGAAGAAAAAGTGGGAAAGCTTTCATGGAAAAATGGGCATTATAGATGAACAGTTAAGTCAGAGAAGAAGAAACCCACTTGGCTGCACTTGTAATCAAGGAAATACTAATTAAAATACAAATGAGGTTCTATTTCACATTCATCAAGTTAACTAAAAGTTTATGATGAAAATATAAGGTTGACAAATGAGCAAAATAATGAACTCAGCAAGCCTGATTGCTCAAATCCTGTGCGTCCTCAGCGGGGCCTGCTGTGCAACAGCCCTTGGCTGGTTCCTGGGAACTGAGCTATATTCCCTATGCTGCTAACAGAGAGGGCATTTTAAACACTTGGAGCCTTTAGCCATAAGGCTATGGACTTTAGTTTGTATGTCTTAAGATCTTCCTATTGATTTTAATTTTATTTTCTTCAATATTTTGAATAACAAGGGGTCCCATAACTTGAGATTTAGTAGCTTTGTCTTGTCTAGAGTTTGTAACTGCCTCCTGAAGTCTATCTATAACCTTTGTCATTAATGTGGAAACTGTCATATTAAGAGTTTATGAGAACTCAGAATGTAATTAAGTGTTGTAAATAGCAACCAAAGTTTTAAAGTAAAATCAGCATTTTGCTGAAATGTAATTCAGAGGCCTGCATGAGCATAGTATACTACAAGCTGGTGGTACCAGCTTATATAGACAATTTATGCAAATTCTGTGGTTTATGGCGGACATCTGCTTTCATTCTGCAGGTCTGGAGTTTCAATAACTATGGCTAGCCACAAAGGCAATGTGTACCTGTATGACCACACTCCATTTAAAACTCCAGACCTTTAGGCTCAAACAAGCTTCTCTGGGTAGAAAACTCACAGCACTTGTTGCAGTGAGTTGCTGGAGGAATCAGCATGTTCTGTACCACTCCATTGTGAAGGGATTCTAGAAGCTGGTCTCCCCAGGCTTGGCCCATTATGCCTTTTCCTTTATCAATTTTGCTTTGTATCCTTTTGTTGGAATAAATTCTAGCTGTGGGTAATAACTCTTAGAGTCTTGTGAGTCCTTCTAGGAAATTGCTGAACTGAGGAGTAATCTTGGGGACCACCAAAATAGTAAGAATGTAGAAAACAAGACTGTCATACATACCTGCTATGCCAATCATTTTGGAGGGCAATGTGACAAGATTTAGGAAAGTTGAAGATTCACATACACTAAATCCCAACAATTCCTTTCTTCTTTTCTAATCTAGAAAAACTCTCCCTCAAGCCTATGGACAAAAATGTTCACTACACCATTGTTTCTCACTGAACATAATTTTAAAATCTATGGATAGAATTATGGGAAAATAAGCTGTCATATGTTTGTCTCATGGAAAACGGCAAAGTATTTCAAATGACTAAGAGCAACATTGGCATGGTCAATCCTCGAAAACGTTATGTAAAGAAGGAAGTTGCAAAATATGCACAGTAGGATACCATTTATGCAAAGTTTAAAAGCATATGCAATTCATTCTTTAAGACATAAGGGTGGCACATACCAACTCTATGATGGAAACTACTCCACAGAGAGGAGAGGAATAGGCTGGGGCAGGGGGAGGCATGCGAGATGGGAGGTTTACACAGATCTACAATGTTTTCCTTCTTACCTCCCAAAAAACAGCCATAACAAATAGGAGAAAATGTTAAGATTTATTAAAGCTGGAAGGCAAGTTTGTTATTTTGCACATTTGAAGCATTTCACAGGTTTTTTTTTCAAACCATAAAAATGAAGAGTCAAGTAATTGACTGAAGGCCACAAGTGAACGTCAAACTGAGATTTGAGTTCTGGCTCCCAAGTCTGGCTAGAAATGGCACCAGTGTCCCCTCATTTCTTCGGTCTGTTCATTAAAACCCAGGCAAACTAACTTAATCACATTTATACTATGCTCATGCCGGCCTCTGAATAACATTTCAGCAAAATGCTGATTTTACTTTAAAACTTTGATTGCTATTTACAACACTTAATTACATTCTGAGTTCTCACAAACTTTTAATATGGCAGGTCCCACATTAATGACAAACGTCTTACAGGTAGACTTCAGGAGGCAGTTACAAACTCTAGACAAGACAAAGCTACTAAATCTCAAGTTATGGGGCATCTTGTTCGTTCAAAATATAGAAGAAAATAAAATTAAAATCAATAAGAAGGTCTTAAGACATACAGCTTGGTCAGCTGAACGTAAATTACAAGTTCTTAATTGAACAATATGTACGTGCTGATGGGTTCATCTCATCTTTTGAGAAACATAAATGGTTTTCAGTTTGTCATCATATGACTGAAACTGATACCTTTGGTTTTAAAAGATGAAAAGCCTGGGAAGAGGGATAAAAATCAAACACTTAAGTTTTCAAAAAGAAGTAAGCGGAGATATGAGTTCTGGCTGAGATTTGTGCTGTCTTATAATTTTAACTAAAATCACTGGGAGGTGGCTAGTTTTAATTAATATTTTAGAGTTTTCCTTAATTAAAACTTGCCAGAAAATACAAGGAATTGTTTTTATATTCTTGCTAACATACTTTGTATTCAATTTCACCAATGTTTCATTAGGAACTACTTTTAAGGGAAGCATTGTTCTAGGATCTGTAGAAGTAAGAAATCCCTTAAGTATGATAACAATAATCGAAACCACTACTACTATCACTACTCTATTGGATGCCTTTCATGTGCCAGCAACTCTGCTAGAAGATTTGCATAGTTAGGAGGAAAATGAATTATGTGTGTGTGGAGGCAGAGACTGAAGAACATAAGGAATTAAGAAACGTGCTAAGACCAAAGAGCAGAAATGGAGAAATGTGTTCATAGAAGGGAATTGTAAAGTTTGAGATATAAAAAGCAGAGATGGTCTTAATGGCTGCAAGGTTGCTAGAGTATATGAATTGCCTTTTGATGCTGTAACAAATTTAATGGCTTAAGCCACACAAATTTATCATCTTCCAGGTCTGCAGATCAGAATCCCAACACTGGTCCTACAGTGCTAAAATTGAGGCATGCAAGGCTATGTTCCTTCTATCTGTGGGTAATAATTCTTCTATGGAGCCTCTTGGGGCGAATATGTTTCTTAGTCTTTTCCAGCTTCTAGAGCCCCCTGCCTTCCTCATGGTCCTTCTTCCATCCTCACAGTCAGCAACAGTGGGTCAAATCCTCCTCACACCACACCACTCCGACCTTCTCTGCTGTCTTCCTCTGCCACTTTTAAAGATTCTTATGATTATATTGGGTATACCCAGATAATCCAGAATGATCTCCCTACTTTAAAATCAGCTAATTAGCAACCTTGATTCCATCTGCTACTTTAATTTCCATTTGCTATGTAATGTGATATGTTTATAGGTTTCAGGGATTAGCAGGTGGCTATCTTGGGTGGAGGCATTATTTTTAATATTTTACAGAAGATACTAGAAAATCCCAATCCAAACTAGCTTAAGCAAACAAGACTTTTTATTGGAAAGATGTCATAATAACACAACACCTTAAGGGCAGCCCAGCCTCCGGAACATAGTCAATCCAGAAATCCCTCTTTCCCAATCTCTGTTTCACTACACATCAGCAGGTGATGCCTTCTACTGAAGGCTGGCTTCTTTTATCCTCAGTCCACATATCAGAAGAATATGGCTGCCAGCAGTTCTTTGAATTTTATATCTTACATTCCAGGCACCAAGAAAAGAAGCTTACTTTTCCTCTACTCTTTTCCAGGTCCAAGATACCAAAGAAGATATTACTTGGCCCATGTTGAGCCAAGGTCCTACATCATCTTAGATGGAAGTTCAAAGGGCTGACATTTATAACCAAGGAAATAGGGTAGGGGTGAGATAAACAATTCCTCCCCCCCCAAAAAAAAAAGATGAGGAATGGTGATGAACAAACAAATCAATAGAGATCTACTACATGGAGTCAGACATCTTCCTTGTGATTGAGGACCACAGATTGGAGGAAGACAGAAGAATGCACAGATTTCAATGCAATGGGGTGTGCATGGTCATCATGGCTTGCACAAAATGCTATGGGGACTCAGGGTTCCCTTTCAGCAGCAGAGCTCAATGAGGCTAAAATGCAAGATGAGGCAAAGGAAGCAGCCTGAGATGAAGCTGGAAAGAAAGAGTGGGAAACAGACTGTGGCCAAGTCTTCAACAACAAGCTAGGGTGTTTCTTTTAAAATAAGTGCCTGGAAATAGATTCACCTTGCATTTCAGAAAGATCATCCCAGGGGTTAAAGCAAGAAGTGACAGTTGCTAAGCAGAGCAACACTCTGTCCAATGGTACAAGTTAGGAAGCTGCTACCACAGCCAAGAGGAGAGCCCAGAATTAGGACAAAGTATCCGTATGGAGATGGGAAAGGCTTGAGGCATGTTCGGAATGGAATTTCAGAAGACAGAGGAGAGCAGAGTTGGTTAAGAAGGGAAAAATAAGCCTAAGTGGTCCCAAGAGGTGACTTCAGCAGGATTTGGAAGCCTGGCTCAAAACAGGGGCATCCTGCTGATTGGGAAGGAATTAAATCTAAACTGATTTTTTTGTGACTTTCACTCCTTTCCATGGGTGTGTTAGTAAATGTTTAACTACTGGCTAGGGGAAGGGACCAGGGTTGGAGGAATCTTCATCTGTAGACTTTACCAGTGTCTATGGTATGAATGCTCCTAACTGTGGCCAGTTTCAAACTACTAATGCAAAGTCACTAAATACAGACTTGGGAAGCCAGCCAGTAGAAGCCAGCTCCAGCACATCCCTGGCTTTTCATTCTTTATTATGATGACCCTTTACAACTACCATGCCCCAATCCATGGAGGACCAGGTCTCTAGAGCCAGCCTTCTTTGGTGGACTTTAGGGGGCCCGTTGTTCACAGCCCTCTCCTGTCCAATCTTCTGTCTTCCTCAGCACCTGAGCATCCAACCACAACACAGAGGTGGCAAGAGAACACAGTAGGATTTGCAAATGCTTGGCCAAATATTGATAAGAGCAGCTAGTCACTGGGTGGATAGTGACTACAGCAGATACAATTGGAGACAGTGTAGCACAGTGGATAATAGCAATGGACTCAGAGGATAGACCACCTGGTTTCAATTCAGCTACTCTACTTCCTGGCTCTTTGGCTTTTGGCCCAGTTATCTAACTACTCTGTGACTCTGATCGTAATCTGCAACAGGAATTTTCTAAGATGTTAAGGCATACAAATGCTGCTGCAAGATGGAAGCTTCCTAAAACTGACCTGAAAGGCAATCAATAACAAGGAGTGCCCAAACACATCTCCAAAAAACAAAAGCAAACACCTCTCCAGAAGCCTAAATGGCAGCTGAAGTGTTTTCTCTACTTTCATAAAAAATAATCAAATGTCAGCTTTGTAAATATTTATGATTCCAAGCAGACAGTTCATATTTGAACATCAATTGTTTAAAGATGATTCGAGTGGTTTCTGACAGAAATCTTATATCCTACACATGCCCTGTACACAATACTTAGAAAACATGCCTTTATAATATTTTCCAAGATAAGGTCAGAAAGGCAACTAAATGTGATTACAAGGGCCCATCAGGAGCATCATTTATTCTGGTTGTTGCATTTGTAAAGGTTAAAAGCAAAGGAGTTTTATTGACAGGAGGCCACTGTGACTCTTCTCATTTATAATTAAATACTATTTGGGTCATAGTGTTTCTGCTTCTCAGATGAATTTCCACGTAGACCACAACAAGGAAATGAGAGAAAGAACAAAGAAGTCATCACAACTATGTTTGTTACAATTGTCCCAGTAGGATGGGGGAGCATGCTGCAGTTAAGTTTACAGACTTCTGCTAGTAACTGTTTGTGACTTTAAACAAATCATGTGTCTCAGTTTCCTCCATACTAAGAAAAATAAGTTAACGCTTCTACCAATAACAAGCATTGTTAATGGACCATGAATCACTTGTTTAAAAATGAAAATATTTCTGAAATTCTAATATGCCTTTCAGTTCCAAGATACAGTAGTTCTGTGAATTTGATAGCAAGGACCTAAGAATCACAGAAAAAAACAACAATATTTTACTCAACTACCAAGAATAAGCCCCAAAAACTCTCTGAAATAATGAATTTCAAGTGTTTCATCCCATCAATACTCTGCCGAGACTATAAATGTCTGGATGTTAATTAAATCTCAGATTTTATCCATTTTCTTTCGACTCTGCTAGAAAAAGCAAGAGAAAAGGGAGGCATAGGGAAAGACCCTAAAAACAATTCAGTAAACCTGTTTGATAATCAGCCTGATTATAAATTGGTCAGAGCTCAAAATCTGTAATCACTTACCAAGATTTCTTTGGTATGATAGGCCAATTAGAAGAGCAGGTTATTCGCTTACAATCACGCCTAATTGATATGGAATTATCAGAGGATGAAGGGTTCTATGAAAGTGGATTTTCTAGAAAATTCATACACAAAAGCTTTTGTTTTTAAACATAAAGGAGAGAAAATGTTCTAAAATATGTACCTGCTTCCCTGGATGCTTATACTGATAATAATGAGCTCAATTAACCTTTTTTTGATATTTAGGTTCAGCATCATTGAACATCTCTGATTGCACAAAATTTGCCAGTTTATAGCAGGACTCACAGGCACTGTTGTAACCCTCCCCACCAACTCACCCACTCCTTTGCTGGTGAAGCCCATCTGCCATCGTCCAGACTGATATGGCCAGGCACCAGCTTCCCCAGCCTGTCTTGCAACTACAGCCTGAAAGCATGACTCAAACTTGGCCAGTGGAACATTCTGAAGAACTTGTGGAAAAGTTGGGGCGAAGGGAGTTTGCTTTGTTTTTAGTCTAAATAAAAAGAGATGACTTCTCTTCTGGACGTAGCTGTGTCTATCTGATCAGGAGCCATGATAACACCCCAAGGAGAGCAGACACCTGAATCCTTGAAAGCAGCTTAGAGGTCTTTCTATCCCTGGATAGAACCCCTTTTCCCACCTGCCCTTTCCTGAATTTCTAGGTAAGTGAGAAAATGAGTGTCTTCCTGTGAAGTCATTGTAGTCAAGAGATTATATTCTTGCAGCTAAAAGTACTGAACCAAATTGGGTTCAGAGTCTGTTTGTGGAATAGTTGACCTTGTGACCCTTCTGAGGGTATAACTACATGAGTTGATATTCAAGAAGGCCTTTAAATGGGCTACAAAGGAAGAAAGAGCTTACTTGTGGGTGTGTGCTCTAAGTTCCCTGGTCCCAAAGGCAATAGACCAAAGAGAGGGACAGATAATGATGTGGTTTTATGTCTAGGTGACATTGAAGTATTATGTGCAGCCGTGAAGAGCTTGGGTTCTGGACTGTGGCTGAATTCCAGCTCAGTAGGGTACATACCAGAGATTCCCTAAATTCCCTGTGCCTCCTCTTGAGGGGAGAATAATAATAGCACCCACCTCAGAGGGCTGTTGACAGGGTTGAAGTCCCTATTCAACTGGATCTGTGGTATCATTGTAAAATACATCCCAGTTTTAGAGATGTTAAAATGTAGGGGGTAGGGGAGAGTGTCTGGATTGATGAAATGAGGTGTATTTATGTACATAAAGGACTCAGAATGGTGCCTGGCACAGAGCAAGGGCCACAAAATGTTTTCTGTGATTATTGGAGCTGAAGGAAGGGCCTTTGGGGACCCAGCAGGGTACAGACCCTCAAGGTGGTTTGAGCAGCTTCGAGAAGGAGCACCCTGACACAGGGCCAGAGATCTCACTGACAGTGAAGCAGGGGCGGCCGTGAGAAACAGACCTCTCGAATAGCAAGCTGGGAAGGAAGAAGTGTTTATTATTATTATTAAGGGTGGGAGCCAGGAGACAATTTGTCTAAATGACCAGGCTCCCCTAACAAAGAGAAGCTCTGCCTTTATATAGGCTTACACTCTAGATATTACACATGAAAGAATCTTAGGTTTACAGCCTTAGAAATTACAAGTGAAAGGGTCTTGGGTTTAGTTTTAGAAATCACATATGAAAGGGTCTTGGGTTTACAGTTTTTGAAATCACATATGAAAGGGTCTTGGTCATGGAGAAGTGGGGTGGGGTTTTGGTCTTGTTTAAGTAAAAACAATGTCTTCCAGAGAGATTCCCCCACACCATGCCTGCTATTTACAAGAAGGTGATTTAGGAGGCACCAGTCGGCCAGCCTTTTCTTCTGTTGAAATGCAGTGTGGAAGTCAAGGGGGAGGTGATCCTAGATGCCTGTATCTCCTTCCTCAATAGCACCACACACTCCATGGGAGAAGCTCCCATTTCCAGGGCCAGGAGAGGATGGATAGGGATCATGAACCAGATGAGGACATGAGCGAGGGGTCAGGGTCCCTTCTGTTCATGTAGCTTCATTTGTACTCACAGGTGGAGGAGACCTGGGATAGTCCCTTCACGATAGCCAGGTTTGCATGAGCTATTAAGAGGCTCACTTTCTTTGCCCCTACACTAAATGTTCCCAGATCACTCTATAGATTTGAGCTCTAATGGTTGCATGTGTCACCATTCTTGGATTCTTCCCTCACTGGCCAATCTGCTCACTGCCAACAGCACCCCTTCTTCTTTGAATTGCCTTATTTTAATATCCCACAGTCTAGATCAAATAACCAAATGTCATCAACTTACAGATAGTCACTTTATCCCTCCATCCAGTCACTCAACAAAGACTTTTGGGCACCCAGTAAGTGCTAGACACTGTGCAGGCACCAAGGACACAAAGGGACCAAGAGAGACCAGTCCTGCTCTAACAGGACTGACATTTTAGTGGGCTGCAGAGATATACACACCTCATTAAAATAAATGAACAAGAAAATTCAGGCAATTATAATGTCCTGCAGAAAGGCATCTGTGTGGGGGACAAGAGGAACAGTGTGGGGAACTGAGAAACAGGACAAATGTTCTAGATCAGGAGACCAGGGATGATGTCTCTCAGGAAGGTAACATTTGAGATGAGATCTGGAGAAAAGAAGTAGCCTGCCCTGTAAGGTCATGCAGAGCTTCATAGGCAGAGGCCATGGCAAGTTTAATAACTGGAGACAGGGGGAAGCACCAGGCATTTGAGGGATGGGAAGGAGACCACTGTGGCTGGCTGCAATGGATACCAGGAGAGGCCACATAAAGACTTGGTGTTACTTTGAGAGCACCCAGAAGCCTCTGGAAGGTGATTCCTGGTGGTTGTTCTGGTTTGGTTTTCCACAGAAAGAAACACTATAATTGCATTTCCAATAGATGACTCTGTCTGCTGGGTAGAGAGTGACTATCAGGGGTAGGAGAGGATGCAGCGAGGCCCATCCGGAGACCTGCAGTCACCGAGAGAGAAGACGGTGGTCAGGATAGGGTCGTCACACTGGAGCTAGTGAGAAGTCTGAGGATTCCAGATACATTTTGGAGGCATGAGGTTTGTGGTGGGTTGTATCATATCTCCCTAGAAATACACATCCAAGCACTAACCCACAGTACCTGTGGATATGATCTTACTTAGAAATTGGGTCCTTGTAGATGTAATCAAGTAAAGATGAGTTCATACTGGATTGGGTGATACCTAAGGCCAATGACTAGTGTCCTTGCAAGCAGAGAGAGAGGTGAAGACATAGAGACACACAGGGAAGGAGGCCAGAGTGATGCATCTGTAAGACAAAAAATGCCACAGATTACAGGCAGCCCCCTGGATCTGGAAGAGGCAAGGAGGGGCCCTCCCCTAGAGCCCTCAGAGAAGCACGGCCCTGCTGACATCTTGACTTCAGGCCTCTTGCTTCTAGAACTGTGTGAGAATTCATCTCTATTGTTTTAAGCCACCCAGTTTGTGGTCATTTGTTCCAGCAGCCCTAGAAAAGGATTCAGGGCTATAAGAGAGGGTAGCATGAAAAAGAACGGCAGGGAGCTGTGTAGCTCTAGAGTGAAAGGGACACAAATTTTATTAATGGAATTAGTTTTCTATGGAGGAGGCTATAAGTCACATGCTCCTCTGTGGATATCTTCAAATTCTTTCGAATGCTGATGATGCAAATGGAAATTATTGACTTTGGGGGCACTGACTGTGTAGCCAAGTTCATTGCACATGGCGGAGGAAATCTCACATTATACACAAACCCCCTTTCCCCCTTCATCACCACTCTGCTCCCTGCCATCCTAATAAATTCATGCCACTTGGAATAGACTAGTAAATCCATCCTGGACAATGACCTACAGAGCCTTATTTGAGCTTTGAAAATATTTCCTTCTTTTGTATCAAGAAATCCAGAGACATAGTTAATGAGCAAACTACAGATCAAAGCTTTGTGGACCACTGAAGTGAGCTCTTCAAAGAATTGTGAGACAAACCCAGTCTGTTAGAATTTTGCAGTGTAGAATTTTTGGAGAACCACTCAAAGTGCACCCTCACCCTCCTCATTAGTATCTTTCTGCTTAGCCATTGTAAATTCCTTGAGGATAGGGATCCTGTCTGTTTTAAATTTAAGTCTAGTACATTCATTTAGTCAATAAGAACTTACAGAGAACAATCTGTTAAGCCCTATTACCAATAAAATTTGGTATATTTCTACCGAATATTTATCCTTAATAAATATTTATTGAATACATTATATTTTTGGTAGAAACAAAGTAATATAAACAGATGATGGAAGGAATAGAGGGAAGAAGGGAGGGAGGGAAGTAGGGAAGAATATAAGAAGGAAGGGACTTGTTTAAAAAAATGTTTAAAAAAATGAAAAAGAAAAAAATAGTAGAGAAAGCTTCTGGGAAAGACTGTAGAGTCTCCATACCTAAAAAAAGACCAAGACAAAAATAGACAATTGAGAAATTCACCTGGCAAGATACATTAGACAGGCCCAGAGATCTCAAAGTCCCATCCATCCAGCTCTAGCCTGTGCTATACCATAGAGGGAGGAAGGACAGAAAGGTCAATTAAGAACACAGATCTCAGAGACAGACTTGAGTTTAGACAAACTTGGAGCCAGACGGCCATGTATTAATTGTAGCCTCTTACTGTTCTTCACAGCACCCTGTCCTTTGCCTTCTGGGCACTTATCCCACTTTGGAATCATGTGTTTTTCTTGTCGTTTGTGTATTATCTGTCTTACATTACTGGGGTACAGACTCCATACTTCATGGATATATGCTCAGGGTGGTAGACCCAGCACCATGCTAGGAGCATGCAGACAGCCAATATATATTTGTGGAATACATACATTATTATAAGTTATATAATCTCTCTAAGCCTGAATTTCCTCATTAGTAAAATATTAATTATAATTGTATTGGCCTCCCAGGGCTGATGAGACGTTCAAGTGAGATAAAGTATTTCAAATGCTTTACTCATCAGAGACGTTCAGTAGATGATGGCTACCAGGTTACAACTAATATCATTATCGCTGGCATTACTGCGGGCACTGTATTAGTCTATTCTCATGCTGCTAATTGAAGACATACCCAAGACTGTGTAACTTCAAAAGGAAAGAGGTTTAATTGACTCACAGTTCCACATGTCTGGGAGGCCTCACAATCATGGTGGAAGGCAAAGTTGGAGCTAAGTCATGTCTTGACTTGACTTAGAGAGTATGTGCAGAGGAACAGCCCTGTGTAAAACCATCAGATCTCTTGAGGCTTATTCACTGTTATGAGAATAGCACAGGAAAGTCCTGCCCTCATGATTCAATTACCTCCCACTGGGTCCCTCCCATGACATTATGGGAGAATTATGGGAGCTACAGTTTGAGATTTGGGTGTGGACACAGCCAAACCATATCAGTCATAAAAGCTAATAGTTTTCTTCAAGTGTTAAGGTTGCTTTTTTTTTTCTTTAAAGAGCACAATTTAAAAGGTAAACCACTATAGGAACATTTAGAAAAACAGTTAATAAGATGAGAGGCCCATCAAACTAAGATGAAGGCATAGAGATGCAAACTGGATAAAAGGGACTCCCTTTCATGGGAAAGAAGGGAATGGGGTGCTAACCAGGTGCCAGAAGGAAGAGGTGGCCAAGATAACATCTCCCCTTGGATACTCTACTTCCTTTGGCAGCATCTCCAAATGGGCAATGTAAAACAGCAGTGGCTATACTTTGTCATGGAAACCAAGATAAGCTCTTCCTGCCAGCCTCAAGTGGGGTGTGTTTCTTCGTACTGGAATGAAAATAAAAATATCAAAATCCTTTTCTGAATCATGCAGTTTGCTGCCTATAGGTTGTATTCTCATTATTTGTCAAGCAGATATTTTCTTTTTGGTTTTTGTCAGATTTTAACTTAGAACTGCTCAACAGTTCCAGCAACATGTAATAGAATAAATTGTTGAGTCCACAGTTTACAATGTCACAATAAGCTACACCCAGAACCTAGTCATAATTCACACTCCCCAGTGGCTTATTTATTTCTTGTCAGACTATTTGAACCACAGCACAGACTGAAAACATTTGATATGGCAAATCACCTGGGTGGAGCCTGGCTTGTTAATATTCTTTGAAACAAGTCCATGACCAGATCCCACCATGAGATTGACAGGTTGGGTCTCTAAACAACTTCCTCATTGTAGACTCTTCCACCACTTGTCTTTTGACTCCAGAGCCATCTGAGGCATCACTCTGCGACCCACTGAGGTAAGAGTTGTTATTGTCTTATCTCTTTAGCCCAGGGGTCAACAAAGTTTCTGTAAAGGGCCAGATAGTAAGTGTATTAAGCTTGTAAGCCATATGGTCCTTGTGACAACTACTCAACTTTGCTATTGTCATATAAAAGTAGCCATAAAAAATATGTAAATCAATGGGCATGGCTGTTTTTCAATAAAACTTTAATGACAAAACAACAATTAAAACAGGATTTAGACTGAAGACCATAGTTTACCAACTCCTGCTCTAGATGCATCTTGTCCCAGATTTTGAGAGCCAGAAAACCAATGAACTCTTTTGTCCCAAAAGCTAAAAGGAAACCCATTCTAAAGCTCAAGAAGACAACTAGCTCATTTGCTACCCACTAAAGTACAATTATTCAAAATATCACCCCCAACTTAGAGTTTTTACTGTTTTGTTGTTTTAATCGATTCTTCCTAATATCAATTCCATGGAAGCACAAAATAAGCAGCAGAACTTCTTTTTCAAATGCCTCTCTTATATAGAACCCTAACTGATAAAGCAAAGATAAGAGAGAAAGGGGTTCTCTGGATGGTCTTCATCTTTGCTGGTTTAGATAAATTCTTGAGTATTTGGGGGTGCCCCGTGGCACCCCTACAGAGCCCAGAGGTCTCACAGGTCCAGTTTAACAAGCACTGATAAAAGGTTCAGAGGAGGAGGCTGAACACTAGACGAGGCTGAGACTAGATGAAGCTGTGTTCTGTTTCTTTGAAAACTGCAGAGATGAGAGGAGATAAGAGTCCGAACCCCAGAGAGACGTGGAAGGTAATTTGGCCCTGACATGCCAGTCCCTAGTTTGAGTTCCTATAGATACCCACCTAGCCTTTTGTGGCCTATGTCCAGTTTTCTTCCAATAAATTTCATTTTGTGCTATGCTTAAGTTAGTTTGGCTGTGTTTCTGTTCCTTATGACCAAACAATCACTAAACAAATTAGCAGTTGATTGGATTTAATAACATCTCAATCCTGTTTAGCTTATGCTGAAAGAGACATCAAATGGGCCAAATGAGTTTTGGGATGCAATTTTATCTTTAATACTTAAATTAACGAAATATTTTAAGTATTTCATAAGATAAAATTTCAATATATGAACAAAAAGGATTTTAGCTCTTACTTTATCTTCCTGTAGCTATTTACAGCTTGAATTTCACCTCTGGAATAAAGGTGAATCAGAATATTCACTGAAAGTTTAAGTTAGTAATTCAAAATCAGGGAAGTGTGATTCATGAGATGTGATTACAATAATTAATGCTACAGTCAGGTAAATAAAGATTAAAGGTGTAGAGATAAGTGGGTCTGACTATCTAAAAAGGGTTAACAACTGAATGATGAGGTTCTAGGGATGGTAGTGAGGTACGTTAGATAAGAAGAAGGCAGTAAGGCACAGAAAAATGTCCTGAACATACCTAATTCCATTAGAAGGTAGAATTATCTTCCTCTAAGAATTTGAAGACATATCTTCAAAATTGACCATGGGGTTTCTGAGGTTGGCTCAGATAAGCAGATATAAAATGTGTTTTAGAGCACTTGTTCTCAGTTGCTGACAAATGCTGATGTTAGAGCGGACCTATTGAGACTTGGGTCTCCCTTAAAACCTATGCTGAAAACTGACATGGCCCTGCTTCCAACATTTGGCACATATGTAGGAACACAGCCTTGTGCACCCAGGATGGTGGCACCAAACCTAAGTAGAGAAGCCCTGTTATACAGAATTTACACCTAGTGCCTATGTGTGCCCTTCAGAGAGAGGAAGACTAGGTAACTCCCCTGCTTGGCTTCAAGAACAAAAGACAGTAGAGGATGAGGCAGTGGGAATGAAATTGATTACGACTCAGGGGTCTGGGATCTGGATTTATCTCTGCTAGTTACTACCTACATGTCATTTTGACTTTCAGTTTCCTCACCAAGAGCATAGGACTAGACCAGGGGTCAGAAAACTGGGGCCCAAGGGCTAAATCTGTTGCCACCTGTTTCTGTGAATAAAGTTTTACTGGAACGTAGCCACATCCACTTATTTACATATTGCATGTATAGTTGCTTTTACACTACAACACAAGGTTGAATAGTTGCAGTAGTCAGTATGGCCTGAAAGCCCTAAAATAATTACTATCTGGATGTTTTCCCAAACATTGGCCAAACTCTGTACAAAATGCTTTCTATGACATCTTCTAAGTTCTCTGATTCATTCCTATGCTGCTATGTACTGAGAAAATAACTCCAGTGTGGGCATAAGTGTGTGTGTACATACATATGAGAAAAGAATCTACCTTTATCATCCATAACTATTTGTAGACAATGGACTTGGGTTGTGCCCTCAGAGGCTTCCCGTAGGAGTGCTTAATCAACCAAGAAAAGGGAGATTCCTGGGGAACAGAGCAAAGTTCATAGTCTCTGATGAGCATGGGGAGGGAATGAAGCAGTCTTCCCTCCAGTAACACACAGTCTTTCTGGTGACCCCTAACAGGTTCTCTTTTCCTGAAGTAGCGAAAACTTCGGCCTGTGGTCACCACATCCCTACACAAACTCAAAACTGAAACCAAACTGTACACAATCTCACTCATTGCTCTGCTCTGTAATAGATTTGGCCAATCTTGCATTTATAGGATGATTTCAACTCCAGCCACTGAGAAATTGGAGATTTCTGTTTTCTTCCTAGCTAACACAATTTATAAAGAACAGTCAGCCACAGGAAGAGTAGCTAATTCTGATCCAACTTTGCCAATTGCTTAAGAAGACTGCTTCTTATTAAAACTATCCATATACATAGGATGTTAGGGGATACCTTTCCACAGGAAAACCCAAATCCTGAGGAAGAAAGAAACAACAGCAGATCCCCCCTGCAACTACCGTTTCTGCTAGTGGTGAAATTCTAGGCTGATGGTCTCTGACAGCTGGCAATTTTCTGATACAGGTCATTCGTTATTTTGACAGGAGGCCTGGAAAGGAACTGAATGATAGCTATGATCCATGTGATAGAAAGCATACTCGTATCAAACATAAGTGACTGCAATTATGAAGCTGTGGGAAAAAATCATTGAGCTCTAAAATCTTCCATCTGTCATGAAACAGGCCTCATTTGGGTATTTAACAAAATTACAGACAGGCTCTGATTCTGCTGCCCACATTTCCGTGGTGGCAACCTTCTTGCCTTCAACTCTGTGTAGCCAGCAACTTGACTTAGTTTCCATTAGTGCAAAGTGGAACTCTCTCTGCCCAATGTCTATACATCCATCCCAGGGAGAAGAACAGTGGTCCTATTTGGGTCCTGTGCCCATTCTTCACCGCTCATTCTTTGCAAGAGGAAAGTAATTCCTAATTTCCAGCCTGGGTCACATTCCCTTCCCTCTGGCAGGGGTGGGGATAAGGAATCCTGACTCACCCTACCAGGGATATAAGGGATGGGACAGAATCCCCCCAAAACAAGGAAGACCTTTTAAGCAGACAGAGCTGTAACCATCATGAGCTGTCATGCCAGCCTTCAAACATGTGTTTCCAAAAGCACCAACAGAGATAGGAAGAGGAGTTAATATTCCAATATAAAAAACAGGGGAGCCAATTTACCATAGTAGCATCAAAAGATACCACGTCGGTGATGATACTTTCATCTCACTGATTTACCCAAGTTCTCTATTCTTCCACCTTTCTCCTGCCACCCTGTTCACCCACTTCTCCATGATAAAACTAGTTATCCAGGAGCTTGAGAAGTAACAGGTCATTTTTCCTAAATTTAAGCATTTAGAAAGATCACTTTTTGTTGTTGATCAACATTCGCTTTGGAAAGGGTTTGCATGTAAATGGGTTTATATTTCCCTCGAGATCTCTGTATGGGATTATCAGTAAGAATCTTCGGAGATGGTCTTCCAGTCATTTCAAGCCTAAAGGAATTCGAGGTAAAGGCATAACTTTGGCCCCAGCCTCCCATCCTGAGAGGAAGCCAGCACACAGCCATAGATGCTAACTCCCACCATTCCCACTGTCGTCCCTCATCAAAGAAAGAGTATTTTTAGGACTAGAACTGCTCCCTCAGGGCAGTGAGAGCTCAGAGGTTTCTAACAGCCTTGCTCTGACACAAACCTGTTAATATTCTCTGATCTTTCTTCCTTGAACAAGCATTTCCATACCAAGTTTAAAGAGATTCCATTTAAGCTCAACTCCTTCAAAATGATAATGGTACATTTTCTCAAGGCTGATTTTATTCAACTATGTCTTGTGCTTTTTTATTCCCCACTTTACTTTCTTATCCTAAATATATTACTTTAGCATTAGGCATACCAGTAACTTGGGGGAAATACAATGTTCAGATGAAAAGATCCCAGTTGTATTTAGATTTTATGGTTTGGAAGAAAAAATTTCTCATTCCAAAGTGACTTGAAAACTCAAAGGCTCTGTGATAAGCACATGTGGAGATTTGCTTTCTAGAATTCTAAAATATTCTCTGCTATTCACAAAGTTTCCAAATGCACATGAATAAAACATCGTGATTTCACATGGGAACTATGCTTAAATGTTGTCCAAACAAGAACAGTCATTTGTAAGCCCTTGAGGTTATCTAAGTCCACAGATTTGGAGCCTCAGACTCTGCAGGACCTTTCAGGGTGCCTCTGATGAGTCCCACACTCTCTAGTTTTGAGGGTGTTTGGCACCTAGTGTTTGGGAGGCATATGGGAAACAAAAATCTTTGCCTTAACCCAGCCTTCAATTTGCGTTGGCAGAGACACACAAAATGCTACAGATTTATAACATATTATAGTCATCCTTTGTTATTCATGGGAATTGGCTCCAGTGCCCCCCTCCATCCATTGCAAATAACAAAGTCCTCAGATGCTCAAGTCCCTTGTATAAAAAATGGTGTAATATTTGCATATAACCTCCACACATCCTTCTGTATACTTTAAATAATCTCTAGATTGCTTATAATACCTAATACATTCCAAATGCTATTATATAGTTGCTATACTTTATTGTTTAGGGAATAATGACAAGAAAAAAGTCTGTATATGTTCAGTGTAGATGCAAGCATCTTCTTTTTCATATTCTCAAGCTGTGGTTGACTGAATCCACGGATTCAAATTTAGAAGGCCAATGGTACTTTACATCATGTCTCTATTGTACAAGCTTGGACCTTTGCATTTTATTTCAGGACACTTTCTATACCCAGATTTTAGAGCTTCTCAAATTCATGTCTTCTCCAGGTCCTCATTGCCTCATGTTATGGCTTTGTATGAGCCGCCCTCTCTCCAATCATTTTTCTCCTCAGTTGAACACTACTAGAGTTACTTTCTGGAGAGCCAGAGTGATCATTATTCCCCTAGTTTAATGTTTCTGCATTGCCTATACAATGAGATTTAAGCTTTGCAGTCCAAAACTTATACTTCTGATCAAGATGGAATAATAAGAGGGCTTACCCTCCTACCTAAGTCAACCAAATGTGAATATAACATAGGAAATAATGGTTTTTCAGAGCACAGGCAATGAAGAACAGTGATCTCTGAGAGACAAGAGACAAACAAGATGAGTCCTGCAATTGGTCCAGTTTACTGCCTTAAGTGAGTTTCCAGGCTACAATACCAGTTGCAGATACCGGACAGATCCTGGCAGACTCCCTGAATTGAGGAGACAGAGCTGGGAGTCCAGAGAAACCAAGAAAGCCAGAGTCCACTGGACAGAGTACCGAGAGGAAAGAGCTCCACAGAGAGAGAACTCTAGAGATTTTCAGAGTGCTCCCTTCATATATGCAGCTGAATACTGGTCAGCAAACATGTTTGGAGAAACTTCCTGAGGCTAGTGGAAGAAGCTGAGAAGCTTCTAACCTGAGAAGATTAGAGGTAATAACAAGGAGTGTTTCTATAGAGCTGAGGATATGTCTGTCTCTCCCAGTCAGACTGCAAAACCCCAAGAATCATGGAACATTGGTAAAGCACACAAAAAGACTTACTAAGGTAGTAAGAAATAATTAGCCCTAGACTGAGCATGGCTCTGCTCCCACCTAAAAATATCTCAAGAGTAAGACCCAAAAGAATCAAACTGTTTCCAAGTTACATAACTCTGTCACAGTACAAAGCTCAATAAAATTTACAGAAGCCAGATACAGTGGCATGTGCCTGTAATCTCAGGTACTGGGGAGGCCAAGGTGGGAAGATTGCTTGATCCCAAAAGTTTGAGGCCAGCCTGGGCAACATAGCAAGACTCCATCTCTAAACAATCACATTGTCAGATATTAAAAAGTTTAGGAAGGGATTAGCATATTAGGTATAACAAAAACTATTAATGAACTCAAAAATATCACTGTAGAAAATATCCAAAATGAAACACAAAGAGAACAAAATCTTTAAAATTAACAGAGCAACAGTGAACCATGGGAAAATTTCAGATGGTCTAACAAATAAGTAATTGGAGATCACAAAAGACAGGCTAGAGAAGGGGAAAACTAAAAAGTATTTGAAGAAGTAATGTCTAACATTTTTCAAATTTGATGGAAACTATAACCCACAGAACCAAGAATCTAAACAAATTTCAAGCACAAAGAAAATGAAGAAAACTACACCAATGTATCTTATAATCCAATTGCTCAAAAACAGTGAGAAAGATAAAATTTTAAAAGCAGCCGGGGTGGGGGGGGAAGGTATTTTAAATATAGAGGATCAAAACTAAAAATTACGGATTTTTTATTAAAAAACGTCACCCAAATAGACAGTAGAGGAACATCTTTAAGGTACTAAAAAGAAATGTACACTGGCAAAAATTATCTTTGAAAAGCAAACGTGAAACACTTTTTTAAAGACACACAAAAATAGAAAAAAAAATCATAATCAGCAAAACCACACTACAAGAAAGTCCCTCAGGAAGAAAGAAAATTATACCAGTTGGAAATATAAATCTATCCAAAAGGATGAAGAGCACCAGAAATGGTAACATCCTGGGTATGGAGAGATATTTTTTTCTTATTGTTTAAATTTCTTAAAAGATTATTGATAGCTAAAACAAAAATAATAATGTATCATGGGTCTTATAACATATGTAAAACTAAAATGTATGACCAAGTAACACGAAGATTAGAAAAAGAGAAATGGAAATGAACTATTGTCAAGTTTTTACACTATAGGTAAAGTGACATATTACTTGAATATAAACTATGGTAAGTTAAAATATATACCATAAACCTTAAAACAAGCACCAAGAAAACAAAATGAAGAATTACAGATAATAAGGACAGGGAAAATAAAATAGTAAAAAGTATTCAATTAATCCAAAAGAAGTCAAGAAAAGAAGAAAAAAAGAAACAGTTAAGAGTTGGAGCAAATAGAAAAAGACCACAAAATGGCAAATTTAAATGCAATCATATGGATAATCACATTAAATGGAAATAATCTAAATGCTCAAATCAAAAGATACAGTTCCATTACACTGGATTTTAAAAAGCAATACCTAACTATATGCTGTGTATAAGAAACACGCTTTAAGTGTTCAGATACCAAAAGGTTAAAAGTAAAAGGATGGAAAAAGCCATATCATACTGACACTAGACAAAAGCTGGAATGGCATTACTATCAAATAACAGGTAGAGCAAATATATTTTAAAGCAAAATATATATATATATATATATATATATATATATATCACCAGAATTAAAGAAAGTCATTTTGTAATGATAAAGGTATTAATTCAACAAGAAGATGTGACAGCCTTAAATAGGTATGCCCTAATAACAGAGATCCAAAATACAGGAAAGAAAAACCAATAGAACTGCAAGGAGAAATATACATGTCCACAATTATCACTGGAGATTTTAATACACTCCTCTCAACAATTGATTAAACAAGTAGACAGAAAATCAATAAGGGTATAGAAGATCTCAATAACATTATCAGCCAACTTGACCTCATTGACACTTATAGAACACTCAACTCAAATGACAGAACGCACATTCTTCTCAAATACACACAGAACATTTTCTAATATCCTCAAATCACAAAATGTCTCAATAAATTTAAAAGGATTCAAGTCATTAAAAGCATGTCTCCAACCAGACTTGAATTAAATTAGCTATCAAAACCAGAATGATATCTGGAAAATCCCCAATATTTGCCAACTCTGCAGCCTGGGTTTTGACCTCTTCATGATACAACCTCCACTTGTGTTTATAACATGACCTCCAACTGCTATAACAGTGCAGATGTTCATGGTACTTACCATGTGCTAAATTTAGTGTTCATCATGACCTTACAAAGTAGATCATCTTACTTCTATTTCAAAGGTAAAGAAACTGAGCCACTAAACAGTAAAAGAATTTGCCTGAGGTCACAAAGCTAGGAAGTGCCAGGGCTGAGATTTTCACTCAGGAAGTCTGGGTACATAGTCTGTGTTCTTAGGTAAAGCCCTCCTACCTCTCAGTCCCATGTCTGACCACCATCCATTTCAAAGACAAAGTCATCTCCCTTTGTATCTTTGGTCAGACTGCTTCCTCTTTAAATTGTGGATGTCCTGCCATCTCCTGGTAGTCTCCTGGCTCTTAGCTTCTCCATCTGAGCATCTCTCAATGTTCAGCTCAAAAGCCACCTTAATTTCATTCAAAAGGAGTTGTTTGCTCACCATAGGAATAGGTCAGTTCTTCTGAACTCCTGAAACACTCTGCAATAATAGCCAACTTTTTTTGGCATTTTCTATTACAAAATAAGAGAGTTAGATCCACAATAGAAACAGAGTTCATCAGAAGAAAACTAGAGGAGGGACAGGCCATGGCTTCTCTGAGACAAGAATTAAATAGAGAGAATGAAAAAGCCAGCCCTCCTTTCTTAAATCTCCTTTCTCACCAGGTATAGCTATTTCCCTAGTCTAGTCTGTGGTTACTTCCTGGGCAGGTGTACATAGGAAGTCCATGTCTGGACTAGCCACTGCCTCAGAAGTAGGTTCACTTCCCATCTTGCTCCTTCTAGTGTTCAGCTGCTCAACCCAGGTTGGGATGGCCTTGTTCCTGAATTCCCTCTTATCTACCTGGATACTTGATGTTCTACTGAGTCCCATCCTGTGTGGCTCTTACCATGTTAAAGTGATTGCTATGGCTCTTATGTCAAGGTAACCTTTTCAAAAGTGAAAATCTCATCACATCATTTCCTGCTTAATACCCCGTAATGGGAAAAAGGCTTGGACTACAGGGCTCTGCATGGCCTGGCCCTGCCAGCCTCTGGGCCTCATCTCATAGCACACTCACCAGCTATCTGAAACCCAGAAACACAGCCTCCCTCTCCACCTCCACCTCAAATTCCTTCTCCTAGTTACTTCCCACTCTTCCTTTAAATTTCAGTTCAATCCTGTCTTCCTTAGGGAAGTCACCCATTACCTCCTCAATGAGTCAATTCCACCATTATAATTTCCAACAGTATTATGTGTTTATCCTTTCAGAACCCTTGTTGCAATGACAATTTGTGTGGTTTTTTTTGGTGAGTATTGATCTGTCCCACTAAACTGGAAACTCCGCAGGGCAGATATCCAATTTTTGCTTCCCAGCACCTAGGCCACAGACATTCATTCAATGAGCTACTGAATGACCCCAGTCACCCAGGTGTAAAATGAATAATGTAAACTATTAGCTCTCTCATCTTTCCCTAGATAACATTTCTCTCTCTCTCTCAACAAGCTTCCTGCCTGAGTCTGAGGAATTAAAGGCTTGAGGGTGTATCTTCCAGTCCTAGTTCTCAGAGAGGTCCAGACCCGAATGCATTTTGAACATGATTTCTTTTAACAATTGTTCGTTGCCTCAACGTTAAATTAATTAAAACCCCATAGTGTGATGTTTGCCACTGTTCCTTTGATGCACTTTCACTGTGATGTTCTGTCTTTACAGCTAAGTGGATTTACAAAGCATACCCTCCCCAGAGCTCAAGATTTATGCACCTGAAATTGTGCTGATGGAATTACTGATGAGTGACAGAGCACAATTGAATCAAAGTGGTCATTCCAAACAAATGTAAATACATTTAGGATTTGGGAAAAGCTGATGCTAGCTTGATTTATGCTCTCTTACCTTAGAGACAGTGATGGAAACTTTGATTTATTTAATTATATCATTGTCAAGAAATAATAGAACTCACTATAGGTCTTGAGTTAAACAGATTTCAGGTAAACAATCTCTGCTCTGCATTGACCCGAAAATCAGACGCTGCAGAGGCTATTGCCTTCCAGTCCCACAACCTGATCCCTGAATTCAGGTTCTTGTGAATTCATCTAGTTTTAATAGCTTTCAGGGCATAGGGGTGGGTTTAAATAAGCTTCCTTCTGCTGGCACTTTTGGTTGTTTTGGTTTGGTTTGGTTTGGTTTTTTTTTTCCTTTTTTAAAAAGGAAAAAGGACTGTAATATGTGTTTCCTAAGAATCTCTTATTTTGCTATAACAACATGTATATACTCTACTCCATAGGAGGAAAGGAGGCAGAATAGGGTGAAATAGTGATTTTTCTAAAGAGAAAAGGCAAAGGAATTGCTTTGCATGGTCTGACCTCCCTACAGCCTAGTCCTCTGGTCTAATGTTGGGGTCCTGAGAAGGGAAAGGACAGAGACAGGTTTATCATGCCCCTTACTACTTCTAGAGATGTCTCAAAGAGCCCAAAGTCCCTTAAAACTCCATCTAAAATAATCAGCTCCTGGCTACCCAGCCACTGGAATGAGAGTTCTCACATGTCCAAGGAGCCTGCCTTATCATTATATGGCAGCAGTCTTGTTTGTCACAAGTCCCCAAGTCACACTCATCTGACATATTAAGGCTCCTTTTTTATATTTATGGCTTTTACATTCATCTCATTTGATTCTCAAAATACAGCAAATAAAGCAGGGCAGATATTATGGTATACACCTTAAAGTTATGGGAACTAAGGCCCTGTAATAGACATCTGGTCTTTCTGCTTGCCCAGCCTCCCTTCCCCTCTCCTAATACTGATGTCTCCTTTTCCCTTAGGAAAGCTCGCCTCCTACATCCATTTGATTTTAATAAGGCTGTTAATCATAGGACTCAGCAGCAGCTGCTGCTGCTGCTACCTCCTGTACTGTCACCACTGCCACCACCACCTCCCTAAGCTAAAAGAGAGTATCATGACTAAGAAAAACCAATCAGACTCTATCTCCCAGAAATTTGAGCCAAGCAGAGAATGCTAAGGCAGAAAGCTGTTGGAACCAAGAAAAAGCCCACAGTATCTACTGCTGAGAGCCCTGGATTGGCCTACCTGGTTGCTCAAATCCCCCTTTCTTCCCTAACATTCCTACTCTCCTAAAAAATCATTTTCTTGCTTCAGTTAATCCATTAGTTTCTGTTGCTTATGTAAACCAAAAAGTATCTGAGATAGGTCTCAATCCATCTAGAAGTTTATTTTGCCAACATTATGGACCATGACCTATGACACAGCCTGAGGATCCTGAGAATATGTGCCCAAGGTGTTTGAGTTACAGCTTGGTTTTACAGGTTTTAGGGAAACGTAAGACAACAGTCAATACATGTGAGGCATACATTGGTTTGCTCTGGAAAGGCCAGACAACTCAAACCAGGGGGCTTGCAGGTCATAGGTAGCTTCAAAGATTTTCTGATTGGCACTTGGTTGAAAGAGTTGTTATCTAATTACTTGGAATCAATAGCAAGGAGTGTCTGAGTTAAGCTAAGGGATTATGAAAACCAAAGTTTTTATTACATAGATGAAGTCTCCTAGATGGCCACCCCTATAGGCAGTAAATGGCTTTCACTATTCAGACCCTTAAATGGTGGTAGATTCTCAGCCAATCTCTTCAGGATCAGAAAAAGACCTGGAAAGAGCAGAAGATTCTCTATAGAAAGACAATTTCCCCAACAATTGATGGCTTTGCAGGGCCATTTCAAAATATATCAGAGAAATATATTTTGGAGTAAAATACTTTCGTTACTTTCAGGGCCCTGCTATCTGTCATATGAGGCTTTACTAGAGGCAGGTTGGAATTTGGTATCTTATTGCTACAGGTCTGTTCCATCAGTCTTAATATCTCTATTTTAATGTTAATGCTGGTCAGTTGTGCCTGAACTCCAAAGGGAAGGTATAATGAGGCATACCTGACCTCCTCCCCTTCCTGTCATGGTTTGAACTAGTTTTTCAGGTTTCATTGGATCCCCTTGACTGAGAGGATGGTCCATTCAGTCAGCTGGGGGACTTAGAATTTTCATTTTTGGTTTACACATGTAACCAAACAACCCAGCAACACATTTGTGATTTGCCCAAGCTCTTAATTTCATATCTAGGTCTCTTCACTGAATCTAGTGTTCTCTGTGCTCTGCCATGGAGTAGGATATAATGTTACTGGTGGAGGGTGTCCAGGTTCTTGGCATCTTGAACTAAGAATTGAACAAAATGCACAAACAAAGCAAGGAAAGAGTGAAGCAACAAAAGCAGAGATTTATTGAAAATAAGGTACGCTCCACAAGGTGGGAGCAGGCCTGAGCATAGAGGCTCAAGAGCCTTGTTACAGAATTTTCTGGGGTTCAAATACCCTCTAGAGGTTTCCATTGGTTACTTGGTGTACAACCTATGTAAATGAAGAGGATGAAGTAAAGCTACAAAGTTATTTATTTGGTGTATACCCTATGTAAATGGAGAGGATATTTCCTGTCATAGCTGAAGTGGTTCTACTTGATTTAGTTCTAGGAAGTCAGCATGAATCAACCTTATGTTCTTTGCCTCCAGACCCTATCCTCCTGCCTAAATAATATTAATATCTTACCCAGTACAGAGAATAATATAGTAGAAATCATACAATAAATACCAAACTCATTTATCATCCAGGGCAGTGATTCTTAATTAGGGGCAATTTTTCCTCGACAGATATGTGGCAATGTCTGGAAACATTTTTAGTTATCACAACTGGTTGGGGAGGGGGTATGTTGTTGGCCAAGGATGTTGCTACATCCTACAATGCACAGGACAGATATCGCTGCTCAACAAAGAATTATTTGTCTCAAAATATCAATAGTGCCAAGGTTTAGATACCTAGAAAATTGACTGTCTACCATATTATTCAGGATAGCAGGCAGTGGTCCAAATAATAAAAATTTTTCAATGCACTCCAAATTCTCCATGGCTTGACACCCAAAGATTTGCAATTTGCTTCTGCAAAGTCTTTCGTGGGCTGGTGATTCTTATTTCTGTATTGGCTCGGCGATCCAGACTATTCTATCAAGTGACATTACCATCCCAGCACATGGCTGCCAGGTGGCTAAGGCAGGGTATAGGAGAGATGGAGGACAGCTTTTAAGTGCTCCAGCCCTGAAGAAAAACCTATCACTTTCACTTATGACCTAACTTCCAGGAAGCTGGGAAGGATGTGTAGAGTAGGGGCAATGCAATGGATACTGAAGAATAAATAATTCTGCCATACCACCTATGTAGTCCAGCACTGCTGTATTTTATTAAGGCACAGAAATCTACCTGCACAATGCATTACTAAGCTACACATCTAATTATCTGCATATATTCTATGTAGTGTATTACTAAGTTATCTCCTGGAACCTCAGGTTTTATTTTTAACCTCAAAGCATTATTTTGTTGTAGCAGCTCCTACTGCAGCCAATGAATCTTATTTCTAAATAAGTGTTATTAAGGCCTGTTTTGCTTTGTGGTGATTGGACTATGATCTGTGATGGTCAGGCCACAGCCAGGCTAAATTCTATTGATTCAAAGAGCATTTCCTTCTAAGAAGGACAGAGTTACATAAATGAAATTATATCCATTACTTGCAACCAAAGTACAGATGCAGAGCATTTGCAAGGCCAACCTATTTTCATTCCAAATAATTAGTTGGACTCCATTTATACAGAGATGTCATATTTCAGTTAAGAGCATTTAAATACTCATGAGGTAGAGTTTCTCAATCATTTTGGGCAGTGTTTTATAACCATGGTGTAGTCCTTCCAGCAGCCTTTTCCAAATATAAAACATCCCTCCAAACTTCTGATTCAACAGAGGTATACTTATTAAGATTATTGTGGTTGCAAATAAAGAATCTGATTCAGGCTAACTTGAGAAAAAAACTGGGGAGAGCTTCTAGAAGGACAATAGGGAGCTTACAGATGCAAAGATGAGACTGAGCAGCCAGGGCTTGGGAAGGGCAGAGCCCAAGGCAACTCCAGGAAAGGCAGCAGCCAAGGTTCAGGAACCTTCTACTAAGTTCTCTCTGGGAACTTCAGGGTAACTCAGCTTCATCACCCTCATCTATTCGTGAATCTCCATTTAATTTCACATTTCCCGGGAGTTGCAGGATTGGCCAGGCTGAGAAGGGTATCTCTGCCCTGCATCAATCAGCTATGGGAGTTTGTCCTTCCTTAAGCCGTGTAACACTGGGCAAGTGACTTGACCTCTTTATGCCTCCATTTAATTACCTGTGAAAGGGAGAAGATCATAGTACCTGCCCCTGGAGAAATTGTTGTGACTAGGTCTTGAAGTTCCAGTTGGTGTCTAATACTGTTTGGACCTAGAACATGTATAATTTGGGAACACTCTCCAGGCACTTCTAAATGGGTAGATTTACTGAGCACTTACAATGGGCCAAGTGCTACATAAAGCATTTTACGGGCTGATACAGTGTGGATGTGTGTCCTTGCCCAAATCTCATATGAAAATGTAATTCCCAATGTTGAAGGTGAGGCCTGTTGGGAGGTAACTGGACCTTAGGGATGGAGTTCTCATGAATGGTTTGGCACTATCCCCTTTGGTACTGTCCTTGTGATAGTGAGTTGTCAAGAGATCTGGTTGTTTATAAGTGTGTAGTACCTACCCCCTCACTCTCTCTTGCTTCTTTTGTCATGAGATATGCCTGCTCTTGTTTCACCTTCCCCATGATTGTAAGTTTCCTGAGGCCTCCAAGAAGCTGAGCAGCTGCCACTATGCTTCCTGTACAACCTGCAGAACCGAGTGAATTAAACCACTTTTCTTTACAAATTACAGTCTCAGGTATTTCTTTGTAGCAATGCAATAATGGACTGATACACCTGCATTATCTAATTCAATTTTTAAAAGAGATGTAAAGGCAGGTAACAACAATGCCTGATACCTTGCCGGGTGCTCTATGAAAGGTGTTCCATAAATGTCAAATGAATGGATGAATGTACTAATAAATGAATAAATGATGATGCCACTGACAACCATTTCAGCCAAGAATGCAGGTGGTGATCGGCAGAGGTGGTGGCTCCCCACCCCATAGACCCATGCTCTATGAGAGACCCCAGACTTTGTACATGCCCAGGGCCTATTGCTCAGTGAAATGGAGTTTGCTCCTTTCACAAGGCCACCATTCTAATTAGTGCTTCTTGCAAGAACAAATAGCCTTCTCTTTCTAACATTTGTCCCAGTTTGTATGAAAGTTCAGGACTGTACATTTTCTTCAATTTCATGCAGTTTATGTGTATGACAGGGTCTCCAACCATGACTCTTCATACCTCCTGTCTGTGTGATTTTGGGCAAATTATCATCTTTCCCTGAGGCTTAATTTTGCAATCTGCGAAAGAAGGATAAAGATGATAAGGAACTCAGCTGTTGTAGTGTGGTCATGTGAGCAAGTGCATGGTAGACATTCGATCAATACTGGCTAACAATAATAGTATTTAATAGTCAATACCATAGATGATGATACCATAGCTGGTAAAGGAAATAGATGGAAGTGAACTCCCCCCAAAGCAGTAGCTTATTTTTAAAGTATGTTTTCTGTTTTCCTGATATGGTCCCTTGTTAACATTTGTTCCTTTTCCTCATCTGAAGAACATGAATTCTAGAACCAGAAAGCCAGGGTTTAAATCCAGATTTACCACTGACTAGCTGTATGACTATGGGCAAGTTTATTAATTTCTCTGGATTTCTCATCTGTACATGCAATGATGTTACTATTTAATTCATAGACCTGTTTTGAGGATTAAGGGAAGAGTATTTGTTAAACCGAACAGTAACTATACATGGAAAGTACTATTTAAGTGTGTTAAATGAATGAAACAGAAGGCAGGGGGTAGTTTCTGGTCAGTTTGTATATTCAGTTAATTGGTTTCCAGACATTATTTGTTGGTAAGAATGTCAATTAAACTAAGCTTACTCCATTGTATTCCTGGGCTCACCATTTGATCATTTTCCAAATTTAGATCATAGAAGACTATTACACCTGTGCTATATTCATATCTGTGTCTATTCAGCTTGATGAAAAGTAACATCATGAGATCTTGCACAAATCAAAATATCTTGAAATGCTTTGATCATTGGGAACTACGGGGGTCCAGCTGTTTCCTGGCTTCAGTACAAAGAAGTGACACCTACTTCTGGTTGGCTTTGAGGTTGTTAAAGTCTTAGGGCACAGATAACAAAAAGGTGTTGGAAGCCAGCAGATGGTACCTGCTAAACAGGCCCTTCCAGATAAGCAACAGCTGGAGAAAGCAGGTGAAATGTCCCAGAGCAAGTTGTTTTGCATATGAATTGTCGCATTTATGATCAAGTTTCCCTGAGGCTTAACAGAAGGAAGACTTCATAAAGCTGTCTCTATAGAAGATTCTGTAGACAGGAAAAATGTCTAGTGAATACTTTCACCTCCTTTTGACTTTCCATCCTCAAGGTGAGAGATCTGAAGGGCTCCTGGAATCCCCTCCCTAGAGGACCTGGGAAAGTTCAACCAGGCATGGAGAGGAGCTTCCTTTGCACCTTTTCTCCTCTGAGCCTCTGTGACATGGTTATTGCTAGACTTAAGTTTCAGCCACAGCCCTGACTTTGCTTCCAATAGCTGGATATTAAACTGTTTTCTGTTCAGCCTTCTAACCAGAAGGAATCAGGTTGGCTTCACTGGTTTTCCAAGATTTCTGAAACAATTGTCCATTCAATCCGCAACGCGCTGAAGCCAATTTCCTTTGCCAAAACTTAACTGATCAGGTTTCATTTTATCTTCTGGGTACCTATTATTCAGAATTGAGATTTTTCCTTTTACTAATGGACCATTGACTCCAGCAAAAAACTAGTACTGTTCTTTTCAAACTTTCATTTTATTTGTTCATTTAAATTGCAAAGTCACCTGTGACAGCTTAATGAATAATTTTATCTCATTTCTTGAAAGGTGATAAATAGGTTTTGCTTAGAAAAACTGACCAATAATAAAGCTACCACAGTTTGTCCTTTGTCAATTTGGCATCTATACACATCTCTGCTAGCTATACTTAACTTTCACATAAAAAAGACAACAAAATAATTCTTCCGCCTCACATGTATACCTGAAAACACGCTTTCCAAAAGATACAGAGACCCTTCATCCATTTTTGTGTCACATTTATCCCTTGTCTAGCTGAGTCAAACTCCCCTTTTGAATATCTATAACTTAAATACTGAGATATAAAGTTAACTAGTATTAGCCCAGGTGCAGTAGTTCATGTCTGTAATCCCAACACTTTGGGAGCCGTGGTGGGTGGATTGCTTGAGCCCAGGAATCCAAGACCAGCCTTAGCAGCATGGGAAAACACCATCTCTACAAAAAAAAAAATTAGTTGGGCTTGGTGGCACACACCTGTAGCCGCAGCCACGCTAGAGAGTAGGAGGATCACCTGAGCTTGGAGGTCGAGGCTGCAGTGAGTTGTTATTGTGCCACTGCAGTCCAGCTTGCCAGTCTGGGTGACAGAGAAAAAGCCTGTCTCAAAAAAA
>NW_016107721.1:153234-154976 GCF_001604975.1 Cebus imitator
AAAAAAGGTAAAAAGGAATGAACAAAGTCTCCAAGAAATGTGGGACTATGTGAAAAGACCTAGTCTACGTTTGATAGGTGTACCTGAATGTGACGAAGAGAATGAATCCAAGCTGGAAAATACTCTTCAGGATATTATCCAGGAAAACTTCCCCAACTTGGCAAGGCAGGCAAATATTCAAGTCCAGGAAATACAGAGAACACCACAAAGATATTCGTCAAGAAGAGCAGCCCCAAGGCACATAATCGTCAGATTCACCAGGGTTGAAATGAAGGAGAAAATACTAAGGGCAGCCCAGAGAGAAAGGTCGGATTACCCACAAAGGGAAGCCCATCAGACTCACAGCAGATCTCTCAGCAGAAACCCTACAAGCCAGAAGAGAGTGGGGGCCAGTAATCAACATCCTTAAAGAAAAGAACTTTCAACCCAGAATCTCCTATCCAGCCAAACTAAGTTTCATAAGTGAAGGAAAAATAAAATCCTTTGTGAACATACAAGTACTCAGCGATTTCGTCACCACCAGGCCAGCTTTACAAGAGCTCCTGAAAGAGGCTCTACATATATAAAGTAACAACAACCAGTACCAGCCACTCCAAAAACATGCCAAATGGTAAAGAGAATCAACACAATGAAGAATCTGCATCAACTAATGGGAAAAACAGCCAGCTAGCACCAAAATGGCAGTATCAAATTCACACATAACAATATTATCCCTAAATGTAAGTGGACTAAATGCCCCAATCAAAAGATACAGGCTGGCAAATTGGATAAAAAGGCAAAACCCACCAGTGTGCTGTATCCAGGAAACCCATCTCACATGCAAGGACACACAAAGGCTCAAAATAAACGGATGGAGGAAGATTTACCAAGCAAATGAAGAGCAAAAAAAAAGCAGGAGTTGCAATTCTCATCTCTGATAAATTAGACTTTAAAGCAACAAAGATCAAAAGAGACAAAGAAGGACATTACATAATGGTAAAAGGATCAATGCAACAAGAAGAGCTAACGATCCTAAATATATACGCACCCAATACCGGAGCACCCAGATACATAAGGCAAGTTCTTAATGACTTACAAAGAGACTTGGACTCCCACACAATTATAGTGGGAGACTTTAACGCCCCATTGTCAATATTAGATAGATCAACCAGACAGAAAATTAACAAGGATATCCAGAACTTGAACTCAGACTGAGGCCAAGCAAACCTAATAGACATTTACAGAACTCTCCACCCCAAATCCACAGAATATACATTCTTCTCAGCACCACATCACACCTACTCTAAAATTGACCACATAATTGGGACTAAATCACTCCTAAGCAAATGCAAAAGAACGGAAATCATAACAAACAGTCTCTCAGACCACAGTGCGATCAAGTTAGAACTCAGAATTCAAAAACTAACCCAGAACCACACAGCTTCATGGAAACTGAACAACTTGCTCTTGAATGTTGACTGGATAAACAATGAAATGAAGACAGAAATAAAGATGTTCTTCGAAAGCAACAAGAATGAAGACACAACATACCAGAATCTCTGGGACACATTTAAAGCAGTCTCAAAATATATAGCAATAAATGCCCACGTGAGAAGCAAGGAGAGATCAAAAATTGACAACTTAGCGTCAAAATTGCAAGAGCTAGAGGAGCAAGATCAAAAAAACTCAAAGTCTAGCAGAAGACAAGAAATAGCTAAGATCAGAGCAGAACTGAAGGAGATAGAGACACAAAAACCCTTCAA
>NW_016107721.1:157821-260161 GCF_001604975.1 Cebus imitator
ACTCATAGGTGGGTGTTGAACGATGAGAACACATGGACACAGGGAGGGGAGCACTACACACTGGGGTCAGTTGGGGGGAAATAGGGGAGGTACAGTGGGGGGTGGGGAGTTGGGGAGAGATAGCAAGGGGAGAGATGCCAGATGTAGGTGATGGGGAGGAAGGCAGCAAATCACACTGCCACCTGTGTACCTATGCAACAATCTTGCATGTCCTTCACATGTACCCCAAACCCTAAAATGCAATAAAATAAATAAATGGAAAAAAAATTAACCACCATTAATGCATCTTAGGTAAGTTAGTAGGGGAATGGGAAAGGAGGGAAGAAAAACAGTTAATACATGCACAATATAGCCTTATCGAAATTAGGAAGAAATACTCATAATGATTATAGTTTCCGTAGGTGGCCATGTAGTCAATCTGATACAACTATCTTCCTTTATTTCTCATTGCATGTGCCTTTTGCCTTCAGCAAGCACATCAGTTGATCATGATTTCTTTTCTGGGGAGATGACCTAAACCTTCGTTTCTGAAGGATCTGGGCCACTGGAAGTCCTGGCTGAACTGTCTCATTGCAGTTTTCCATTGACTTTTATCACAGGACCTGGAAATACTAAAAGGTACTAAGAGGTACTCCTTATTCGTACTGCAAAGAAGCAAATATTGATGGGATCCATCAGGGCCCTCATCAGAGAAACTCCCTTCTTTTTCTGCTGATTCGCTGGCACAGGGAGCAGAAAGTGGCTGGCTGGCAACCTCAGCTTCCAATTTAACTGAACAATTGCTGTGTCTCCTGGGAACTAAGACCTCTATATCAGCAGACCCAATGTCTCAGAGATAAGAAGAAAAATCCCACTATTGGGTCAGTAGGCATAATAGTGAGAGTAGTCACTCTCATATTCACTGTTTAATTCCCAGACCAATAAACTTCATGGGGAAAAATAGTCCCAAATAGTGATAGCTGATTTAAAGCATATGAACCTGGCCCTGCAAGGTGTTTTCACCTAACTATCACTGCAACTGGATCTTCAAAGAGGCAATGCATCATCTATCAGGTTAGCTGCTTCCAGGTGATGGGGGCATAAGTCAAACCAATGAATTGCATGAGTGTGAATTTCTTGATACACTTTATTTTCTCAAGCTCAACCTCATATAAACTACTTATATATCCCATCAAATGACAATGGAATTCTGCTATATACACTCAAACTTACGGTTTAGTAGCTCAGACAATACCAAGTTTGTAATAGCTTGCTCAGTTCACATGGTCCTTTGGTGGCCTGTCATTAGCATTTTATATTGTCTGGAAGAATCTGCAGATGCTTCTACCCCAATGCACTTACAACTAACCAACCAAACCATTGTATTCCTATTTACACTCAACTATTCTATGTCAGCAACTACTTGGTCACCTATGAAACTAGGAGCAGGTGAAGGAGTCTACAAAGACTGTTGACTTTGCATCTGGTGATAAGTTTGATGTCACTATGGGGTGGCAGGAATTAGGTCAGGAAGAAAAGATGGACATGAAGACAGAGAGAGATCAAGGACAAGACATAAACTGCAGAAACTCTGCAGATCACACAAGGACAAACTGGAACCCCCAACATGAACTGGAATGTGTGACTGCCACTCTCCACAGTAGCTTGATGATACCATCACTAGAAGAAGGAGACGGTGTCCCTTGCCATGGAATTTCACAAGTACCTTCCCCAGGACCTGGAGAAGTTGGTGGAGGAGGTCTGGTGGGAGCTAAAGGAGGTGTGGGCTTAACTGCTGCCCTGTGCCAATAAAGTGAGCCAGCAACAAGGTGAGAGGCCATTGGATGCCCTCTACACTGACCTGCAGTGCACAATGGACATCACTTCAGTCTCTGCTTCTAAATCTTATGCAAATTCTTCTCATGGCCCACTCTAACCCAGAACTGGGCGTGGCAAGGAATTCTGAGAAACGGGTCCACCTCAGCCAATGGGATACAAGGCCAACACAAGGATGGAAATCATTTCTTAGATTGCTGGAAATCTCTGGGAAAAACTTTTCAGGAATAAGTTTCCTATTCAATGGCACTTTTTTCTTGCACACATAGTAATATGTTTTACCATTATGATCATCATCATAGCTAATATTGATTGCATATTTACTGTGTGACAGATACTAGCCAGGTACTTTGCATCATAATTCAGTTATCACAATCACCCTATGAAATACCTCCTATTATTTCATTTTACAAATGAGAATATTAAAGCTTGGAAAGAGTTTAAATAGCTTCCCAAGATTGCACAGAGAGTAAGAGGCTGCATAGGCATCTGAACAGAATAAGTCTGACTTCAGAGTCCTTTCTTTTAACTGCTAAGCTGTCATATTCTTAACTTCAAACAAGATCCAAATGTTGATAAAGTTCTTAATCATTCAGAAATGAAAAGCATAGAATCTCTCTATAAATTTGGTTTCAAAGAAAAAGAAACATGCTAAGAAATATTTGTAATCATTAAAAAATCTAAATTTACACATCACTTAATTTAGGGCCACCATTACTTGTTTTTTCAAATTCCCAGAAAAGTACAAGATTTTGGTACTACTTTTAAAAAAGCATTAGGCATAAAATAACTTATATTTAGGTTATGTAAGATATGAGAGCAATACTAACGTAAGTCAGATGGGCTGTTTACAAAACAAGGTCAAAGCAATGTTCATTCACATGTCTTTTACTTGTTCCTTGAGCTAACATTTAGGAGCATTGATGGTAAGTGTCTGTGGGGCATAGAAGAGACTAAAGGGCATTGAGGCTACCAAGGGCACTGAGGCTATCCGGGGAGACAAAGCATCTTGAAAGGAGCCATGGCATTTCTCCTACTAGAAACCAGAGCACAGGTAGACCAAGTGTCTAAGAGAAAGAAATATCAAGTAGTGAACCAGAGTTTAGAGAAGGAAGAGAAATGTCTAAGTTTGATTTCCCTTCACTTCCAGTGTTCATAGACATCCAGGTCTACAGGTGATATGGTTTGGATCTGTGTCCCCACCCAAATCTCACATTCAATTGTAATCCCCAGTGTTGGAGGTGGGGCCTGGTGGGAGGTGATTGGATCATGGCAGCAGAGTTCTCACAAATGGTTTAGCACCATCCTGTTGGTGCTATTCTCATGACAACGAGTATGTTATCATGAGATTTGGTTGTTTAAAAGCATGCAGCATGTCCCCCCCCCCGCTTCCTGCTCCAGACATGTGAGGTGCTCATTCCCCCTCTGCTTTCTACCATAAGTTTCCTGAGGCCTCCCCAAAAGCTTAGCAGATACCAGAATCATGTTTCCTGTACAGCCTACAAAACTGTGAGTCAATTAAATCTCTTTTCTTTATAAATTGCCCAGTCTCAAGTACTTCTTTATACCAGTACAAGAAAAGACTAACACAATAGGGGATCTCAAAATAATTTGGATTTAGGCCAAAGAACCATAAATTCTGCAGAAAAACAATGACAGGGGAGACATGAGCTCTAGATTCCATTTTCCTGTTTCTCCCACTAATTCACTGGGTGATCTTAGGAAAGCCACTTCTGTTCCTCTCTAGTTCTCAATTTTATTAACTGCAAAGTTGGGGGAAGGACTCCTGGGTCAACAGATTTCTTTTCTGGTTTCAACAATCTGGCATTTTATGACTCTAGACTTTTTCCTGTAAAGAGGAACTATGGAGCCATCTGGAGCCATCCTAATCCCGAGCTCAGAATGACACACTCTTGATGCTGAAGATGCTGCCACTGCTGTGTTCTGGCTGACTTTTATTCTGTGGTGTTTTTGTTCAGTGTCAGTGATGGATTCACCTAGATCCATCATAACAATGGCCATTTTTCTTTGAGATCACCCGTATTACATGGATTATTTCATCAAGCCCATGACAGGTGCTAATCCTCACATCAAGCTCGTGGCAGGTGCTGTTTCTGCCCCAGAAGAAGAAACAGCCTTAGATAGGAGAGTGTTTGTCCAAAGTTAAATGGCAAAAGAAAGAGGTGGGACTTGAATCCAGGTCTAACTCCAGACCATTCCATCCTTGTATAAGTGATTTTGGCTCTGCCTATAGAGCACTAATGCATCTGAATGAAAAGTTGAAACTTGGGTATTTATGCCCTGTACACATTGGCCTAAGTCAGGTCAAAAGGCATGTGGAGATCTCTGTTGTGTATGTGAAACATGGATGAAGAGGCACACTCAACATTTCATTGAATAGATACCACCTGGCAGGCACTGTGCTAGGAACTGGAAACACAGAAATACAAACAACAAAAAACAATGAGGCCGCTGCTGCCACACACCAGAAAGATGTGTGAAAACTGTAGGGTGACCCAGGGGATGGTGTAATTATGCTTGGGTGGACTGCTGACATCTCAGAGAAAATACTCTTTGAAATGAAACTCAAAGCACATTAGGTGATCCCTAGTGGAGGGAGAAGTAAGGCAAGAGGGGAAATGGATTTAAGACAAAACCTCAGGAAATAAAGGTAGGTATGAGAGCATCAGAGATGACTTTTCCTGTGTCCTAAGAGTCTCTAAAGCTGCTCCCCTTGGCTTGCATTAGGAATGCTGTGGCTCTCTTTAATAAGCAAGATTGACAACCAGTCCACGGCTTTGCAGCGTGATTGGAATTAGCAATACTAAGGTGAGGCACCTGTGGCCTTGCTGGGCCATGAAATTAATCAAGCATAGATAACAGCTTCTCTATCATCCTGCTGCTAGTCAAAAACACTTGGTCCCAGAACATGTGCGCAGTCATAATTTACTCTGAAAGTTGAGAAGAAAGGGGTCAGTGAGTATTTAACATTCTAATAGGAATTATATCACAGCCACTAAATATCTGAAGCCCAGAAAAAGTTTTCTGTTTCAAATATGGCTGCTCAAAAAAATAAAATAAAAGGAAAGGAAATAATAAAGAAAGCTCTAAGTGAATCAGTGGGGAATTAAGGAAGTCATTACTAGAACTAAAGAATCCTGCTTGGTTCTTCTTCCTGGCCTGGCTCTCGTGGAATTTAAATAAAGCCTTCTAGAGATAGTTTTAAAAATCTGGAATTATGCTTAAAGGTAACAAACTACAACTTTTAAAAGAAGCTATGGAAAGAAAACTAAAATTCATTTCAAATACATCATTTATAGCGTAGACCGTTACTTTTTCTGGCAGTTTATCAAGTTGTAGTCTTCTGCGTAATTCTCCACCCTCTTCTCCTTCCCCCTTGTTTTCTATACTCATTCCTAATCACATCCCCAAATCATCTGCAAATTTTCCAAGCCCTTCCCACTGTATCCATCGAATCACCTTTGGGATTCTTTTCGGGTTTTACCTCTTTCTTCAAACTCTTATGCAAGAAAGAATAGTGTTTAGTCATGGCAAACACAATGAAAAAGCTTGAAAACCTGGCACTCAGCAAATTCATAATTATGATTTTCTGTTTACTTCACCTCTCAGGTCATTATTGTGCCTGTTTCTCATTTTTTATAATCATTTCGTTCCCAAAAATAGTCTCCAATTGTTGAAAAATAAATCATATCTTAAGTCATGGGAGGAGATTTTTCTACTTAGGGAAAACCATTGGTGAACCACTTTATAAGGCAAATAAAATGTTCCATAAATATTTGCATCTTTACAAATCCACTTATAAGTCATACTTTAAGTGTTTAAAAAATCAGGATACAACCCTCTCTAAATGCTGAAAGCATTTGACATTTTGCATGAGCATATCATATATATTTGTTGATATTAAGCCTTAGAAAGAGTTTCATTGCATCAAAGTCATTGCTCCCTTAGCAACACGGCAAAGCAAACTTAGCTTTCAAAATCTGACAAGAAATGAAACGTACAGGCAGGAGATCACGAACTTGGAGGGGTTTCCTTGCTCACTGACATCCATTCGTGACAGAATAAGTTTTAAGGCACTTCTGAAAATTAAGCCAATTAAAATTTTACCTACCTTGGAGATGACTTTTGTGAGGGTAGTTTCAGTTTCAAGTGAAGTTCAGTTTCCTAAAATATGCTCGCTAAAAACGTCTAGAGAAAAAAGGAACACACGCACATGAACTTAAGTGAGTTGGATTAACAGGAAAGCTGTGAACAGTGGTGGAAAAAATAGTCTATGTGGTCATTATTACTCAAATAAGAAACTTAAAGAAGTAACCAGATATATTGCTCAGAAATTCTTTCTGCATATCATAGAGAAACTGGACGAGCAAAGCTAAGAATCACATGCACCCTATCTATTCTTTCTGTTGTTTGGGGGTTTTAGCTTGCCTCTGTTTTTCCTTTCTCACTCTCTCGGGGGACAAATGTCTTGTGTCTCTACCTAGAATCTCCCATAAGTAGCTATCTTGGCAAAACATTTGTGGCACTAAAATGCCTGGTGAAACTACCTGATCTGTTCCTCCTTCCCAATAGGCCACAGAAGCTTCTCTTTCCACAGCTGCCCCCCAAAATTCTGCCTTAGAGCAGCGTCACCTGATACGGGCTCCCTGGATCAGCAGCTTCAACATCAGCTGGAAGCTTGTGGGAAATGCAAATTATGTAGCCCCACATTGACCCACCTGAATCAGAATCTGGGTCCCAGAACACTGTTTGAACAAGCTCTCCATGTGGTTCTTATCCACATTAAAGTTTCAGGATCACTGACTTAGAAAAAAACATCAGAAAGGGAATTCCAGCAATGGTGGAGACAAGATGATCCAGGTGATCTCCAGGGCCCCTTTCAACAGAGAGGTTCTAGCCAAAAGCACTTTGCCCACTAACTGTAAGTACTGAAGTATGTGATGCAAAAGGAAACAACTAGAAAATGATCTAAAGTCTTATTGAATAAGTTCCCTGAACTTTGGACATGAGGATTCAAAATTAATGATTCAAAGTTTTTGGAAAGAAACAGTACATCTCAATTCTCTGGGTCTCTGGAGAGAGGCTAATTGGGGCCCATAAATTGGAAGAAATTACTTAACGAGTTGATTAATGTTCTGAGAATGGGGTGGGAGCCCAAAATGGATGCATTTTGCTGATTTCTAGAAAGAGGATTTAGTTAAAATCGATGACTTCACCCCGCTGTAAACAGGCTGGATCGATCCATGCTGTGGGCAGTCACGTCAATGTACAAGAAGAAGAAAATCAGGCTGCAGTCAGCAGGATTTCAGAGAAATTTTGTATTTGTCAGAAAACTATTTGTCACTTTCAGGAATATAAGAGTATGGAGGAAAAATCAAACAGCAATTTCGGCCAAGAATAGATTTTCGTGTATGTGGGAAAGGGGACGCCCAGGCCTGGTCATGCAAAGTTAAGTCAATTATTCTCCTGGGCTAAATTGCTGTCAGCCTGCACTTCATAAACTGAGTATTTGCTGTGCCTTTTCCACAATCTGCATAAATGATGGTGTGCATCTCTGGGAATAGATGGCTAGGCTGCACTACTGACTTGTGGCCAGCACAGCGAAGTCCTCACTGTTCAGCAATGAGCTCTTGGCATTGCAGATTACCCAAGTAGTTTGAACAGGCCCAGGTCTGCATCCCACACTGCCACACCCCTATTACCACCACCTGGAGCTCAGTTAGACTGAGCAGAGGATACAGGACACAAGAGTCAAAACACAGGCCGAGGTCATTATGGTAGGCAAATAAACTCCCCGCCAAAAAAACAGATGTTCACATCCTAATCTCAGAACACACAATATGTCATTTTACCTGGCAAAGGGGAATGAAGGTTGCAGCTGCAACTAAGGTTATGGATCAGCTGACCTTGAGAAGGGGTGAGTATCCAGAATTGGGCTCAATCTAATCACAAGTCCTTAAAAATCAAAGATGTAAACGACAGAGAGATGCAGTGTGAAAGGCACCCACCCACCCTTGCTGGCTTTGAAGCAGAAAGGAGGAGGCCTCAAGAGAGAGGTGGCTTCTAGAAGCTGGAAAAGGCAATGAAATTGGTTCTCCCCTAGAGCTTCTGGAAAGAAGCCAGCCCTGCTAACGAATTATTTTAGCCTAGCACAACCTGTATGGGACTTCTGGTCTCTGCAGCCATAAGATACGAAATGTGTTTTGTTTTCAGCTGCTCTGTCTGTTGTCACTTGCTACAGCAGTGACAGGTGTAAGGTTTATTGCCGAGTTTAAAATGAGGAAACTGAGACCAGCATAAGAAAATTATTCAGCTCCCCGGCAAGGTTCCATGGTCCAGGGGGAAAGGGAACAGTAAAGTCGCACCAACTTCCTGTGGCGTGGGGTTTTTCTGGCTAGGAAGAACGAGCAACAGCTGGGTGCTCTGATTGACTCCAGGGGAGCGGGACTGAGACAGGGCGGGCCGCTATTGGTTGGTGGGTTGTTGGGGGGGTTTTCCTGTGGGAGAGTGGGCCAGGAGCCTTCCAGGGGAGCCATGCAGCAGAGCTAAGTGCTGAGTGCAGAGCCTGGTGCCGGTGCAGAGGTGGGTGTGTCCAACCTCCCAGGGCGAGGCAATAGGAAACTTACAATAGGAAACTCATGCAGTCAGAGGAGTCTTTGGTGGGCTTGGCGAGGCCTGCTCTGGCCTGTGTCCCAGCATGGGACAGGCACAGCCACCACCTGGCTGGATAGGAAAAGTGGAAAGAAAGCAAGGAGAAAAAAAATATACACCTCATTTCTAGCCACTAATCCATCCCTGAAATTTCACAAACACTTAACTGATGGAAACTCAAAAAAAAAAAAAAAGTCTTCACTTTGATTTTAAAACTAATTTGAGTTGAAGCTTTTAGAAAACGAAGCTGTTTACCATTGAAAACAATCTTGACAAAACAACCTCAAATAATGTCATGAAAACACACTACGGGGCTAGAGAGAATGTTTTTAACACGTGTACAGGGAAAATAGAACTTAGCATCTAGTATTCTATAAACTCCTCTAGTATGTTAGAGACATCTTGACTTCAATAATTATAAGCCATAACAGTATCTAAAACATACAGTATCCAAACTTTGTGTGGTCTTGGGGTTTTTTGTTTGTTTTGATTTTTAGATTTGTGTGAATTCACACTTAGATGCCTTCCTGCATGGTAGAAGAGACACTCAAAAACGGGCAGTTGTCTAGAAGATGGAACCTTTATGGATGATTTCTAGTGGCCTCTACTGGAAGAATCACAAGGCTTCTCCGTCCCCCTCCACGCTGCCTGCCTGGTGGAGAGGACCCTTTGTTAGGTGGAGTATTTGGCCTCCAGGACAAGGCCAGTGCCACAGTCACAGGTGAGAGCTGCGGGTGAGAGGTCTCTTCTCTCACCCCTCTAAGATGAAGGACTTTGATCTACTGTGTCCACACATTGGCCAGGCCATGTCAGCCCTGAGTGTGGGGACCAAACAGGGCTCTCTCTTGCTATTTCATTCTCTCTAGTGACAAGTCCCCATGGACTGCTGGGAGTGTTGAGCCACTTAGATTTAGGAAACAAAGGTCCTCTATGTGGTCAAAACCATTTTACCAGGAAGGCCTGCCCGGGGCTCAGATCCAAAGGTCCAGTAGAGGAAGTGTTCAGCGACTGTGCTCCAGCACCCTCTAAAAAGCAAGTGAAGAGAGTACTAAGGGGGGGCTACAGTCGGTTGTACTCTGTACTCCACTGAGTCCTGAGGCCACAGCCAACTCACCCCTCAAATGTAATACCTAAAGAAGAGGGAAAGAGGTGGGGGAAAAAGAGAGGGAAAGGAGGAGAAGCAATTATTTCTGACTAGTGGTCAGTTGCCTGCCAGCCAAGGGGCCTCTTGAGCAGTGTCCAAACAACCTGCAGAACTGTTCAAAGGATGCACAGCCAAGATGCACACACATGGGGAGGCATGCATGGGAACCACTTGCTAGCACCTTCTCCTTTAGAGCCATTTCCATGCAGCTTTTGAAACATTAATGATCCTGATTCCACTGACTCTTGCAGACAAAAAGGTCAGCACAGCAGGATGGGAAATGCATAGAACCCATGCATTTTCTTTAAAGAAAATGTGCTTTTCTGAGCATTGAAAAATAAGCTTTTCTTTTTCCTTTTTTGTACATACAAGCAGATATTTCATCTGGGGTGAGGTAATAGCTTGTCATCCCAACCTGCGATTTTGAATATGAATCTGTCAGAAAAACTACAACTTTCAAGATGGAAACCTGGATTTAAACAGATAATAGTATAACTAACATACATTGAGATTGTACAATGTAACTCAGACACGTGTCACATCTATCAGATGATGCATGTTTAAGTGCAAGTTTAATTTTTTGAAGCTTCTAGAAGGAAGATGGTGTGGAAGTGAGGAGGGGACAGTAGGGATATTTTATAATTCATCAGGCTAAGTACAACAGCTCAGATATGTGTGTTTAAACACTGCTCCTTTCTTTCCCTAAAATTCTTATCTCAGACTAGAGAGTTCACCTTAAGGTTTAGCCACAATTTTTCCAAGTGTGGAGGCTTTTGCCCCCAGAGAAGATATAACCAAGGTAATTTAATCAGAACCGAAATGATCTATGTCTCACCAAGTCTATGACAGGCTTCTGCAGCATTTTAACAGATGCAGGCATTTATTATCATTGATGACTTGTCTTTTAATTTGACATTTAATATAGCTCCTTGTCTCTGAGGCCTTTGAGATGTACATACGTTTTTGTTTCGCTCTAAGTTAACATCCTGCCTCTCTTCAGAGATCATCATTCTTAATCTCCTTTAAACACTTCCACAAAACGAACAGCTGTCTTTAGCCTGTCTGCCTAAAGTCTATTCTTGATAACGATCGCAGGTTGCAGTGAGTCTGAACTTCAGTACTCAATGATTTCCATTTTAGGCTTGCAGTCCTTGGGGCCAGGAACCTCATCTTTTTACACATTCTGCAAAGCATCTTGTGAACTTATAGTCTTCAATAAATCACATACCGCAGCAGGGGCGATCACTTTCCATTTCCACCCTGGGGACTGTGGCCATCTATATTTTATGGAGATCTCTGTTAACCAGCTCCATTAATTTTGCAGGAAGCATCCTAAGTGCAGATCTGCTCCTGTATTGCATGAGTTGCCAACTGGCCTTTTCCACAGAGGCACCATAGGGACCCAATTTATAACAATATCCTTAAGTAAGGACTGTGATTTGTTGTTTTCATGCAGGAGCTGGAAGGTGCTTTGTGGATCATTCTCTATGCAGGAGCAACCTTGACCTGGGCTATGCTGAGCATGGGGCCCCTACAGCTGTGGAGTCTGGGAGACAGACGCACCTAGATGAGCTTCATGCTGTGGAAAGCAAGGGCTAAGCCCACCCAAGTGAACACCTTCACATCAGCAAGCAGCTAGCCTGGACAGACACCATGACAGGGGGTTGGTAGCGGGGACAGAAGATGGGAATGGCATGGGTCCCGGCAGGGGGTCGTGAACCTAGAGTTCAGACCTTAAGTATGGATGAATTGGCCCCAGGTGTGGGGTTAGGACCCTCCTACTCTTGGTTCACTTTTCCAGATCCTGAGCATCTAGGTAAGCTCACCTGAAACTGATCTCAGCCTCCAAGTGACACAGCCACTGCTCAGGAGCCAGGCAGCCTGCAGCATCTCCCTGATCACCCATCTTCCGTCTATTGTATGAAGATGACAATGCCCCCCTCATGGGACAGTCATGGAGATTAATGATGACACATGTACAGTGCATAGCACATCAAGTACTCAATACGTATAAGGTCCTGATAATTTATCATTTTTATTGCTGCCAGGCCAGATCTGACTCCTGCTCTGCAAGTCTTCAAAGGTTCACTTAAATCAACTTGGGTCAGTTCTGAGTGTTTGTATTCCTCTGAATGACAAATGGCTGGACCCAGCCAAAAAACTCTCTAAATCTGGGAGCTGAGAATTCAGCTATTCCACAATGCCTCCTTCGGACAGCGATACGGACTAAATGTTTGTGTGCCTCCAAGCTTAGATGTTAAAACTCTAATCCCCAATGTGATGGCATTTGGAGGTGGGCCTTTAGGAGGTAGTAGGTTCAAAGGAGGTCATGAAGGTAGAACCCTCATGATGAGAGTAGTGCCCTTATAAGTAGAGCTACCAGAGCTTGTGACCCCGCCTCTCATGTAAGTCACCAAACAAAGGCCACATGAGGTCACTGCGAGACGACACAAGCCAGCCAGGAAGAAGACCCACACCAGAACTTGGCCATGCTGGCACTTTCATCTTGGACTTCCAGCTTCCAGAACTGGAAGAAGACAAATTTCTTGTTTGTTTGGGACTTTTTATTATTATTTTTTTAATAATTAAATACTTTTTACCTTTTAGGTTCATGGGTACATGTGCAAGTTTGTTAAATTGTGTTTCATGGGTTTGATTTACAGATTATCTTGTCACCCACATAATAAGCATAGTACCAGACAGGTCGTTTTTCAGTTCTCTCCCTCCCACCATTCTCTACTCTCAAGTAGGCCCCAGTGTCTGTTGTTGTCTTTGTGTCCATGTGTTCTCCATGTTTAGCTCCTGCTTATAAGGGAGAACATGCAATAGAGTTTTCTGTTTCTGCATTAGTTCGCTTAGAATAATGACCTCTAATCCTATCCATGTTGCTTCAAAGAACATGATCTCATTCTTTTTTATGGCTGCATAGCATTCTACAGTGCACATGTGCATTTGCTTTATCCAGTCTACCATTGATGCACATTTAGGTTGATTCCTTGTCTTTGTTTTTGTAAATAATGCTGTGATTAACAAAATCTTGCATGTGACTTTATGATAGAATGGTTTATATTCTTTTGGGTATATACTAACTAATAGGATTGCCGGGTTGAATGGTAATTCTGTTTTAAGTTCTTTGAAAAAAATCACCATACTGCTTTCCACAATGGTTGAACTAATAATTTACATTCCCATCAACAGTACATAAATGTTCCCTTTTCTTCACAACCTTGTCAGCATCTATTTTATTTATTTATTTATTTATTTATTATTTTTTTTTTTTTTGAGACAGAGTCTTGCTCTGTCACCCAGGCTGGTATGCAGAGGCATGATCTTTGCTCACTGCAACTTTTGCCACCCAGATTCAAGTGATTCTCCTGCCTCAGCCTCCCTAGTAGCTAGGATTACAGATGCATGCTAGCATGCGTGGCTGATTTTTATATTTTTAGCAGAGATGGGGTTTCACCATGTTGGGCAGGCTGGTCTCAAATTCCTGACCTCAGGTGATCCACTCACCTCAACTTCTCAAAGTGCTGGGATTACAGGTGTAAGCCACCACCTCTGGCCTGACTTTTTAACAGCCATTTTTACTGGTGTGAGATGGTATCTTATTGTGGTTTTGATTTGTCTTTCTCTAAAGATTAGTGATGTTGAGCATTTTTTCATAGACTTGTTGGCCATACATATGTCTTCTTTTGAAAAGTGTTTGTGTCCTTTGCCTGCTTTTTAATGAGGTTTTTTTGCATGTAATTTAAGTTCCATATGGATTCTGGATATTAGACCTTCACTGAATGCATAGTTTGCAAATATTTTCTCCCATTCTGTAGGTAAGGTTGCCAGTTTACTCTGTTAATAGTTTCTTTTGCTGTGCAGAAGCTCTTTAGTTTAATTAGATGCCATTTGTCAATCTTCGGTTTTGTTGCAATTGCCTTTGGCATCTTTGCCGTGAAATTTTTGCCAAGGCCTATGTGCACAATGGTATTTCCTAGGTTATATTCCAGGGTGTTTATAGTTTAGGTTTTACATTTAAGTCTTCATTCCATCTTGAGTTGATTTTTGCAGATAATGTAAGGAAGGGATCCAGTTTTAATCTTCTGTGTAAGGATAGCCAGTTATTAAATAAAAATGTTGGAGTCTTTTCCCCATTGCTTGTTTTATGTCAACTTAGTTGAAGATCAGATGGTTGTACATGTGTCCCTTTATTTTCTTGACTCTCTATTCTGTTCCATTGGTCTGTGTGTCTGTTTTTGCTCCAGTGCCATGCTATTTTGATTACTGTGGCCTTGAAGTATAGTTTGAAGTCAGGTAATGTGATACCTCCAGCTTTGGTTCTTTTTGCTTAGGATTGCTTTGGCTACTCTGACTCTTCTTCGGTTTCACATGAGTTTTATAATTAGTTTTTTCTAATTCTATGAAGAATGACATTGATAGTTTGATAAGACTAGCATTGAATCTGTACATTGCTTTGGGCAAAATGGCCATTTTAATAACATCGATTCTTCTTATCTACGGACATGGAATGTTTTTCCATTTGTTTGTGTTGCCTCTAAATTCTTTCAGCAGTGCTTTGTAGCTCTCCTTGTAGAGCTCATTCACCTCCCTGGTGAGCTATATTCCTGGGTATTTTATTCTTTTGTGGCTATTATGAATGGGAGTGTGTTCTTGACTTGGCTCTCAGCTTGGACACTGGGGGTGTATAGAAATGCTACCAATTTTTGTACCTTGATTTTTGTATCCTAAAACTTTGACGTTGTTTATCAGATCAAGGATTTTGGGCAGAGATTATGAGATTTTCTAGGTATGGAATCATATCAGCTACAAACAGAGATAGTTTGATGTCTTCTCTTCCAGTTTGGATGCTTTTTATTTCTTTCTCTTGCCTAAAATTTCTGTTTAGCTGCCCAGCCTAAGGTATTTTGTTGTGGTAGCCTGAGAATAATAATACAGTGCCTGGACTCTTTCCTCTTGGTACCTTGGAGCCCTGTGACAACAGCTGCAAACTAAGTTTTACAGCCCTCTAGAGACCAGTTTTATTTATTTTATTTTTTTGGATCTAACTTTTTAATTTTTTAACTGATGTAATAACAAAGTATTTATGGGGTACATAGTGATGTTTTGATACATATACTGATCTGATCACCAATCAGTATAAGTAAAACATATCCATCATGTAAAACATCATTTCTTTGTGTTGCAAACATTCAATATTCTCCTTCTAGCTATTTGAAACTACATAATGTGTACCTACCTATATTCACCCTACAGAGGTACAGAGCACTAGAACTTATCCCTCTTATCTAGCTGTAATTTTGTATCCTTAACGAATCTCTCCCTATCCCTTTCTTCCTTTTTACCATTCAGTTTTCTATAATAACAAAGTAATCCTGACCTGAGCCCCTCCCACAAAGCTACTACATGTGTTCCCAAAGATACTTGGGAAATGCATCCATATCCCATGGCTCCACCTCGGCCTGCTGCCCTAGCTTCCCACCTGTCATGCCTGGTCGACTCTTACCTGCTCTGCCACTTTACTCCAACTCTCTACAATCTGCCCAGTGCCCAGTTGCAAAAACCTTACTCAAACTGCAATTGCAGACCTGTTTCCAAAGTTTAAGGAGCACATAATAGAATTCAATTCATGAGTGGGAAAAGAATCAGGCATCACAGCCCCATGGACCAAATATTTTCACCTGGGATCCTCAATGGCCTGCTTTCCCTTATCCCAGAGGCAGCAGCCAGGTCACTGGAGTTAATTCATAGTCCCCATAAAAAATTTCCATGATCATGTCCTTGTTCCCTGAAGGCAAATCTGTTTGAGATAAAATCTCTACAGAGTTGCTATACTCTCAATGGAGTCACCATCCTTAGGCAGGGGATGCCTCATTACCCATTCCAGACTCAGACTGTAGTTTTATCTTTTGCACAGCCAAATGCATCAAATAATAATTTCCCCCAAGGTGGGAAGCTTTGAGCCCTAAAGGCAATTCAAGCTTCCATCTCTGGCAAAACAAGGAATGTGAAAACCTTGACTATCTCTTCTTTAAAGTTTACAAAAATCCCAAATTTAATATATGAGAAAGGTGCTCCCAGTAGCAAGAGGCAGGTCCTTAACTTCCATCTGCATGACCAAAGGGGCTCACTAAAGGGACCCTCAAAACGAAGAGAACATCTCTCCCAGAGATGGCTTTGTTTTTGTCATAAACTACTAAGGTTTTCAAAATAGCATTTTCCTCTTGTCCCAACTGCAAATGGATGCTATCGTCTAATCAGTTCTCATGTTCTCTTTCCCTTCCATGCCAGGAATGACACATCTTATCACCAATTGCTCCTGCATGCTTTTCTATGAATATCATTAACTGACACTTGGCAGAACTTCACCTTCTGCAGATTGTATTGAAAATGGGCATTTTAGCCCTTTTCACAAGATGGCGCCAAAAGCAAAGAAGGAAGCTCCTGTCCCTCCGAAAGTCGAAGCCAAAGCGAAGGCTTTAAAGGCCAAGAAGGCAGTGTTGAAGGTGTCCACAGCCACAAAAGAAGAAGATCCGCAAACCACCCACTTTCCTGCAGCCCAAGACACTGCGACTCTGAAGACCATCCAAATATCCTCGGAGGAGCGAGAAACGAGAGAAACAAGCTTGACCACTACGCTATCATCAAGGCTCTGCTGACCACTGAGTCTGCCATGAGGAAGATGGAAGACAACAACACACTTGCGTTCACTGTGGATGTTAAAGCCAACAAGCACCAGATCAAACAGGCTGTGAGGAAGCTGTATGACACTGATGTGACCAAGGTCCACGCCCTGATTCGGCCTGATGGAGAGAAGGCATGTGTTCCACTGGCTCCTGATTACGATGCTTTGGATGTTGCCCACGAAACTGGGATCATCTAAACTGAGTCCAGCTGGCTAATTCTAAATACCTGTATATCTTTTCACCATGTGCATCCTTCTCTGTCAGTTTCTGGTTGGGCTAGGAGGCCATACACAGGCACTGGCATTGTCACAGGGCTTGGGCAGGACTCCTCTTCCACTTTTCCTTTTGAAACCCTCACCCTGCCACTCCACCATGCTTGATTACTCCAGAGATCTTTGTCACTAGAGTTAGAGTCCTAGGAAAACCAGAACTCAGAACTTGCCTCCATAGTTGAGGGTAACAAGAAGCTTTTCCAGAAACCCTTCTTTTATCCCTGGAAGAGGCTGTGTGTAAAATCAATGCCCAGAGTTTGAAGTGCATTTGCATCCATTTCAGGGGAGTGTGGGTTGGCTGGCTTTTGGGTAGCATTTTGTCCTCACACACCCATCTACTATGTCCACTGGTCTGTCTGCTTCCCTTACCCCTTGCCCAGTAAAGGACAAGGACTTTAGAGGAAAAAAAGAAATGGGCATTTTAAAATGTGTTTTTAACCACATACCTCTGCCCCAGAGATTCATGTTGGCTGTTTTGGCGTCTGTTCCTTATTGTAACCCAGAAACTAAGAATCACTTATATTAGACTATGAGTTCCTTTGAGGTCGGGACTTTCCCACCTTTCCCTGCTCCTTAAAACTGGGTCTGGGTGAGATCCCTGATGGTACTTAAAAGCTTTCCCTACATATGTGGGCTGCCCATATAATTATTCTCTGAAAGCAGTGGGCTCCTCTTCTAAATACTCTTTTTTTAAATTGTATTTAAGCTTTGGGGTACATGTGCAGGACGTGCAGGTTTGTTACACAGGCAAACGTGTGGCACGGTGGTTTGCTGTACCTATAAATCTATCACCTAGGTATTAAGCCCTGCATACATAAGCTATTTATCCTGATGCTCTTCCTCCCCTCACTCCTCTGACAGGCCTCAGTGTGTGTTGTTCCCTTCCCTGTGTCCATGTGTTCTCATTGTTCACCTCCCACTTACAAGTGAGAACATGAGGTGTTTGGTTTACCAGCTATCTGGACGTTCTTAAACCAGCCAAGTTAACACAAAATTAACCATCACAGTCTACAGAAATATATACTTCACATGGAACACAAGGCTTACAAGGAGAGAAGCAGAAATGTAAACAGTATATGCCGCACAGTGTTCTGGAACAGAGCCCAGCTCATAGGAGGCACTCAGTGAATAATTGCTGCAAATGGAGGAATGAATGAATAAATAAGTGTTACGGTAGATATGGCATACAAAATCCAGTTGGTCCCCAAGAAAGGATACGCTTCATAGTGGAAAGGGAAGTTAGGTTAAATCATAGAAGACAGGTAGGATGTAGTTGGTGGTTAATATTTGGAGAATTTGAAGGAGGTTCTAATTGTAAATGTCTTATTGGAAAACACTTGTACATTACACAAAGCATAAAGAAGAAAATTAAAATCACCAGCAATTTAGGTATATATATGAAATTAAGTGTATGCAGAAGAAGTGACTTAGCAGTGATAGAAATGAAGTGCATAAAAATCAAACAGCACATGTTCGCACTCATAGGTGGGTGTTGAACAGTGAGAACACATGGACACAGGGAGGGGAGCATCACACAGTGGGGTCTGTTGGGGGAGAGCTAGGGGAGGGACAGCGGGGGGTGGGGAGGTTGGGAAGGGATAACATGGGGAGATGATGAGAGGTGATGAGAGGATGGATGCAGCAAACCACATTGCCATGTGTGTACATACACAACAATCCTGCATGATCTGCACATGTACCCTAGAACCCAAAGTACAATTAAAAACAAACAAAAAAAGAATCTTAACAAAAATTTTTTAAAAAAAAATCAATAAGAAAACTGGCCTGCTGGGCCAGACTAGTGGATAAAGAGATGGCATGGGGGTTGTTCCTGGGAAGAATGGGAATTGCTTGCCATACCTTGGTGCCTCAAGTCAAAGATATGTCGTTGAGACTTGAAAAATATCGAAGACCTCACACTGGTTTGCCAGAAGGATGGAGCAATAGGAATATTTCAGGATGATTGGTACCACCCAGCCCTTAATCTTGATAAAGGCAGATCTCCTTCACCCAATCTACTGATTTCAATGTTAATCTCTTCCAGAAATGCCCTCACAGACATACCCAGAAATAATAATTTACCAGCTATCTGGACGTTCTTAAAGCAGCCAAGTTGACACAAAATAACCAACACAGTCGCAGAAATGTATACTTCACATGGAACTGGAGAGTTTGTGTTTGAGCTGGAATGTCCCCTACTATTACCCACGATGTGGTCAAAAGCCCCTGCCAAGTCATCAGGAACTTGCTGGCAAAGGTAGAGGCAGTGGGCATGTGGAAAGAAAGACCCTCGTTCATTTGATTCACTTCTACACATTCATCTGTGCATAGGCATATCTGCTCCTATGTTTGTGTTCAACAAAATGCAAGAAAAATCCTTGAAAAGGGTGTTGCACCAACTGGGGTAGGGGGCAGTTAAATAGAAGCAGTGTTCTGTCCCCGAATTAACAGAGAGGATGGTTAAGCCTCTTGATTGATGACACACAATTCCCCATCAGCTCTCCTCCAGCAAGCACAGTTGCCTAACAGTTTCAGAATCTGGAAAGCAAAAGTATTTTCATCCTGGACATGGAGAAACTGGGAAACAGCAGAGCAAGGCAGAATTTGCACTTCCCTGATATGCTGGATGAAATGATCCTTTATCAGTTTTCTGTTGTGTGTTCCTTCTAGATCCACACACCAGAGACTAGCATGGCTTCAGGTGGATTGTTGATTTCCCCTGTAAAAGCTGCCATTTGGATATCCTTTCTTTGATAATAGTCCAGACACCAGAGCAGTGAAGTGGAGAGGTTCAGGTGGCTCAGCTCTATTGGTGGCTTCCAAGCAAAGAGCTTCACTGATCACACCATTATTTCCCATTAGCTTAAGAATGGTGCCCATTTTTCCCTTGGAAAGCTTTATATAGATAGGTGGCTGCTTCCAAAGGCCCATAAAATGAACAAGAATTCAAAGATATGTTTCCTGTCTTCAGCTAACAGTCACTGACTGCTTCTCTGAATTATTCATTACTGAAATAATGCCATCCGCAAAACCAAACCATCTTTGTTAAGGAAAATTTACCCACAGAAGTTTCAAAAAGTAGAACATGGATCAGGGATCCCATTTCTGCTTTCCTCCTAATTATTTTCCCTTAAAATCCAAATGTCACCATGATTAATTCTACAGAAAAGCAAAATCAGATTGAGTATGTATAGTCACTGATAGATACTTTAATGCTTAAGGGTCAAAATTTGTTATTAAATGTTAAACAGTTTTTCTCAGTTTCAAGAGAATTTTTAGCTATGTTATATTTTTAATCTTCTTCAGGGGAATGCCTTCACCTAAAATACGTGAACAGAATGTTTTAAATGCAGAAAGGTCTTATTCTTGTGTTTCCAGACAGAGTCATTACAAATTTTCACTGGGTTCTGAGGTTGTGCTTGCTGGTTCTCTCTGCCCTCTCTCCATTATGCCCAGGTAGGGCACATACACATGCCCTTATGCATACACACACAAGCACACATGCATATATATACACATACAAACACACAGAGTTAAATTTCTTTGGGCCTTCACCTTTTCTGTCTTCAACTTGGATTAGAATCATGAGGTTAGGAAAAATATGAAAGAGAAAATCTAGCCTATTCCAATTTTTCCCACATTGCAAAGACCTGGACTTACAGAAAAGACTGTCCTTGTAAAAAATCAATGAGGTTGAGGCATAGAAAATAAGGTTACACAAGCTCCCAAACTCACCAGCTGTGTGACCTCAAGCAATTGCTTAACCTCTCTGTGTCTCGGTTTCCTTATCTGTAAGAGGTGGATAATAATAGTCTCCCTCACAGAGTTGTTAGAATTAAATGCAAGAATACAGAAAAAATATTTTTAACAGGGGAAAGGATATAATAGATGGGTGGGTAGACAGATGATACAGAGATAGGGTTTTTTTCTAATGGTTGAGAGAGTAGCACTCCAGCAATCAATCAGCCACTGAATAGATATTGATTTAGTACTGAGAAAAAGCCAAGGTCTGGGCTTGTTGCTATGGATAGGATCATAAACAGTCAAGCCTGGTTCTTATTCTCACAGGGCCCTCAGTCTAGTCATCCCAGAGAGCACGAAGTCTCCTTGTAACTGACACAGTCAAATCATTGGCATCTTGATGTGGACTAAGAAGTCTCTCATATGTGCCACTGGTCCAATTATCTGTGGAAAATAACGCAAGAGTTCCAATTGATGGGAGCATTACAAAATTCTGCCGACTGATCTTAAAAACATTCTGATTGAAGGCATTATATTATAGAATAATTTGTAAACAACCATGCAAAGACAGCTCCAACAGTCATAAAAATAGTAAAGGTTTACCCTCTCCTCTATAGCAGTTTGGCATTAGGATCAAAATCTGATTACAACATACCCAAGATAAATAGTATTCAGTGATATATTACCATCATTCCTACAAATCCAGCACAACGTCAAAGCACTGCAATTTCTAAAATGTAAAAGTACAGGCAGCCTTCACAAGGACTCAGTAAGTTGGGCTTAAACTAACAGGCATCTTTCTGTATTAAATGCTGCTTTCACAAATCCACAAACCCATTCTTACAGGATGTTGCTTTCGGAACAAGGCAGGATTAGTGCAATGGGGGAATCGTGGTCTCCAGCCTAGTATCTAGAAGCTGGCCTCATTTTCAACTGACTGGAATTAGCCACAGAGAGATGCTTGTTTACAACTTATGTTCCTGAAATCTTAGAGACAGAGGCAGCAATGCAGAGATTCCAGAGGGAATCGTTCCTGCCTGTTATAAGAATAATGTCATATTTTTCTGCAAACAAAGCTTCAAGGCACATTTGCATTCTTGTTGCTGAGCAGAAGTGAACAGGCTCAATTTCAGAATGTGGCAAGATCACTTAAAGTGAGAAACCAACCTCTTGGGTCTTTTCATTTGCGTTTGACACACTGAACTAGTCTCCCATTGAGCCAAAAGCACACTTCATAAGAATTATCCCTTCATTTTCCAAACATGTGCTAATAATAACAAAAACGACTGAAGATTGAGTAGTTACTATGATGCACGCTATTTACACGTATTAGAGCATCTGATCCTCACCACAACCCTGTTGAAGAGGCATTATTATCCCCATTTTGTATGCAGAATATAATATTAATTCATCAGTATGAGCCTCTATAATGAAGAAATAGAGACTTATGGAAAAAGTAGTGTCCACGGTGTGGACACTACTAATGTCACACCCAAGTGTGTCCGCCTCTAATGCCCATGTTCTAGAGCACTGCACCAGTGGTGAATGTTGGTTTCTTTGGTGTCAGTTCTTTCAACCTTTTTCCTGAGGTACATGCAGTAAACCATACATACTTAAAAAGTTCACTTTCATAAGCTTTGTATACCCCATGAAACCAACAAGGTAATTGAGATAATTTATCTATCCCACATGACAAAAGTTTCCTTGTACTCCTTCATAATCCCTCCCTGTATTCTGCCCTATCTGCCATCTCCAACTCACCCACATTCCCTCAAAGTACTGATCTGCCTTCTGTTACTATAGATTAGTTTTCATTTTCTAGGAATTTATATGAAGAGAATCATACTGCTATGGATTGAATGCTTGTGTCTCCCCAACTTCCAAATTCATATGTTAAAATCCCAGCCTCCTTTTTAATGGTATTAGGAGGTACAGCCTTTAAGGGGTGACTAGGTCATGAAGGCAGAGACATAATTAACAGGATTAGCACCCATTATACAAGAAACCTCAGAGAGCTAACTCATTCATTCCATTCTGTGAGGTTACAGTGAGAAGTCAGCAGTCTGCAACCTGGAATGGAGCCCTCACAAGAACCCTACAATGCTGACGCCCTGATCTGGGACTTCCAGCCTTCAGAACTGTAAGAAATTTCTCCTGTTTATAAAGTACCCAGTTTATGGTACTTTGTTAAGGCAGCAGAAACAAAGACACAGTATTATGCTAATTTTTTTAATCTACCTTCTATCACTTAGCCTAATTATTTTGAGATTCATCCATGTTGTTACATATATTAATAGCTCATTACTTGTGTTGGTGACTCTTATTCCCTTGTATGAATATACCACAATTATCTACTTATCTGTTGATTGTCATTGATTACTTCTGGCTTTTGGCTGTTACAAATAAAGTTGCTATAAATATTTGTGTACAAGCCTTTGTATGAACAGATGTTTTCATTTCCCTTGGATAAATTCCTGGATCACAAGTATATGATTAAAGGAATTGCTAAACTATTTTCAAAGTAGTTGTACCATTTCACTTTCTTGACAACAGCGTATCAGAGTTCCAGTTGCTCTACATCCTTGTCAACATTTGCTAAGGTCAGTTAAAAAAAAAAAAAAAACTTTGGATATTAGCATCTCATTGTAGTTTGCTGTTGTTTTGTTTTGTTTTGTTTTGTTTTGTTTTGTTTTGGGATGGAGTTTTGCTCTTGTTGCCCAGGCTGGATTGCAATGGTGCAATCTCTGCTCAACGCAATCTCTACCTCCCAAGTTCAAGCAATTCTCCTGCCTCAGCCTCCTGAGTAGCTGGAATTACAGGCATGCACCACCATGTCCAGCTAATCCTTGTATTTTTAGTAGAGACAGGGTTTTTTCATATTGGTCAGGCTGGTCTCAAATTCCCGACCTCGGGTGATCCACCCACCTCTACCTCTCAAAGTGTTGGAATTATAGGTATGAGCCACCATTCCCAGCCATCATTGTAGTTTTAATTTGCATTTAACTGAGTGATAATAATATTAAGAGTCTATTCTTATTTGCCATTCATATATTTTCTTCAGTGAATATCTATTCATATCTTTTGCCCATTTTTATCAGACTTTTTTTTTGTTGTGGTTATTGAGTTTTAATAACATATCCTGGACATAAATCTTTTATCAGATGTATTTATTTGCAAATATTTTCTCAGTCAATAGCTTGTAGTTTCACTCCCTTGAGTATCTATCAAAGAGCAGATGGTCTTAATTTTGACAAAGTCTAATTTATCTTTTTTAAAGAATTGTGCTTTTGATATCATTCCTAAGAAATCCTTGCCCTACCCAAAGTCACAAATATTTTCTCCTATATATTCTTCTAGAAGTTTTATAATTTAAACTTTTACATTTAGATCTATGATACATTTTGAGTTACTTTTGTACAGGTATAAGATAGGAATCAAAATTAATTTTTAAAATAGGAGTATACAATTATTTCAATAGCATTTGCTGAAAAGGTTGTCTTTCCTACACTTAATTGCCTTTATACCTTTGTTAAAAATAAATTGACTACATGTACCTGTGTCATTACTGGACTCTGTTCCATTGACTACTTGTCCATTTTGATGCCAATATCATACTGTCTTAATTACTATAGCTTTAATGCAAGTCTTGAACTCAGTAGTATAAATCCTCCAACTATTTTCTTTAATATAATAAAGCTCTTTTAATTATGCTAGATATCTTGCATCTCTGAATGAATTTGAGGTCCACACATTAGTTCTATGGGGAAAAAAGCCTACTGATATTTTAATTGGGATTGTGTTGAATAGTTATCAAGGTCTACCAGAAAAAAAAATGTCTAATGGAGTTTTAATTGGGATTGCATTAACTCTAGGTCACTTGGGGAATAACTGACATCTGAATAATATTGATTCTTCTCAATATTATTATATGAACACAGTATAACTTTCTATGTATTTAGGTCTTTTACAATTTCTCTCAGCATGTTTTTTTTTTTATTGTACAGACCTTATACATTTTTGTCAGATTTATCCCAAAGTATTTTATATTTGTCTGCCATTGAAAATGGCATTGTTTTGTTTCCTTTAAATTTCTGTTTGTTCCTAGTTTATAGTACTACAATTTATTTCTGTATGTTGAGCTTGTATCTTGCAACCTTGCCAACCTCACTTGGTAGTTCTAAAAATACTTTTGAAGATCCATTAACTTTTATACATAAATATGTCATCAGTGAATAGAGACAATTTTACCTCTTTTATTCCAGTCTGGATGCCCTTGTTTTGGCAGGGGTAAGAGAGAGAAAGTGTGCCTTATTACACTGGCCAGTTGAATAGAGGTGGTAAAAAGCAGGCATTCTTCTCTTGTTTCTTATCTGAGGGAGGCTGCATTTGATATTCTATAGTTAAGTATGATGTTGGCTATGGGTTTTTGGTAGATGACTTTTATCAACTTGAAGAAGGTCTCTTCTGTTCCTAATTTGCTGAAAGTTTTTAACAGTAATGAATGTTGAATTTTTTTCAAATGCTTTTTCTGAGTCTATTGAGCTCATAAGGCTTTTTCTTTTTCAGCCTGTTAATATGGTAAATTACATCAATTTGTTCCCAAATGTTAAATCAACCTTGCATCTCCAAACCAAACCTTACTTGCTCATGCTGTATTATCCTGATTATATATTGTTGGATTCAAATTGCTAATATTTTGTTGAGAATTTTTGCATCTATTTTCATAGGACACATTAGTCTGTAAGTATTTTGGAAATTACAGAGTTAGAAAGTATTTTGTCCTGTTTAATTTTCTGGAAGTGTTTGCATAGCCGTAATATTATTTCTTCCTTAAATGTTTAGGAGAATTCATCAGTGAAACCATCAAGGCCTGGGTTTTCTTTGTGGGAAGGCTTTCAACTATAAATTCAGATTCTTCAATAGATATAGAGCTATTCAAATTGAGTTTCTTTCTGAGTGAGATTTGAGAGTTTTGGTCATTCAAGAAATTTTCCCATTTCACTTAAATCATCAAATTTGTTGGCATAAAGTTGTTCAAACATTTCCACATTATCCTTTTAGTATCTGTAGAATTAGAAGTAATGTCATCTCTCTAATTATCTGAATATTGATCATTTTTACCTCCTGTGTTTTATTCCTGACCAGTCTGACTAGAGGTTTACCAATTTTATTAATCTTCTTAAATAATGAACTATGTTATATTGTTTTTCTTACTTCTTTCTATTTAATTGAATTCTGTTCTAATATTTATTATTTCATGTCCTAAACTTACTCTGGGTTTAATCTGCTGCTCTTTCTCTAGTTTCTTAAGTTGGACATTTATAACATTGAGTTAAAATCTTTCTTCTTTGTTACTACAGGCCATTTAGTGTTACAGATGTTCCTCCAATTACTGTTTTAGCTGCATCCCATTGATACTGATACATTATATTTATATTTTTATTCAATTTAAAGTACAAATTTCTCTTTTGATACATGAGTTATTTAGATGGGGTTTATTTAGTTTCCGGATACTTGTGGACTTTCCTGATATCTTTCTATTATTATTTCTAACATAAGTCCATTACAATAAGAAAACAAATTTTATGAGTCCTTTAAAATTTATTCGTTATGGCCTAGAATACAGTCTATTTTAATAAATGTTCTGTATACCCTTGACCAGAATGTGTATTTTCTACTTTTGTCTGATGAAGTATTCTATAGCTGTCAATTAGGTCCAGTTGGCTGATAGCATGGTTCACATAATTCATATTCCAGTTGATTTTCCATCTACTTATTCTACTGGTTATTAATAGAAGGGCTTTTTAATTGGTGATTGCAATTGTGTAAATATCTATTTCTCCTTAGAATTATTTCAGTTTTTGCTTCAGATATTTTGACACTCTGTTATTAATTGCATAATTATTTAGGGTTGTTATTTTCTCTTAATTTTATCATTATGAAATGGTTCTTTTTATCCCTGGTAATATTCTTTGCTATAAAATCTACTTTATGTGATATAATATTACCACCTTAACTTTCTTTTGATTAATATTAACATTATATATCTTCCCATCCTTTTACTAACATATCTTTGTATTTAAAGTGTTTACATAGATTGATCTTCCATTTTTATCCAATATGACATTCTCTGCCTTTTAGCGTTTAATAACATGTAATGTGACTATTGATATCGCTTAGTTTAAGTCTATTATCTTGCCATTTGTTTTCTGTCACACCTGTTCTTTGCTCCTTTTTTCCTGCTTTCTTTTGGACTAATGGAGTATTTTTATGGCTCCATTTTTTCTGCCTTGTTGGCTTTTCAGCTCTAATCCTTTTGACATCATTTTAGAGATTGGTCCAGGGCAAATAGTATGCATGTTTTACTTCTCACAGTCTGTGTTCAAATGATATTCTACCACTTTGGCTATAGCATAAGAATCTTATAATAGTATATTTCTGTTTCCTCTTTTATGATATTTGTACTATTATCATATTTATGACATTTGTATGATTATTGTCACATGTTTTAATTCTACATGTTAGAATCCCACAATATATGTCCTTGAGGAATCGCCACACTGTCTTCCACGATGGTTGAACTAATTTACACTCCCACCAACAGTGCAAAAGTGTTCCTACTTCTCCACATCCTCTCCAGCATCTGCTGTCTCCAGATTTTTTAATGTTCGCCATTCTTACCGGCGTGAGATGGTATCTCAATGTAGTTTTGATTTGCATTTCTCTTATGACCAGTGATGATGAGCATTTTTTCATATGTTTGTTGGCCTCACGTATGTCTTTTGTAAAGTGTCTGTTCATATCCTTTGCCCACTTTTGAATGGGCTTGTTAGTTTTTTTCTTGTAAATCTGCTTTAGTTCTTTGTAAATTCTGGATATCAGCCCTTTGTCAGATGGGTAAACTGCAAAAATTTTTTCCCAATCTGTTGGTTGCCGATTCACTCATATTTGACCCAGCAATCCCATTACTGGGTATATATCCAAAGGATTACAAATCGTTCTACTATAAGGACACGTGTACACGAATGTTCATTCCAGCACTGTTTACAATAGCAAGGACATGGAACCAACCCAAATGCCCATCGACGATAGACTGGATAGGGAAAATGTGGCACATATACACCATGGAATATTATGCAGCCATCAAAAACGATGAGTTTGGGTCCTTTGTGGGGACATGGATGAACCTGGAAACCATCATTCTCAGCAAACTGACAGAGGAGCAGAAGATCAAACACCGCATGTTCTCACTCATAGGCGGGTGTTGAACGATGAGAGCACATGGACACAGGGAGGGGAGCACTACACACTGGGGTCAGCTGGGGGGAAATAGGGGAGGGACGGTGGGGGGTGGGGAGCTGGGGAGGGATAGCAGGGGGAGAAATGCCAGATGTAGGTGATGGGGAGGAAGGCAGCAAATCACACTGCCACGTGTGTGCCTATGCAACAACTTTGCATGTTCTTCACATGTACCCCTAAACCTAAAATGCAATAAAATAAATAAATGGGAAAAAAAAAGAATCCCACAATATAATTATTATTTTTTGCTTTAAACAATTTGTTGTTTAGAAACAATAATAGAAAGCTATCAGGAAAGTCCACAAGTATCTTCTAGTGAGATTTGAATAATTATTTTTAAAAAGTATTCTATACCTATCTATGCAGTTACTTTTTTTGGTGCATTTCATTCCTTTATGTAGATCCAGATTTCCCTCTGGTGTCATTTTTCCTTCTTCCCATAGGACTTTCTGCAGCATTTCTGATAGTAGAGCTCTGAGGATGATGAATTCTTTCAACTTTCATATGTCAACAAAAGCCTTTATTTGACCTCCATTTTTGAAGAATGATTTCAGTGGGTATTGAATTATCAGCTGATAGTTTTTCTTTTAGCATTTTTCACATAGTGTTCCACTCTAATCTGATTTGTATTATTTCCAATAAGAATTCCACTCTAATCATCATCTTTGTCCTACTATATGTAATAAGCATGTTAAAGGTGCTCCTCCACAGGAATAATTTTAAAATGCAAGTTAAAACTAGAAATTATTGTTCTCCTATTGCATTTGCAAATATTTAAACTATTGGCAACATCTAGCTGTAAGGAAATCCACACTATCTGCTACTATCTTGGAGAGTATTAGTACAATTTTGGAGATGGTAGTTTGATATAATCCACTAAAATTTAAAACGTCTAAGCCTTTTCTGTTTTTCTACTATGATTTTTCTCTAGAGATATTCAACAACTATGCAAGTATAAAAGAATGCTCATTGCAGCATTGTCTAAAGTCAAAGCTTCAAAATAATACAAATGATTATAAATAGAAGTTTTAAAATATGAGTTCATATATTAATAAAATATAATCTACCCAATAAAATGGACAATATTGATATATTAGCATAGCAAGATGTATGAATGAAGACATGTTTTAATATAAGCAGTGAGAAATATAATTTAAACTAGGTTAGGAAGAAAAAAAGAAAAGCTATTGGCTCCTCCAAATCAAGGAAGTAGAACGTGACTGATCAACTACACTGTAAGAAAAGAACAGCTCAACCCAGGGGCTAAGACACTACTGGGACTCTCCTTTCCAACACCCCCTTTGTGTTTCTGCCATTGGCTTTATGTTGGCTTCCTCCATTCTGAGAGTAACTAAGCCAAATGTCCTCATATCACCTTCAAAGGGAAATGTCTTCCTCATCTCAATTTGAAATATGCCAAGGAAAGACACTGATTCACACAGCATGAATAAATCAACTCTTTCTGCAGGGGAGGTTATATAAAAACATAAAGAATCACCTAACACCAATGTAAGCTAGGACAAGGAGCATGCAAGGGAGCTTCTGGGAGAAGGAGGTGGTCTAGGCTCCCAGGCTGTGTATATCTGCTACAAAAGTATCCAGAACATAGAAATTGAAAAAAATGTGAGTTGCAAAACAATATAATTGAATTTTCCCCGCACAAAGTGCAATACATGCTATCGCAGAGATGGAAAGGGAAAATGCTGGAAGGCTCTATACCAAACTACATTTAAAAAGTTATCCGTGAGGCCTAAGACTGTGAAGAATTCACACTTTCTCTATAAAGCATTTCTCTAGGGTTTCAACTTTCACAAGGTAAGCAGAAAAAATTATATATTTGAAAATAAGCGAAACTTCAGAGAAATCCAAAATCTTTCCATCATCAGGTTCTGAGTATGAATTTTATATGCTTGCAACAAAACATGATTGAACATGTTTAATTTTTAATATTCTAAGGACAATATGGAAATATTTTCTTTAAGGTTTTTTTTTTTTTGAGTCTGGTATTCCTGAATTTACCAGTTTGACAACTCAATGCACTGCTCTCCTTTTATATAAAATATTTAAATGCATAGCTATTGGCCAAACAGCCTCTGGAAAATTTAAACAACAAATGCACCTCTCCTATTCCGAATGCCTCTGCAATACTTTATAGGTGAGAAGAATGATCTGTGCCTCCCTACCTCTTATAGTTACCACACCTACTCAGGACATTTTCAGCAGAACCAAGTGTGTAACACAATGATCCTCCCTAACGCCCCGCTAATCACATGGCATGAGAGCAATGAACACAACCTCCAGCATAGTCCCGTCCACACGGTGCACCCAATCCCCTCCCTACACCTTCTATCATGGCAGAGAGGTGCCAGAATTTTTAATTTACATTTTAAATTAATTTTTAAACAATTTTAATTTTAAATTATACCAAGCAGAGGGGAGCTGGTACAGTTTTTTAGGCCATTCAACTAAATATGTGATTAATAAACTCCAAGGTTTCTAGGTTTTATTTGGTTTTACTCTTTCATTTTTATTCATTCTTTAGACCTTCTAAGCCCTCACCCACCCCACCAGAGTCCATTAAAGAGCCTGATACTAGTGGCTACAGGGCATTGGGGAAAGGGGGCACATTTTCCTTCATCTTCATGTTTCCACATAGAAGGTCGTAAATTAGAGTGACACTCCTGGCCTCTCTCTGCCCCTTACTTTTTTCTCCCCAAGGAGAGATTTCTCTGACTGGTGGAGTTGAGATACTTATACCTTGTGGCTCTATCTCTTTTATATCCCTTGGCATCTGCCTTCCTTCAGAGTGTAAGTATTTGAGTCTCCCATGGACAAGGCCATAAGCTTAGCAGGAGGAGCTCTGCCCATCGAGAGTCTGCCCACAGTTTTCTAGAATGGCCTGCACTGGGTGGTAAAGACTGCTCCAGGGATTTAGGATAGGAAGCATCAGAGCCACCTTTACCAGATGACATAAGAGTAAGAAAGCTGACATTCTCCTCTCCACCTGCTTGACTTCTCTGTTTCAAATTGACTCCGAATGCAAGTGGGTAATTCATTACCCAGAAATCTCACTTCTAGAATTTACCTTGAGAAACCACCTCTACAAATATGAAACAGCATCTGCGGAAGTTATTCATTGCTGTGTTGTTTGTTGGAAACAGCCCAAATGGCCATCTGTAGGTGAATTGTGTACTTGTGGTACATCCACACACCAGAGTAATGTGTAGTGATTTAAAGAAAGAATGAGAATGCTTTCTATAGAGTGACATGGAATAACTTCCAGGATGTGTTGTTAATTTTAAAAATCAAAGTTCCAAAGAGTTATTGAGCATGCTACTTCTTGCTTGAGAACAAAGGGGAAGAACAGACACATATTTACTTCATTTATCATAAACATAAGGATTACGTAGAATCTAATAAAAAATCATTCTATGGGAAGGGTAGAAATGGAGGTAGAAAGAAAAAAGATGACAGAGAGACTTCTCTGAACATATCTTTTGTGTAGTTTTGACTTGAAACATGTAGTTGGTTTTCATTTTCAAAATTAATGTTAAACAAGATGAAAAATCCTAAAATGTAAGGGAAGTAGAAACAAATTAATATAATTGTATATCAGCTTGATATCAATACCACATAGAGAAAAAAAAGAATTCAGGTAGTGTTTTAGCACAATCATCTGATTACATACATTTCATAGGATATATTTTAAGAGCAAAAAGAACTACCAAAAAAATCTTGAACTTTATTCAGTAGGTTTGTTATTGGTAGTATATTAGTACTAAAATCCTGAAAGCATTTGCATGTATTTAAAGATAGAAAAAAATGCATAAATATATTGATTTAACAAGTTATCAAAAAGGACAAGAGAGATGCAAACATAGAACATGAGAGAGTGAGGAAGAACTGGATGAGATTCTATTTTAATTAGAGAGAAATACACATTTTTCCCCCCAGGTCTGTCTACTGAAAGAGCCTAGAATCCATTTTAAATTTCTTGGGTTTAATAATTGTGTTATGGCCATATAGGAAAGTATTCTTGTTCTCAGGAGGCACATATTAAAAATATTTTTCAAAGTGGGAACAGGGGAAATGGGATACTACTTACTGTCTTCCTAAAACTCCAACAGAATAGGTTTTCCCCAACCAGATAGTACCAATTTATTTTAAACTAACCAAAACTGTCAACTTCTAGCCCATTTAAATGTTTTTGTCAACATTCCCAATTAGCATCCTATCTCATTAATTATTTGAATTCTATCTTATTTCCCCTGCTCCTGTGGGACAGGAAATATATCTTCTCTCTTGGACTGCGTATGACCTCTAACATCATGCCTTCCTGGCTCAAAAACACTCAAATTCTTACTGAATGAACTCAGTAATCTGCCAGCACTAACTATGCCACCTAACCATGGCACCCCTATAATTGGAGCATCATAACCACCTCTCTTTCATGACAGCCTAAGACCAAGACTTAATTCATCCACTCAAAAATATTCACAAAACACAAATTACGTATCATATACTATGCTGGGATCCTGAGGAAAGACGGGCAAAAAAGATACGATCTTTATTCTCAAAGAGCTCTATATAGTGGGAGAGACAAACAGGTCATTACAACACAAAATCATATATGCCACAATAAAAATAAGTACAGGCGCTAAGAGCCACATGACTCATAGCTAAAAGAGGCTGGTTCCATTGCTGAAGGAATTATGGTTACAATGACCATCATCTGCCAAGGGCTAGGAGGACCACAGGATAGATCTGTCTAACCAAAGCTGTCCTGAAATATCTAAGACTGTGATTATATGCTTCCTGTGGCTAGACTGTATCTGGCTAGAACTAAGACACTAAAAACAAGGTGATATGAAGCTGTTCTTATCACCCAAAACATTCCATTCCTTCTCACTCCTGATTTGCAAGGGAGCTTCTGTCAAAGGTTTTCAATGCAGATGTGGAAATCAGTGACTTCCCCCCAATAATGCTGCATAGAAGGGCTTGGTGAAACGGTCCTTGTAGCGTGGAACAGGCTCTGATTATCATCTTCCCTCTACTATCAGAATAATTGCACAGTGCACAGGCATATTATTAACAACTGGGCACTACCACAGGAAACATGTTAGAAAACACCTGCCTTGGCAAAGCAAAGATGAGCTGACCCAATTATTTCTTCCATCTCTAATTCTGGATGTGATATTAAGAGTAATTGAAAGGAACACATTGGCAAAAAATGGGTGATAGGTCTGCTGGGGTTGCAGGAGGCCCTACCCACAGCGCTCAATTGGGAAAAACTCTGAAGAATCATCTAATTATACTTTTACACACCCCTTCCCTCTCCCATGAAAAATGCCAGGGGTGAAAACGTGTCATCTAGAGACTTTCTCCCATCAACAATTTCCCCCATGTGTCAATGTGAAATTTTTTAAATTCCAGTCTAGAGCTCTTGGAGGGATAATGATGAGAATGAGACCCTGCCAGCCATACAGGATGGGATGTGGTGCACTCTGCCTAGAACAGATGGCCCGAACAGAAGCCACTTACTCAATGTGACAGCCCAAGATAAAATTGCTCCCTTTAAGTCTTCAGCAGTTTTGTGGCCCAATTCTTATTAACTTCTCCAGAAACACAAAGAGGCTTGGGTCTACATAAGCTTCATCAAGGCGCTTTTCAAGTAATTTATTGACTTGACCAAAAGTCGAACTGGAAGGTGACAGAGAGTCATCTATTCTGTCCATTCCCAAACGTAACAGCACAAGAGAATAACTCTAGAGCTTTGAAATACCGCTATAAAATATTTCAAACATACAGAAATGTAATGCATTAAAATAGCCAAGTGTCCAGCACAGATCATTTATGAATTTTGTCATTTTTCCATGTTTTCTCTGGATATTTCTACATAAAATACTATTACACATACATTTCAAGCTTAGTATCTCTCTCCTGTCTCATTCCTTATTTTTCCACAAGGACAATCATTATCTTAAAGATATGTTCCATTTTTATATTTTTATATATTTTTAGTAATATATGCAAGATTGTGTATTGTTTTGTATATTTTAAAATACAAACATACATGTCTTATTGCACTGCACTTTATTACACTTTGCAGATGTTTTGATAAATTGAAAGTTTGTGGCGATCCTTCCTTAAGAAGATTTATTCATGCCCTTTTTCCAAGAGCATGTACTCACTGTGTGTCTCTATGACACATTTTAATCATTCTTGCACTATTTCAAACTTTTTCATTACTTTTATATCTGTTATGGTGATCTGTAATCAGTGACCTTTGATGTTACCATTGTAAATGTTTTGGGGTACCATGAACCACACCTATAAAGGATGACAAACCTATTCAACACAAATGTCTGTGTTCTTACTGTTCCACTGACCAGCCATTCCCCTGTCTCTCTCCCTCTCCTTGAGTCTCCCTATTCCCTGAGACACAAGAATATTGAAATGAGGTCGATTAACAACCCTATATGGCCTCTTAAGTGTTCAAGTGAAAAGAACAGTCACAACTCTGACTTTAAATCAAAGGGTAGAAATGATTATGCTTAGTGAGGAAGACATACTGAAAGCCAAGACAGACCACATCCTAGGCCTCTTGCACCAAACAGCCAAGTTGTGAGGTGAAGAAAACATCCTTGAGGAAATGAAAAGTGCCACTCCAGTAAACACATGAATGACAAGAAAGCAAAACAGCCTTATTGCTTATGTGAAGAAAGTTTTCATGATTTGTTTGGCTAAGGAATCAAACCAGCCACAACATTCTCTTGAGCCAAAGCCTAACCCAGTGGAAGGTCCTAACTCTTGTTACTTCTGTGAAGCCAGAGAGAGGTGAAAAAAAAAATCTGCAGGAAAAAGTTGGAAGCTAGCAGAGGCTGGTCGAAGAGATTTAAGGAAAGAAGTCATCTCCATAATATAAAAGTGTAAAGTAAACCAAGTAAAGCAAGTGCTGATGTCAAAGCAGCAAAAATTATCCAGATCTAGCTAAAAAGCTTGATGAAATATCCAGAAGATTTAGCTAAGAAACTTTGTGACTATACAAAACAACAGATTTTCAATGGAGAAATAGCCTTCTATTGAAAGAAGATGCCCCCTAGGACTTTCATAGGTACAGAGAAAATGTCAGTGTCTGAATTCAAAACTTCAAAGCTGACTCTCCTTATTAGGGGATAATGCAGCTAGTGACATTAATTTGAGGCCAGTATTCATTTGCCATTTCAAAAGTCCTAGGGTTCCTGAGAGTGATTCTAAATCTACTCTGCCTGTGCTCTATAAATAGAATAGTAAAGCCTAGGTGATAGCACATCTGGTTACAACAAGGTTAATTGAAAACGTTAAACCCACTGTTGAGACCTACTAGCCAGAAAAAAGATTTCTCTCAAAATATTACTCCCCATTGACAATGTACCTGGTGACCCAAGAACTCTGCTGGACATGGACAAGGAGAGGACTTTTGTTTTGATGCCTGCTAACACAATATCTATTCTGCATCCCATGGAACAAAGAGAGATTTCAATTTTTAAGCCTTATTATTTAAAAAATACATTTAATAATGCTGTAACTGACATAGATAATGATTCCTCTTATGGTTCTGGGCAAAATATATTCATAACTTTCTGGAAAGGATTCACCATTCTAGATGTCATTAAGAACATTCATAATTGATGAGAGGAAGCCAAAATGTCAACATTAACATGAATTTGGAAGAAGTTGATTCCAACCCTCCTGGATAATTTGGAGGGCTTCAAGACTTTAATGAAGTAATTACAAATGTGATTTAAAAAAATAGCTCATGGATTACAAGTATCAATATTTTTTAAATGGCCATAGTGACTAAAGCAATCCGCAAATTCTACATTATGCCTACCAAGCTATGAATATCATTTTTCACAGAACTAGAAAACACTATTCAAAAATTCATATGGGCTCACAAAAGAGCCCAAGTAGCGTAAGCAACTTCAAGCAAAAAGAACAAAGCCAGAGGCATCACATTATCTGACTTCAAACTGTACTATAAGGCACAGTAACCTAAAGAGCATGGTACCGGCACAAAAAACAGATACATAGACCAAATGAAACAGAATGGAGACCCCAGAAATAAAGATGCACATCTACAGTCATGTGATCTTTGACAAAGTTGACAAAAATAAGCAATGGGAAAAGAACTCCCTATTCAATAAATGGTGCTGGGATAACTGGCTAGCCATACGCAGAAGATTAAAACTGGAACCCTATCTTCCACTATATACAAAAATTAACTCAAGATGGGTGAAAGATTTAAATATAAGACCTCAAACCATAAGAATCCTAGAAGAAAACCTAGGAAACACCATTCTGGATAAGAATTATGTTTTGGAAACAAGTTGGGAAAGAATTTATGAATAAGTCTTAAAAGCCATTGATAAAAACAGTGACAAGTGGGACCTAATTAAACTAAGGTGCTTCTGCATAGCAAAAGAAACTATCGACAGAATAAATAGGCAACCTACAGAATGGGAGAAAATATTTGCAAACTATGTATCCAATAAAGGTCTAACATCCAGAATCTATAAGGAACTTAATTCAATAAGCAAAAAACAAATAACTCATTAAAAATTGGCAAACAACATGAACAGACACTTCTCAAAAGAAGACATACAAGCAGCCAACAAACATATGAATAAATGCTCAGCATCTCTAATGATCAGGGAAATGTAAATCAAAACCACAATGAGATACCATCTCCCACTAGTCAGAATGACTATTATTAAAAAGAAAAAACAGATGCTGGAAAGGCCCCAGACTGTTGGTAGGAAAGTAAATTACACTGTTGATGGGACTGTAAATTAATTCAACCATTGTGGAAGACAGTGCGGTGATTCCTCAAGGATCTAGAACCAGAAATACCATTTGATCCAGCAATCCCATTACTGGGCATATACCCAAAGGATTATAAATCATTCTATTATGAAGGCACATGAACATGTATGTTTATTGCAGCACTATTTACAATGGCAAAGACTTGGAACCAACCCAAATGCCCATCAATGATAGACTAGATAAAGAAAATGTGGCACATATACACCACGGAATACTATGCAGCCATAAAAAAGGATGATTTCATGTCCTTTGCAGAGATACAAATGAACCTGGAAACCATCATTCTCAGCAAACTGACACAAGAACAGAAAACCAAACACTGCATGTTCTCACTCATAAGTGTGTGTCGAACAATGGGAACACACAGATAGGATACAGGAAGGGGAACATCATACACTGGGACCTGGGGGGTGGGGGGTTAGGGGAGAAATAGGAGGGGATGGGGGGATTGGGGAGGGATAGCATTAGGAAAAATACCTAATGTAGATGACAGGGCAATGGATGCAGCAAACCACCATCATGGCACGTGTATACATATGTAACAAACCTGCACGATCTGCACCTGCACCCCAGAACTTAAAGTATAATAAATAAATTTAGAAAAAAAACCTACATGATGGGTGGATAGGTGCAGGAAACCATCATGACACATGTATACCTATGTGACAAACCTGCACGTTTAGCACGTGTATCTCAGAACTTAAAGTAAAATTAAATATATATATATGAAATACATATATATATGTATATATATATATATATATATATATATATAACCTCATAAACATAGCCGATAGGTTTCTATAGAGAAACCTAATACACAAACATCAATTTTCCCCACCAAATGCTCCTTACATACTATTCTTTCCTTCTGTACTGTGCTTTACCACGAAGTAAATATCTTTCATTCCTTTTAGCAGGGTCTGTGAGTAGGAAACTCTCCCAGTCTTCATATACTGTTAGATGTCTCTATTTCATCATCCTCTCTCCTGATTGGTAATTTGGGTGTAAAATTCTAGGTGAACTCTTATTTTCCCTCAGTCTTATATATTCATCATTCTATTATCTTCTGGCATCTATTATTTCTGAAAAGAACCTTGTTATTAGTTGATTGTCATTCTCCATAGATAATCAATATTTTATCCTTGGCAGCTTTTTTTATTTCTGCTTTGACTTTCGTGTTCTGCTATTTCACTATGTTGATGTCTGGGTGTACACTTTTTTTATTTTTTCTTCTGGAGCCTCAGTATGCTTTTTAATCTCTGCTTCACATCTCTTGACTTGTTTTCATATTTTCTTTCTCCTTATCTCTCTATGCTACATCCTGAATAATTTCCTGAGATCTTTCCCCTTCTTAAATAATACTCTTTTCAGCTGCGTCTAAGCTACATTTAGACTCATTATTTGAGGGATATTGTCCCATAATGGCCATATTTTACTTTCTATCATGTCTATATAGCTCCTTTTCGAATCCTCCTATTTATGTATTATATTATCCTGTTTTTGTCTTGTGGCTTCTAGCCTCTCTCAGTCACCCAGGTTGGAGTGCAGTGGTGCAATCTCAGCTCACTGCAACCTCTACCCCCCAGGTTCAAAGGCTTCTCCTGCCTCAGCCTCCTCAGTAAATGAGATTACAGGCATGCACCAGCACGCCCAGCTAATTTTTGTATTTTTAGTAGAGACGGGGTTTCACCATATTGGCCACCTTGAACTCCTGACCTCAGGTGATCTACCCACCTCAGCCTCCCAAAGTACTGAGATCACAGGCATGAGCCAACATGCCTGGCCTATTATCTCCAATTCTTGTGATGCAAATTCACCAGTGTGATCATCTTCCTCATGGTGTTTTCTATTCTCATGTGAGCTTTTTATTTTTTAAATGTGTAGTTTAGTGATTCTATTTTTCATGGGAGTACTAATTAAAGTATGGGCAGTGTCAAATTTCTGACTCTTTTTTCCCATCCATCATCCTGAATAGAGGCCCAGCTTTCTTACTTCTCCATTAGACAAGTTAATAGAATTTCTCATATCCATTTCAGGCCTCCCAGCATTATGAAGACTGCTATTTTTCATGGACCTAAGACTTTGCCTCCTATCCTTCAGTATGCATTAGAATCTGGTCAGGAACTTTTAAAAAATTGGTTCCTGGGCCCCACTCTAGGCCTTCTGAAGCAGAAATCTGAGTGAGCATGAGGGCCCAGGAATGCACATTTATCAAGCTCTCTGGGTCCAGCCACCCTAGTATTGGATTGGCAGAGCCAGAATGAGAATCCATATTTCCTGAGAGAATATTAGTGGCAGAAGATAGTGGGGAGAAACAGGACATCCATAAAACTTACTCTCTCACTCAACAGAAGGAGAGCAAAATATGGTTCAATGGTCCTCTAGTCAGAAGTCATAAACAAGCACAGACTGCATGCTGTTCCTTTCCTAAATAATGTTCTTTCATACAAAGGCATTTCCACTTAACTGAAAAATCTGTAATTTAACTGACCCATTTTGTCCATTTTTCACAGAATAATTCTAGAATCTTCAAAATTATCACCAAAAAAGGCCACGTGACATAAAAAAGAGGTTTTTTTTTTTTTTTTAAATCCTCCATGGCAAAACTAAATAGCTTTAACCTCTACTTTTACTTAGTTATTCAGACTTTATCCACAGCTTTAATTATTGTTTTATTTTATACAATAAGTTTTACCTCTGTGGCTTCATGTAAATATCAGAATAAAACTTGAGACTAAAAAATTAGATTTATTTGATGTGTAGTAAGACGAACCAAGCAAGCTTTTCTAACTAGTAAATACATTTTCTCATGCTATGAGCATGTCTAACCTAATGGCTCAATTTCATTTTGAAATAAAAGTGTTATTACATTATTCAACATAATGCTTTGAGTACCATTTAAAGCTCATCATATTCTGCCACGTAATCTTCAGTTTTATCCCTTTCCACTACCCGACTTTGGCCTCAGCTGCATCAAAATAACCTGGATTTCCCTGAACATGTCTCTCCGTTTAAGGCTTTTGAGCCTTTCTACTCAGGGACTCTGACTAGAGTGCCTTCTTTCCCACACTGTCTCATCCCATCCCTATTGCCATGACTTCCTCCACATACACATGGACACTTCACAATCCAGCACCTCCCTCCCCATCCTTCAAAACTCCCCACAAAGATCAACAAATATACATCTCTCAGAGCAATGTTCACACTCTACTACAATAATTGATTCTCTTTCTTACAGTAGAGCATAAACTCCTTGAGGGTAAGGACCATGTTTTATTTAACTTCCACGTGCAATATGAAAAGTTAAATGTCTGAGTAGCTACCACATGGCCACGACTTGCTGGGCACTGGGGGTATGATGGTGAGGACCCAGGCATCTTGCCCAAGGGCACTGAGAGTCTAGTGGCAGAAAAAGACAACTGAATGACCAAATAAGTAAATATATAAATACATACTATGAAAAGCCTACAAACAAAAAGAGCAGGATGTACAACAAAAGGATCTGGTTTATTCTGGAAGTTTCTAGAGGGCTTCCCTCAAGAAGAAATACATGAGCTGAAGGAAGATTTGAGAGTAATTAGGCAAAAGGATAAACAAGAGCATTCAATGGAAGGAGTAACCAACCCAGAGTTCTCAAGATAGGATGGAGCATTTAAGGGGAAGAACAGGGGACACTGTTGCTGGCGTCCCAGGGCAAGGAGCAGAGTGACCACAGATGAGGCTAAAGAATTGCAAAGGTAGGTCTAGCAGGAGGTTTTAACACACTCCTCCCCGTGTGGTGTGTTGACATGTGTCCAGCCCTTAGCATGGTGCATGAGAAATAGGCCTCAATAAATATTTGCAAAATACTTGCTAATCCATGAACAGACACAAAATCAACCTTGATTTTGAGGCCACACAGGACTGAATTATAATCTTGAGAAAAATCAGTTCTCAAAAACAAACACTGAAACATATTCAACAGGTGTTTGTCAGTTCTATGCTTTAGACAAGGTATTGCAGGGCACTGCAGAGAGTTTTCAGAGTCCAGTCAACAGCATAGAAACATTTTTCTGAAATCCAACTATTCTTTTCACTTTTTTTTCCAGTTAAATTCAAGAAAAATGAAACTTCATGGTTTTGCTAATAAAAAGTAAAGATACTGTAATCTCATTTTTTCCAAACTATTTTTGTCTATTATTCTTTCTATACATAAGAAAAGAACTTGAATATTCATCAAATACTAATAAAAGTTGTATATTTCTGGATGGTAAGATTTTTTAGCTATTTCTTACCTCTCATCTTTGTGTTTTTCTGTCTTGTCTGATTTTCAAAATACAATGGGTTCATATAAATTTTTCAAAATCAAGAATTTTTTAACTACTAAAGTAAAAGGGATTCTATTTCATCATATCTAAAGTAGCCATAAAAATTTATGTCCCTCCTGGGAAGGGTGTGGAGGAAATGAAGAAATGTGGGCTAAAGATACAATCATACAGTTGGATAGATGGAATAAATTCTAGTGTTTGACAGCAAAGTAGGGCGACTACAGGTAACAACAATGTATTATATATTTCAAAACAGCTAGAAGAGAGGACTTAAAATGTACCCAATACCTAGAAAGGATAATCCTTCAGGTAAAGGATACCCTAAATACACTGACTTGTTCATTACACCTTCTATGCATATAACAAAATTTCACATGTACTCCATAAATATGTATAAATGTCATGTATAAAAGATAAATTTTTTACATTTATGTGTCTCATAGAAATTGAGGAAGAAATTTCAGTCCAGACAGATTAAATGACAAAGTCCCAGAGTTAGACAAAACAGCTAAGATAGTGTTGATAAGAAAGTTTTCCCATTCCTTAAAAAAGAGAGAGAGAGCTCTAAAAATTTGCTATTGGGAGTCTGAACCTACCTCCCTGTCATTCCCACAATTCCCAATTACCATGGCAAGTACCTGGTACAGAGACTCAACATCCTCATGACAATTGCCACATTCATAGGCTCTTTCTGTGTAGGGAATGTAAGGTGACAGATACTCAATCTGAACCAGTGACAGTTATATCCTTGCACGACTCCAGAATGCTACTACCCAAGTGTGGGAATGAACAGTCAACCTCTGACTAATGCCCTATTATATAGTTCTCTTCGTTACCAAATAATTAAGGGATTGTCTTTGAAGAAGGGTTAGAAAGAAGGGACGGGGAGCCCTGTATCATGTGCCTCCCACTTTCTTTTACGGATTCTATCACACTGCAGATAAAATGAAACCCTATACTCATAACATTTCCATTCTATTTTTACTGTAATGTTTCAGAAACAGTCACTTTTTTCCTGTGACATCAGCAATGTGCTGTAATAAAATTAGTTTATTTATTCAACAAACACATGTTGTATGCCCGAACCATTTCAGAAAGGGCAAAGAAAAAGAGGGCATTATAGATGCTCTCAAAAACCTGCAGTCAGGAGCCAGAACTTTTACTATTAAAAAGTCAGTAAATATTATTTATTACTACAATATTGACTAAATATTAGAAAATTCTAGATGGAAGTTTTAGACGGTATTCCAACTATCATCTTAAAGATAACTTGGCCGGGTGTGGCGACTGATGCCTGTGACCCCAGCACTTTGGGAAGCCAAAGCAGGTGAATCACCTCAAGTTAGGAGTCCGAGACCAGCCTGGCCAACATGGTCAAACCTCATTTCTGCCAAAAACACACAAAAAATTAGCCAGGCATGGGGGGGGGGTGCACCTGTAGTCCCAGCTATTCGGGAGGCTGAGGTAGGAGAAGCACTTGAACTGCGGAGGCGGAGGCTGCAGTGAGTGAAGATCATACCACTGCACTCCAGCCTGGGCAACCCAGCAAGACTCCGTCTCAAAAAAATAACAATAGCTTACATGCAAATAAGGGCCTATACTAGGAGTTTGGCCTAAAAGGAAAAAAGATAAAAGATTAGGGTGAGAAAGCTTACCAAAGAACTATAAAAATGTATGATTGACACAATCTAAGATATTCATTCTGAGGCTATGTTCCTGGAAAGCACATTTATCACTGGAAAGGGGAAAGTTATTCTAGGTTGAAATACACTTTTGGGGTCACTATTTATGGTGTGTGGAGAGCACATTCAGTAGAAATTATTCTTCCTTGGGATTCTTTTTCTTACATCTTTCAGGAATTCAAGAAACCATTCTGCTTAGCCAAAAGTGAAATAAAATTACCCCAGGCTGCAGGTAATAAGACACCAACTCATTGGAGCTCAAGAGGTATAACATTTGGTAGCTATTGCTAAACATCTAGAGATAATTGTCAACTCTCCTAAAAGAGATAAAAGGAAAATCAATACAAAATAGGTCATGGAGAATCTTTTAGACCAAATGTGTCCACCTGGACCTCAATCGCATCACTAGATATGGGTTTATGGGAAGTCTGGGGATGGCTGGGCACCCAAAATTCAGCTTTTTCTACATCTAGTAGAGATTTTTGATGGCTTTACCTGTAGAGACCTACTGATATAAGTTGTGTAACTCCCTGCTTTACAAACTTCTCCAGTATATCTTATGAAATCCATCAAAGCGTCTTTGGGCAGAAAAAGAAATCAATGCCCAGAGTAGAATTGGAGAACCATAACAGGTTTTTAAATTTGAATGCCACAAAATTATTCTTTGAAACCTTCACAAAAAAAGAATTCATTCCTGTAAAACTTGTTTGAAGCCACTCCTTCTCAACACACTTATTTTATTTAAAGAGTTAGAATTCATTAAGACAGTTAGGAAAATCAGCTTTCCACAAACACACCCTGAGGATTTGAGAGGATAACCATTCTAAAGTCCCTGTTCATGTTTATACATATTTTATGGTAATTTCTCAAAGTGAATATTTAATATAAGAAAATATTCTTTACTATTTCAAAACTATAATCCCCAGTGGTGTCACACACAGAGAGTCAACTTCTCTTGATGAAAATTTGAACACAATATAGTTTCTCTTTCAGATACAATAAATAATAATTATTCCATGTCACTATTTCTCCCCCTTAAAAAAAAAGCGAAATAATAATAATAAATCGGCTGGGTGTGGTGGCTCACGCCTATAATCCCAGCACTTTGGGAGGCCAAGGCAGGTGGATCACAAGGTCAAGAGATCGAGACCATCCTGGTCAGCATTGTGAAACCCTGTCTCTACTAAAAATACAAAAATTAGCTGGGCATGGTGGCACGCACCTGTGGGCCCAGCTACTTGGGAGGCTGAGGCAGGAGAATTACTTGAACCCAGGAGACGGAGGTTGCGGTGAGCTGATATTGCGCCACTGCACTCCAGCCTGGGTAACAAGAGTGAAACTCTGTCTCAAATAATAATAATAATAATAAATCTTTCAGTTAAAAAAATATTTGTCTAGGCATGGTGTATCACACCTGTAATATCCTACCACTTTGGGCAGCCAAGGTGGTAGGATTGCTTGTGCTCAGGAGTTCAAGACCAGCCTGAACAACAGAGTAAAACCTTGTCTCTACAAAATAATAATAATAATAATAATAATAATAATAATAATTAGCCAGACACAGTGGTGCACTCCTGTAGTCCCAGCAACTCTGGAGGCTGAGGTGGGAGGCTCACTGAAGTACATCAGGTTGAGTCTGCAGTGAGCAGTGATAATACTCCTACACTCCAGCCTCGGTGACAGAATGAGACCCTGTCTCATTAAATAAATATTTCATTGATTTCGGGGATTTGATTTTGGATATATGGAGTATTTTAGCTAGGTCTTCCAAGCAGAGTGGACAACTTCCCATTGCAAGGACCTCTCTAATCAAAAGCCCCAAGGTCAGCAACTCTTCAGAGCTGGAGCGCCACAGGGCACTGTTGGCTCCCCTACATACAGATGTCAGGAAGCTAAGTAACTCCAGAAAGCACATGCTGCAATGCCAACAGTCTTCAGTCTCACACTTAGAAATCCAGTCTTCCCAGTGTGGCGATTCCTCAAGGACCTAGAAACAGAAATTCCATTTGACCCAGCAATCTCATTACTGGGTATATATCCAAAGGACTATAAATTGTTCTACTATAAGGACACATGTACACAAATGTTCATTGCAGCACTGTTTACAATAGCAAAGAGCTGGAACCAACCCAAATGCCCATTGATGATAGAGTGGACAGGGAAAATGTGGCATATATATACCATGGAATACTATGAAGCCATAAAAAAATGATTAGTTCATGTCCTTTGTAGGGACATGGATGAACCTGGAAACCATCGTTCTCAGCAAACTGACACAAGAACAGAAAATCAAACACCGCATGTTCTCACTCATAGGTGGGTGTTGAACAATGAGAACACATGGACACAGGGAGGGGAGCATCAGACACTGGGGCCTGTCAGGGGAAACAGGGGAGGGACAGCGGTGGGTGGGGAGTTGGGGAGAGATAGCATGGGGAGAAACGCCAGATATAGGTGATGGGGAGGAAGGCAGCAAATCACACTGCTATGTGTGTACCTATGCAACAATCTTGAATGTTCTTTACGTGTACCCCAAAACCTAAAATGCAATTTTTAAAAAAAAGCAAAAAAGAAAAAAAACCAGAAATCCAGTCTTCCCTCCTCCCAAATCCCTGCTCTTATCTGTAGGTTCAATTGTCCTTCTCTCTGGGGCTCTGGAATTCTCAGGAAAATACAACATTTAAACTTTTTCTTGGATGACCCGATAAGAAGCTGCATTTCTATTGCCTATACTCTCTCCAAAGACTCAAGGACAAATGGAGCATGAGACTCATTTCTTAAATGGACGTTTGATGATTTGACCTTGGAAACACTCAAGTGGAAGGGAATGCATCTGATGTTATCCAAATCAGGCATTTAGAATGCCTCTTCCCAAAAGTCCAATGGAAGGGGTAAGGCAGGTGGGAGGAAACTGGGTCAGTTATTTACAGGGAAAGGAAGGGTCTATGTAGGGAAGACATTTAATCATTGGAGGAAAAAATTAGCAACTTTGAACAAGTATGCTCTTCCCCCATGGGAAGAACCTGACTTAAAATCATGCATGCAGTCATTCATCCATTCATTCACTAAAGGTTTCTTGACATCTACACTAGGGGTGTCAATATACTGAGCCCCAAAGAACCACAAGCCTGCCTTCAAAGAACCACAGTCTGGGACGGGGAGCCAGACTAGTGAACAGATTACAATATAATGTGATGTGTGCCCAAGAGCTGACAGCAGCAGCTCACAATTAGGAATGACAATTGCCACCTGAGAAGAAGGTGATTTATGAACTGGAATTTGTAAAAGGAAAAAAGTTCATTCGGTGAAGAAATAAAGGAATGGAGTGTCCATGGGTCTGAAATCTATCCTACCACTAATTTTGGCTTATGACCTGGGAGGACATTGGGCAATTCACCAGACTCAGTGGTCCACAACTCTATCTACATGTTAGCCTCAGTGCAGAAAATTAAGAAATAAAAGTCAAAACGTTTGAGTCCCACTCCAAACCAATCATTTCAGCCTCTCTAGGTGTGGGGTCCTGGCATCAGGTTGGTGGGTTGGTTGGTTGGTTGGTTGGCTGGCTGGTTGGTTGGTTTGCTTTGAGATGGAGTCTCGGTCTGTCACCAGGCTGGAGTGCAGTGGCACGATCTCAGCTCACTGCAAGCTCTGCCTCCTGGGTTCAAGTGATTCTCCTACCTCAGCCTTCCAAGTAGCTGGGGCTGTCTTCAGTCTCACGCTTAAAAATCCAGTCTTCCCTCCACTCATTGTGGGTCTCATTCTGTCACCCAGGCTGGAGTATAGTGGTATAGTCACTGCTCACTGCAGCCTGAACCTGATGGACTTAACTGCCACCACGCCCAGTTAATTTGTTGTATTTTTCGTAGAGATGGGGTTTCACCATGTTGGCCAGGATGGTCTCAATCTCTTGACCTCATGATCCACCTGCCTCAGCCTTCCAAGGCATCAGTATTTCTAAAAGCATCCCAAGTGATTCCAATGTGGCATAAGTCCAAGGGCTTATTATAAAGGGAGTTAATTAAAGAACCCAGCTCCATGGGTTTTCATAAGGATTACATGAAATAATAAATACAGTGTTCCTAGGGAGTATTAATAAAGATGATGCTGGATTCTGTGGAAGGGAAATGAGTCAAAGATAGCCCAGAGCCTACTGTCACAGCTGAATTTGATTGTTCCTTCTCTGCATGTCAGGCACTGTTCTAAGCTCATCACTTGTATGAACTTAGGCAGTCTGGCTCCATTGATGAGGCTCCTTAGCCACATCTCTATACCATGAGAGGATGACAGTCCTTGACTCAGATATTAAAGCTATATGGCTTATTTTGTGGGAATTGGTGACACGTTATCAGGGAGTGATGTGATTAGAATTGAGTTATATAAAGTCATCCTGACTTTAGTGTTGACAATAGGTTTGACAGGGAAGACATGGAGGTAGAGAATGATTCCACTCCATAGACACAAGCCCGAAACTAAATGGGTCTATAAAAGAAGAAAATCAGATCCTGAAAACCCAGTACCTGAAGAAAAAAAGAAAAATAGGCTGACAGATTTTCTCATCCTATCTGTAACTTACTAAAGTCTTAATAAACACACAAATGTATTCGGACATACAAACATATTTTGATTCTATACCAACCACTTCTTCTTGTGCAACTTCAAACCTCCACATTAATATCATCTGAAACATTTTTAATCATGTCTCAAGAAAAGCCTATGAATAATACACTCAGCATGCTTCCATCATCTTTCAAGAATCTCTTCTATTCAAAGGGTTTTTTTAATGCTCTTTTATTACCATCATCTGTTGAGGGGTTGGATTTAAATTCGTTCCTCCATGGCAGAGTTTCATTAATTGGCAATTCACAGTTAAACTGTATTTTTCCATTAGTAATATATTAATAATGTACTGGAATTGAGAATGTTAAGCCTCAGAGCCACGGGAAAATAATTAAACTTCTGCTTGGTTTCTGGAGGTAGGAAAACAAGGCTAGCAGGAGCTAAGAAGCTACTCTGTCCCAGTCACTTTGCTTCTGCTGCTTTCATTTACTTTAATGCTGACAATGAACAAGTCTGTTGTCTGTCTAAGACCACCCAGCTGGAAAACCCTGGCAGCCACTAAGGTTTATGGCTTGCACCATCCAGAGCAGCCCAAGCTGTATCTGGGTCCCTTTGACCTGAGGCTGGAGCCAGAGCTGCTGGGATGCGGGAAGCAGTGTCCCCAAGATGCACAGGTCAGTGAAGCCCTGGGCCTGGCCCCAAAAAAACATACTTTCTGCGTAGACCTTGGCCTATGATGGGAGGAGCTGCCTCAAAGACTTCAGAAACACCTTTAAGGTCTTTTATGTATGTCATATATGTTAGTACTTGGCTCCCTTTTAGTCATGCAAATCTCTCTAGCAAGCAGAACACAGCCCACCTATGTTCCTCAGCTGAAAATGCTCTTTCCTTTACCACATGGCCAGGCTGAAAATTTTCCAAACTCTCACTCTATGCTTCCCTTTTAAATATAAGTTTGAACTTTAAGTCATTCCTTTGCTCCCATATCTGATTATAGCTTGTTAGAAGCAGCCATGTCACATCTTGACTGCTTTGCTGCTTAGAAATTTCTTCCACCAGATGCCCTAGGTCATCACTCCCAAGTGCAACCTTCTACAGAGTCCTAGGACATGGACACATTGCAGCTCTTTGCTAGGGCATAATAAGGGTGATTCTTACTCTAGTTCCCAGTAAATTCCTCATTTCCATATAAGGCCTCCTCAGCCTGGCCTTCATTGTCCATATTTCTATCAGCATTTTGATTACAACCATTTAACCAGACTCTAAGAAGTTCTAAATTTTCCCTCTCTGTCTTCTTCTGAGCCCTCCCAACTCTTCCAACCTCTGCCCATTACCCAGTTCCAATGTCATTTCCATATCCTCAGGTATCTTTGTAGCAATGCCCCACTCCTTGGTTAGTCTGGCCTTTTTGCATTGCTATAAAAGAATATCTAAGGCTGGGTAATTTATAAAGAAAAGAGGTTTAATTGGCTTGTGGCTCTGCAGGCTATAACAAAAGCATGGTACAGGCATCTGCCCAGCTTCTAGTGAAAGCTCAGGAAGTTTCCAATCATGGTGGAAGATGAAGGAGAGCCAGCATGTGATGTGGAAAGAGCAAGCAAGAGAGAAGGGGGAGGTATCAGGCTCTTTTAAACAACCAGATCTCATGTGAACTCAGGCACGAACTCACTCATTATCATGAGGAGGGCACCAACTCATGAAGGATCCACCCCTATGACTGAAACACCTCCCAGGAGGCCCCATCATCAATATGTGGGACTAATTACATTTCAATATGAGATTTGGAAGGGACAAACATTCAAACTGTATCAATTCCCCTCTGTTGTCAGAATCCAAATATATATTCTATACTATAAAGTAGGTGCTGCCTTTCCCATTTTATAGATGATGACTGAGCTGGTTCCCCTCTAGAAAGGTTATCATTACAGAAAGAATAAACTACTCAAATACCAATTATTTGTATGCATTGCTATGACTTCAAAATTATTTAAATCCAGAATATACATGTGGCAACTCTGTACTTTCTAGTTGTTAAATTTAGTTTCCTGTGTACTAGATGCAATATTATGATTTGTAATAAAAAATATTTTTTTTCTTTATCCCCAGTTCCTGGCACAGAGATCCCTAAAACTCTTGTAATTTCCTGTGCTAGGAGAACCTTTTGATCTAATATTTGGTCTTTGATACTTCTCCCTGACACAGAGCTCATAAATCCCTTGGAATTTCCTGAGTAATAGGAACAACTTTTGTTGTAATGAGGTAACTCTGGATGGGAGCCGATCTCCAGAAAAATCAGGCCATGATTGGAAGCTTAGAACTTTCATCCCCATTCCCCATCTCCAGGAAGGGAATAGGAGCTGGTGACTGAGTTAATAATCGACCATGCCTACATAACAAAGCCTCCATGAAATACCTGAACTGAAGGGTTCAGAGAGTTTCTGGGTAGCTGAACACATGGAGGTGCTGGGAGGGTGGCACTCCCAGAGAGGGCATGGAAGCTCTACACCCCCACCATATGTCGCCTTGTGCATCTCTTCCATGTGGCTGTTTCTGAATTGCCTCCCTTTGTAATGAATGACCAATTAATAAATACAAATAAAGGGTCTCCTTGAATTCCATTCTAACAAATCATCAAACCCAATGAGATCATGGGGAGGCAGGTCTGATTCCCTGTCAGTCAGAAGCACAGGTGACAACCTGGAACCTGGTACTTGCAACTGGCATCTGAAGTTGCAGGGGGCCAACCTTTTGGGATTGAGCACTTAAGAGGCTATCTGATGCTCTCTCTAGGTAGATACTGGTAGAATTCAATTAAATTATAGAAAAGTTAGCTGGTGTTGGAGGAATTGTCATTATGAGAAAATCCCCACACACTTTGGTGGCCAGACTATTGAGTGCTGAGTGTAAATACAGAGGAGAAAGTAGTTAGGTTTTTTTCCATTACACTAGGTAAAATGCTAATATATTCCTAGAGGCAAAAAATAGCTATCCAAGGGCAAGTTTCTTCTACTTAGACATACTATTATTTCTATGTATGAATGTTCTTAGAAATGTACTAAATATTAAATTTGGTAATTTTGTAGGTCAAAAATAACAAATACTGACAATGTCATATGATTTTATCTAACACATTATTATATTAATATGGCACCATTCAGAATATTCAGTAATCTAGACTGACTTCTCTTTCACTCTTCCAGGGATCCAGGTGGAACAAGCTGGATCCTGGCAACAGCATTTGAGACCCCGGGCACTAGGGTGGGGAGTGCCATTCTAGAGTAAGAATATAAGACAGGTAGGGTCAGCCTCAGCTTACCAAGTTTTGGCCTCTGGACTGATTAGACCTCATGTATCTTTGTACTCCCCAAAGGCAAATACCTCTTTCCTTGGCTGTTGGCAAACAGGTCCAGCCTTTGCTCCCTTGATGTTGGTCCATATCTCTCACCGCCTGATCCATGGCCTCCCAAGCCCTTGGGTGGCTGTACGTCTTTCTCACAAAAGGTTCTCATCAATGTTGGCAACATTGCCACTACAAGTTGGGTGGCTAAATGTTTAAAAATAGATAGCAATAATAATAGTTCTGAAATAGAATTTTTATCCCTATACCAAGCCTCCTTGCCAACCAGCAAGAGAAATATTTTTAATTCCTAAACCACAGTGTTCTACAAGATGATTAAGTAAGAAAAGAAGCATGAACATGTTTTGTAAAGAATAAAGCACTCTACAAGTGCTAGTGGTTATTTCTATTGTGTCCATGACAACAGAACATAAAGATTTTGAACCTTGATTTCTAAACTGTGTTTCATAGACAGGGTCAGGACGAAAAACAGAATCTAGATATGTCAGTGGGATACATTATAGTACAAGAATACCTCTCATGGAATTACCATATAGCCACTAGAAGGATTAGGTGGATCAACCAGCATATGGTAATCACTAAGGCCTGCATACATATACACATGGCAAATGTATCATATATATCAACACAAATATATGTTGAAAAGTTAACTGGTGTCCAGCTGGTGTTCAGCAAGCCAGGATCCAACTCATTCCACCTGGATCCTTAGAAGAGTGAAAGTTATATTTTATATGTGTGCATACGTCTCTGAGATATAAGAAGGTCTTAGAACCTAAATAGTACGCACTTGAAAATGGTTCCCTATGGGGAAAGAAAGAGAAGTGAGATGTAGAAGAGAAAATGTTCATGTATTTCTACAAGCAATATGCAAAAGGGAGAAATTAGGGATCAAAATTGATAAGCAAAATATCAACTTACTGCATCATGTGGGCTTTATTAGACCCTGATTTAAGCAAAGCTTTTTTAAGAAGTATGAGATAATAGAAAATCCTCACACTGGACATTTGCTGATAACAGATTACTGTTAATTTAGGGAGATACGATACTGGCATTGGGTTTTGCTCTTTAAAGCCCTTATCTTTTAGAGATGGAACTGAAATAGTTACAGATAAAATGGTATTTGCTTCCGAACTATCCCAGTGACAGGTATAGATAAAACAAGATAACCCAATAATTATTGAAGCCACATATTGGGTTTGTTCCATTATTTTCTCTATTTTTGTGTGTGTTTGAAATTTTCTGTAATTAAGTGCCACAGAAAGTGTTTTTCCTGGTTTACCATACCCCTAGTTGTATGATTTAGAGTAAGCTATTTAACCTCTATAAGGCTGTGTCTCCTCTTCTGAGAAATAAGGATAATATAGCCTGGCCCAGAGTAAACTTTCAAGAAGCTCTGACCTTTTGGGCATGCCTGCTCCATTGGGGTATGCCTTCATCAAAGCTATTTCATAGCTACGGGTCATCTTTCTTTGGAAATGCAGAAGGAACTTCAAACCCAGTATATCTGAAATTGAATCCATCAAGTTGGTTGAATGAATTAATGAGTGAATGAAAATGATCCACATCATCGTTCTGGTCCTCCTATGTTCCCTTTTTGATAACTGGTTTTTCATGACAGCTGTCTGGAATATTCTAACTCCCTGACTTAAGTTGTTCATAGTTTAGATTTTATATAAAGTCATCATGAACTGAATTTCCTCTAGTTTTGCATCCTCATTTCAATTAGCAACCACAAGGATCTCTACAACTACTGATACTGCTAATGCAAGCTCTGCGACATACAAGCTTCTCACCATAATTGGCTTTTGTCGAACTGAGAAGAATTCTACTTTCTAGACCCTTGGTCTTTGGCAAGAAATGAACCTCCAAATTATACATTCCTCAGCAAGAAAAAATTCATAGACTTAACAATGCCTTTAGTGTTATTTGATCAATCATACCCATGACCTGTGCATTTACCCTTAATTATTTCATGCCACCTTCAGGAGATCCAAATAAGTGTGATGACCATATCTTAGACTTCCCTCGGGAAGGTTAACATTCAGGGACCATATTATGACCAAAGAAACAGGGGTGAGACAACATCCCAAAAGCCTGTTATCTATGCAGCATCTGAAATCTGAGCAATGTAATGAGAGCTTTGTAAGCATATTGTCTGAGAATGTGGTCTCCTGATGAATTTCATAATAGTAATAATTCCTCTCTCACTATTCAGTAATGAGCACTTTTCCATGTCTTCAGGAATAAATAATGTGCTTCTCATATGCACAATTTTGAAAATTTGTTTCAACTCCATTATCTGCTGGCCCAGTAAATATATTTATTTCCGGATAGATAGATACAAACATTGTAATTTTGCTGCACCATCAACTCACCAAGAAGCATATGGGCTATGTATTTCCATATTGACGTTTTGTTCTCTTTCTATGGTATGTGTATAAAACAGCCCGTATCTTGCATTTACTCAGCACTCAGCTTCTCCTAGGTGAGGTTTCATGACTAAGTAAAGCATAAGAATTACCAAATCATCATACCTGAGAGCTGGAAAGTACACTAGAAATGTAGTTCACTTCTGTTTGCATGAGAAAAAATGGGGCACAGAGAGCTTGAGTGTCTTGCCCAAATCAATAAAGCTAGTCAGTGGTAAAACCAGGGCAAAAGTCAAACCAGAGGATTCTTAGTTCAGGGCTCTTTGCCTCAAACAATGCAAGTGTGATGCCCTTGAACTGTGATGCCCCTGGACTTCAACCCATTGAAAACAAATTATTCTCTCATCATCAGAGAGTAGAAACTCTTTTTTTTTTTTTTTTTTTTTTAGATGGAGTCTGGGTCTGTCGCCAGGCTGGAGTGGAGTGCAGTGGCACGATCTCAGCTCACTGCCCCTCCACCTCCTGGGTTGAAGTGATTCGAGCAGAGACTCTTTTTTTCCCTGGCTATTCAGGTGTCAGATAACTATTTACAGGACTACATTAAAAACACAGTTTTCAAAAACCTATATCAAAGCTCCATTTTTACCTAGGGAACAACTCACTGTGGAGATAGACCTACCCTCCCCATCCTCACCCCAGTCCCACCCCACCTCACCACCAGAGGATCTATCCTACCCATATTGATCTCTTTCAAAAATCTTATATGAAATCCTGACGACAGCAAGCAAGAAAGCCCCCAAGAGAGATCCGAACCAGAAGATTGTGCTAACACGCCAATGAACACTTCTTCTAAAGTGCAAATATAAGAAATATTTGAACACCTGATTTCTTCACGTATTTATGATCTCTACTTTAAGGTGGATACAAGATGCTTCTTCGCTGGTTACTTTGCCTACTTCCTTGATTAAAATCAACCTTTTTGATACTATCTGCAACCAGTAAAAGTGATCAGTTGAACATGAGAAATCAATACATTTAAAATTAAAGAGTATCTTCCTCTCCACCTGCTCTCTGCAAAGCCTATCCTCAGTTCTATTGTCAATGGCACAACCATCCACCAGATGCCCATGCTTGAAACTTCAGTTTTTCCTTCTACCTCTCCCTCACCTCCCTCTCATCCAATCTGTCCCCGTGCCACACTGATGCCTCCTAAGAAATGTCTTTTGTTTCCTGTAATAGAGATGTGTTGGTGTGACTTCCCCCTTCCCACCCCTTGATGCACTGAGACCCAGGTCAAACTTCACTTTGAGTCCACTGCTTGTGCCATGAACCTTGGTACTTTGGCTCTATTGAGGGACTGACTGGTTGTAAGAAGCAAAAACTCTCTCAAGGCAGCAAAGATAATGGGGATAGGCATAGAAGGGTCATTAGGCAGTCTCACCAGCATCCAAGGATGGGAAGTAAAGGAAAGTTGAGCCTTTATACAGGGACTCAAACCACCACATAGAGATACAAGGCTGCTGGCTCCTACAAGGTTGCCTGAATTCTCATCTCTCTGTCTCTCCCTCTCGCTTTTGCCCCTCTCTTCCATTCATCTGCTTCTCCCCACAGATTGTCTTGCCAGCAAGGTTTTTCCTGTCTTCCACACTCCACCCACCCACAGGCTTTAGTCTTCCTGCAGTAGCCATTCTAGCTCCCACTTTAGCAGGCCAACGTCCAGGACCACCCCTACTACGACTCCAGTTGCTCATTCACATTTCCAGAGAATCGCATTTTCTCAAGCCAACCACATTGCTTCTTCCTCAGTCAGGTGCACCCTTGGTCCAGTCAACAGTCACTGAGTGGTGTCCAAAGACAAGCCCAGCTGCCTATGTCTAGCTTTCAATAGAGGCTGTGCATGCCCTGTCCATATGCCCTCCCAATTACACTTCCCATATGCACAAATGCAATGGTGTCCTTCTGCACTCTCGGAAAAGCTGAAACTCTCTCTTGAGACTGCCTCTGGACAGAGCATGTCAGATGTGCTAGGGAACTAAACATTTTCCCAACCAATGCCCTTGACCAATAACTGATGGCAGTTGATATAAAACCCAGTCTAGATCTGTTGAGATAGCAATGTAGAGTGTTCTTCGCCCTGCCCCAGAATTGCCCAGCAGGATTAAGTCTCAGCTGCCCAGAACATTAACCTGTTTGATCACTGTCTTAGTCCTTTTGTGCTGCTGTAACAGAACACATGACACTCGGTAATTTGTAAAGAACAGAAATTTATTTTTCCCAGTTCAGTCCGAGATCAAAGCACCAGCATCCCTTGAGGAGCTTCTAGCTGCATCTTCACATAGTAGAAGGCAGAAGGGGAAGAAAGAAAACCAACTTCCTCAGTCAAACCTCTTTATAAGGGCATCTAACCCTCATAGGCTAATCACCTCTTAAAGGTTCTATTTTTTAATACTTCCACATTGGCAACACCTGAATTCTGGAGGGGACATTCAAACCACAACAATAACACACACTCTGTTGACTGTGCTCTTTCTCCTTACAGGGCTCCCAGGATCACATTACAAAATACATTACCTGCACTCCCATCCTTGTCTCAAGATATGCTCCTGGGGAAACCCTAAGCCAGGCAGTGGGGCATATTCTCCCAGAAAGGAGTGCTTGCAACTTTGGGAGGCCAAGGCAAGCAGATCATTTGAGGCCAGGAGTTTGAGACCAACCTGGCCAACATGGTGAAACCTCATCACTACTAAAAATACAAAAATTAGCCAGGTGTGGTTGAATGTACCTGTAATCCCAGCTATTCGGGAGGCTGAGGTGGGAGAATTGCTTGAACCTGGAAGGCAGAGGTTGCAGTGAGCCGAGATCACGGCATTGCACTCCAGCATGGGTAACAGAACAAGACAGGAAGGAAGGAAGGAAGGGAGGGAGGGAGGGAGGGAGGGAGGGAGGGAGGGAGGGAGGGAGGGAGGGAGGGAAGGAGGGAGGGAGGGAGGGAGGGAGGGAAGGAGGGAAAGGAAAAGAAGGAAAAAGAAAGGAGTGCTGGAATGCTTGCAGGGAAGAATGACATCTCAAGGACTCCACTATGACAACACTCTATTTTACCTCATTCCCTTTAGTTATTTACACACCTGTCTCCCCAAATAGAATGTAAGCTCCTGAAGGGAAGTTGTTGTCTCTTCTTCATCTTCTAAACACAGTTCCCATAACTGTTTCTTTACCAGGAAATTGGATTGGAACTCCCAAACAAGGCATTCCCAAGGAGACATTTTTATGGTGAACTATACTATGTACCTAGACAGGCCCTGAACTAGGCTACTCTATCGTAAGATTCTCCTATGAATCAGCTGCCTTTTTAAAACACTGATTATATGCTTCATTTGTAAGTAACATGTAGACATGATTATGCAGTATGAGATACTGAAGAATACTGCAACCTGTTGAATCTTGTAAACTTTTCATAGAAAACAAGCCTAAAAGCATAATTCCACTGTAATTGCAACAAGAAAAGTGTGACTTTTGCATGACTCCTGAAATTTCCTCAGTGGCCGGGTTATGAAACAGGCACCATTACAATATTTGCACTTACTCTCATTAACTCTATTAGGTTGATAATTATCTTTTCACTTCCAAGCTCAAAATACCCTAATGCAAATTTTCCAAAAGGTTCAGAGGTCAGGCGAAGGCCTCTTGTCATCCATGTGCTATTAAGCAACGACATCGGCATGATAATTAAATGCCTAGCATTCTAAAGTATGTGAGCAAAAAACTAGATGCTGGTTGGAAGTAAAAATAGGCCGATGGCTGGAAAGAAAAGTCCAAATGGGCTCACATCACAATTTTAATTATTTTAAGCCATTGGTATATGCTGAATAAATCACTGAATTAAAATAAGCCTACCTTGAGTAGGTTTACTTCATCTCCACATGGATACAGATAAGATTATTGGGATGGCCACATAAAGAGGGAAACCTACTGACACATATATCCTGGACTCTTGAGGAATTAGACTCATGGGGTTTTTTAAGTAGTGTAAAAGGAATGAGAGGCAATATCACATACATACAACTTAAGAGCCAAGTTTCAATACAGCTCCACCTTTAGCAGCTTCAGCTTCTCATCGGCAAAAGAAGATTTTTAAATAGTACTCAAGTCATAACATTACTGTGAAGACTGGGAACACCGAGTTATTGTGAAGACTGGGAACAAGATAATGGCATGTCAAGCCTCTGGCACATGGTAAGTGTGCAGAAATTATTTACAGAAGGGGAAGCTCTGTTCAATAAGAGAGGAGGGGGAAGGATTCAGCTAGCTCTTCTGGTTTATTTTTTAATCTTTACTGCCTCTACATTTAATGTTTCTGAGGATCTCATTAATGCCCCCTAGGAACTTGAGGCCCAAGCATCTACTAATGTTGACCATAGGCATACAGTATGGCAGAAATTAATTCCTAGATATACACCCACCCAGAAATGTGTACAGATGTTCACCAAAAGACAAGTGCAAGAACATTCACAGTAGCACTTTTTGTAATATCTCCTAACTGGAAGCTACCTAAAAACCAGAATGGATAGTACCTAGCCATAAATAATAGAACAGAGAAAAGGACTGCTATAGGCACTCCATCGATAGTAGAATGCCTACATTGTGGTAGGCTCACAAATGGGTTACTCTCCAGCAGTGAAAATGAGCAAACCACAGTGGCAATACAAATAAATTTCACAAACATAACATTGACAAGAGAAGCCAGACAACTAAGAGGGCATAGTGCATGGCTCTATTTAGATCATATACAAAGATGGTGAAGCTGTTCTAAGTTACACTGTTAAAGTCAGGAGACAGGTTATACTGGGAGAACAGTGACTGGAGGGAACCAGCGTCTCCAGGGCAAGAATAATGTTCTCTTGCTTGAGCTGAGTACTCAAGAAAGGGTGAATCTCTTCAAGAAAATCCAAGTAGTACACTTAGAATTTGTGCACTTACCCGTAGGTATAGGATTCTTCACTAAAACATTCACCAGGTAAATGAGTTGGGCCCTGAGACTCAGTAATTATACCTTCTCAAAACTAGTAATGCTGGTGGATGGCATGATGCTAGAGTCCTGGGGGCACCTAGTAGACTCTCCATCCACTGCTGGTCTTCATTGTTCACCTCTCCATGCAATGGCACAAATATGCAGCCAGCTGTGGCTAAGACATTGGCCTCTCAGCCAAGACCAAGACACTTGGAAACTCTCTTTTAGCAAGATCTCCAACTTCTTATTTCCCCACTGTTCCCCAGATGTGGCCTGAAATATAATACAGAGGTTGTTCCAAATCACTGTATCAAGGGACACAGTGACCTACCAAGCACTAGGCATATAGAGGATGTGTCATTCTACTCAGAAAAGAAATATAAATGCATGGAAAAGAACAGCAATGTGGCTTTGAGTATAGAAACCCTAAATTTGGCATCTTCTGGAACAACAGTAGAGTTGGTCCTTGAATTTTATGGGTCCACTTACACATGGATTTTCTTCCACCTCTGCCACCTTTGAGACAGGAAGATCAATCCTTCCTCTTCTTCCTCCTCAGCCTACTGACATGAAGACAATGAGGATGAAGAACTTTATGATCATCCACTTAATGAAAAGCAAATATATAACTTAATCTCCAGATTAAGTTATTGTAGGAGTACAGAATATAATACATATAACATACAGAGTATATGTTACTAAATTGTTAATGTTATCAATAAGGTTTCCAGGTGGCAGTCAGCAGTAGGCTACTGGGGGGTCAAAAGTTTTATGTAGATTTTCTACTGCAAGAGGAGTCAATGTCTCAACCCCTGTGTTGTTCAAGAGTCAACTGGGTATATATACACATAGTTACGTACATAATTTTTATATATGTGCTTACATGTAGTTATACATTTTAATATATATTTATATATAGTTTTAAATAAATGTTGATTTTTCTATGTATGCCCTTGATATGAAATTGTTTCTGGCCTCAGGAAAGCAGTCTTTTAAAAGCTCTCCAATGACATTAGAAAAATCATTTTTGGCCAGAGGTGATTTTAAGTACAGATTTTTAAGTACAGCTTCCTAATATACTTAATACTTTTGCACAGCAGTCATTTTTTCAGTGATTACATTTATTAAAATGGACACACGGACTTTAGTGAAAAATATGCTGAATCCCGTCATTTTTCTCCTCCAAAATCTGTGATGGCTCTGTACTTCTCCTAGGAGTGGGTGCAAATCCCTTGGCATCCCCAAGTTGCCAGCATTCAGTCTCCAGTCACTGAGTTTACGGTGAGCAGCCAAGCTCCCCGATGGGTGAAAATCTCTTCAAATCTCAGGCACAGGGGACTGGAAGGAACCTTAGAGCCATATCCTTCAATCTCCCCTCCTTTAGCATCTACCTCACAAGGTCGCTTTGTCGATGACAGGACAGCAATGGAGTTCACCCCTGACCACCCTCTGGTCCCATTTGCAGGTGTCACCCATTAGCCTTCAGGACTTCCAGCCACAGACCCCATCCTGCTGCCTTCAGGCCTCTCTTCTCACACCAATGTCCCACATGCCCACTGTCCTTTCCTAAAACGCCTCTTCACCATCCTGTTTGCACCCGACTGCATGAGATCCAAATTCTCTCTATCCCTCTCAGGATGTGGGGCCCCAAAAAGAACAAAGAATTCTAGTTGAAGCGCCAGTGAGCAGAGAATAGAGTAGAACTGTCACTTCCACTGCAGTACTACCCTCTATTTTTGCAAGCTGCAGTGGCCTGATAATGGCTCCCAAAAGTGTGTCCATGTCCCGATCCCCAGAACCTGCGTTCACTTAACTGGAAAGAGTCTTGGCAGCTTTGCAGGTGTGATTAGGTTAAGGAAGTGATTGTTTAGGGGTGGGGAAATTATGCTAGATTATCTAGGTGGGCCCTAAATGCCATTACAAGTATTTTTATAAGTAAAAGCAGAGGGGGTTAGACACAACGAAGAGAAGAAATGACGTGAAGCCAGAGGCAGAGATTGCAGTGATGCGGCCACAAGCCAAGGAATATCTGGAGCCATCAGAGCCTGGAAGGTTTCTCCCCTGGTGTTTTAGGAGGTAACCAACACCTTGGCTTAAGTCCAGTGGCACTGATTTTAGACTTCCGGCCTCCCAAACCATGAGAGAATGATTTTGTTGTTTTAAACCCCATTTGTGGTACCTTTTTTTTTTTTTTTTTACAGCAGCAATAGGAAAGTAATATTTAACCAAGATTTCATTTGTTTTTTTTTTCTCTCCATGATGCTGACTTATTAAATCTAATCAATTATTCCCTTCTACAAAAAAAAAAAACAATAATAAAGTGGCAAAGCTAAAAGGAAAATGTCCCACTTTTTTTATTCCTATGAACAGAATACGGAAAGAAGGCTTTAGCAGAAGTTTGAAACAGATTGGCTGTGTGATCTTGGATAAGTCTGCCTATCTTTGAATCATTTTCCCTATTTGTAAATGAAAAAAATAGCTCTATAATCTTCCCAGATCATTCTATAAATCTGCATAGCTTTTTACTCAGTTATCAATTAATTTCATAGATTCTTCATGTCAGCTCCTTAAGCATCACCTCCCTGGGAAGTCTCCTCTGATTCACCATCATTCTCTATGCTCCAGTAGATCTTGTATGCATCTATATTGCAACATTTATTGCACTGTGCTCCAAAGATTTATTTCCAAGCCTATCTTCCTCACTAGACAAGAGTTTCTTGAGGGCAGGAGCCTCATATTATTCATCTCTCTCCAGTGCTTAGCTCAACAATAAATGGACAAATGAAGAAATTAATGAGTTGCTATGAAGTAATGACTTTCTCATTGTATACCACTGACTGATGCAAATGTCTGAAAACCAACATCCCAGAGCCCAAACCTCTGCTGCAGGGGAGCCATTGATCAAATAGTTCTGGAATCCATGCTGCATATTATGAGTGATATATGTGTTTTCGTCAATGTGATCTGACTTGTTTTATCTATTTCATAAGGTTAAGTCATAATTCAAAAGCCAACTTAACTATTGGTATGCTTGAATTTTATAATTATGACCAATATATCCATAGTTGAGAAATCAAATATCTGCTAGAGATGTCTTCTCCTTGGTCATCGAAGTTTTAGAAAGACTTTCCTAAACATCTTTCAGTTATGTTCATAATTCCAAACTACAGATATAAAATTCAATGTCAGTAGATGAAAAGCTGCACATAGAGGAATCTGGCCTAAAGCCTAGCATTTTTCTGTTCCCTCTGCTGATTTTGGTTTTTTCCTCTGGAGACATTGAAGGGCTCATCACTGAGGCAGATGTTCCAGCTGCCACACAGAGCCAAGGAGACTTGGCTCAGTCCAGTAGACAAAAGCAACCTGCCAAGATTTTGACTGGAGCCCCCTAGCTCTGACTGAATTTCAATATGATCTAAGAACCTTTCTAAAATCAGCTGTCAGCATCATAGGTGGGACAGAACACAAAGCCATTTACAATAGAAATTAGGGAGCCTGATTTGGATTTACAAAATTAACATCCAAACCTAGACTTCTCCATGAAAATCTACACACATCTAACACAACTTAATCTGGAATTTATCTGGTGTTATTTTATTACTCAAAATTACTGATATGGGAGGGGGGCAGGGAAGTGCTGGGTAGAGAAGGGCAGGGTCCCTGGTGAGGGCTCCACAGACCTAAGTGAGAACAGGCACTCCTGTTTTCATGCCCAAATGTTGCATTTTCCAAGACCACTCTGGCCTGCCACACCCCCCATCCATATAAACCCAAGGCCTTATCGGGCACAGACACAAGCAGCTGAACAACGAGAGGAGCAGAGGAACAGACCAGCAGACACCAGCAGACCAGTAACAGTGGAATGACATGTCAGAGAAAGAAGAGAAGGGACGTCTGGACACCGAGGGGAGTTTGGCTGGGGGTGGTCAGAGAAGAGTCCAGCCACTAGGCAGCCTGACCTCCAAGAGAAGACTACCCTCCCACTCCATCTCCACCTTCTAGCTCCCCATCCATCTCGCTGAGAGCCAGCTTCACCACTCAGTAAAAACTTGCACTCATCCTTCAGGCCCAGTTTGATCCGATTTTTCTAGTACAGTGGGCGAGAGCTCAGGATACAGGAAGTTGTCACACTGGCCCTCTTTCCTTGTAATAAGGCAGAGAGTCTATTGAGCTGATTAACACAAGCTGCCCGCAGATGGCAAAGCTAGAAGAGCACACTGTAACACACGCCCAATTGGGCTTTAGGAGTCACAGACACCCACCCCTAGATGCTGCTGTGGGGCCAGAGTCCAAAATCGCTCCCCATGGCCTCTGCTCTTGCCCATCTGTTTGTTCCCCTAGGGGTCTGAACAGCAGGGTGATCTGACCAAAGGAGCAAGCCACACACCCCTGTCGCACATCCTGTGAGGGAGATAAGGGAACACAGGTACCTGCCTGCCCCTGTAAGAAGGTGAAGATCAACATGGTCAGTCAGACTAACAGTAGATTCAAGAACCGGATAGAGATGGGATTTACCCCAGGACTTTTCTCTCCTGAAACAATGACCAAGCAGGCTTTTAATTGGGATGCATTCACAAGCAGTGGGAACCCAGGTGCCTCTCCTCCTGTCTGCAGTAATATTGCTGGAGAGACTAGGCCCTGGAATTTGCTTCTCATATTTATTTATAAATTAGAATTTCATATTTACAGTGGAAACCTTCTAGACACAAAACTTCCTAATAAATTAAATTAATTAAAATTATTAAACTCATTCCTAGTAAATTAGTTATTAAATACAAATGTAAAACCCTCTAGATGCAACTTTTCTAATGTAATTTTAGGACTTTAAAGTCCCTGCTGCCATAAGCCAAAATTCTCATTTTGTTTCACCTCACAGCTTTAAATGTTTTCCAGAATTATCAACCCCTCATTTAAAAAAAAAAAAAAAACAATCTGTACCTATACCAATGACTCTCAAATTTTGCCTTTTAGAGCAGAGGTATTCTGTGACTCAGACTAAAATGTTTCCAATGTTGGCTAACTTTTCTTAAGTCACATAAGGGAAAACAGAAACAGTTTTCTATTTTCCCAATTACACATTTCCTTCTATTTTCTTCCAAAAATTTCAGCAAGTGCTATTACTTGAAATATAGAAGTTATTATTGAATTACTAATAAGCAACTACTGGGAAATACTGACTTTATTTCAATCAAACGGTTAGTTCAATATGGTGCAAAGAAAGTTCTAATTAAATCTAATTTGTATGGCACAACTAAAATAAGTGAGACCTGTAGAAGACTTTCTTTTTTAAGTCTAAAAATTGTTTCTGCAAATCATTGCTGAATCCTTGATGAAACTTACAGGGAAAATAGGACAGCCGTGGGAAAATGTATCAGTGGAATGCAGCATATTGGATGAACAATCTTTCTCCTCCGGGGTAGTCAGGAGAATGGTAGAGTGTGGTTGAATGTGGCAGTGTAGACAGAGCCATGAAAAGGTGGGAGCTGGGAAGAAGAGGTGAGGAGAGGACTTTCTAGCCAGGTTGGAGAGAAAGGATCAATCGCTTTAGAAAAAGGGAACACAATGCCTGTGTGGAAAAAACAGAAAGCAGAACTTTTAACTGGAGTAGAGGACTTATTTAGAGAACTAGAGATATGCATTGGAACCAGAAAATGAAGGACCTTGCACGCCAAGCTAAAGCATCTGGATGATTTCCTGTAGGCAACTGGAAGACAATGGAGTTTGCTGAGAAGGGGAATGACACGACTTAGAAAGATTAATTCCCTGCATTGTGCAAAGTGCAGTTAGGTGAATTACAAGATGGGCAACCAGTGTAAGTCAACTGAAATAGATCATGCACAAGCCAGGTTGGCAATGGAGGGAATAAAGGAGTTACATGTAAGAGATGCTGAAAACAACGAATGTCCTGGTTTAGAGGCTAATTGGATGGGGGAACAAAGAGAGAAAGCAGACACTATATTTTTAGGCCCATATGACTGGGGTCATTAATCAAAATAATGCAAACTCAAATGGAGGAAGTATAATGATTGCAGATTTTAGACGTGTTCAATAGAAGGTAAAATATCCAAGAAAAAAATGTTCAGCAATTAAATAGTCACATTTATTCAGAACTCACCACTAAGTCATGTACATATACACATTAATTCATGAAATTGCCATGGAAGCTCCATGAGACAGATATATTATTCCCCTTTTACAGATGGGAGAACTAAGGCCAGCATCAGATGGGGAGTAAGTGGCAGAGTCAAGACCTGAACCCAAATCATGGTTCTGTATTCCATTTTCAAGTTTCTAAGAGGAGGCTGGTGATATGGGGCTGAGGCTTAAGACAATAATCAAGAGTTTGAGACCGAAATTTTGGAGTAATAATGGCAGCCTGGGAAGAAATAAGCAAAGAGCTAAGGGCACAATCCAGGAATGCATCTTTGGCCCTTGGTTTGGGTCTCAGTTGTAGATTTCAATTTAATAAAAGTGACTATCAGTATTCTGTGATAAATTACCTGAAAGCAGAAACAGTGACTTCCTTGAGTAATAAAGACACTGATTAGGTTTTCCTCCCATTTCATGCTCTTGTCATTTTTCTCTTTCCTTTTCAAATTCCCAGGGATCCATATTGCAATGATCAGAGATTAATTGTCTAACTGGGAGAATTTCCAAATCAATCTGAGCATAATCAGGAGAGAGAAATCACACAAAAATTTGAATAGTAAAATGTTAATATAGTATTAAGTATAAAAGGGGATTCAATTTACAAGGGAGTAGCTAGTATGTAGTAAAAATGAATTTTAAATAAAGTAGTAGTTTCTCTAGGAGAAGACACTACTCCTAGAGCTAAGATTCAATTGTGTTAGAAGGGCTTAGCTGTGGCCCGTTGGATGACAGAGAAGACATTGGTGGGTGTCTTCTAAGTTGCTGGGGAAGCCTTTTCATAAGAAGTGTCTCACCAGAGGCATCTTGCCTGAAGAAGGGGTGCTGGGGAAGTCTCTGTCTGCTGAATGCTATGGCTGCAAGCCCTGCCAGTGCCAGACGTACTCTTCTGCAAAGCCACCCAAGAGGATGCTGAGGAAGCTGTTGGCTGCCGTGGCCTCCAGAACTGAGTGTGCAGAGGCTGTGGACATGGAAGAAGCTTGGTGACACCGGAAAAAGCCACTCCTGCTACAGGTGCCTGCTGAGTAAGCACACCCAGATCCAGGAAGCAAACTCTTTCTTCCTGCAGTGTCTCACCAGCACCCTCTACTGGCAAAACTTCAGTGAAAAAATATGTAAAGGACCCAGATCCATTTTCACAGAGCAGGCAAAAAGGGTGATTTCAGAGCTGAGAGACCATTACCTACTCAAGTCAGTTCATTTCTCTAGTGATACTTAGAAAGCCATCCCATGTGTTTGGCAGAAGGGGGTGTTGGTGTTAACAGAGAGGCATATTAAAAACCTAGAGCTTTCCCATCTCCTTCCAAGCCTAAAAAGCATAATCACACTGCTAAGAAGCTCTAAGTACAAAACTAAGAACGCAGCTAGAGGGGCACAAACCTTGAAACTTGAGAGTCTTTCATGAAAGGAGCTTTGCGTGTTACCAGCATTCATTCTGTTCCTTAAGAATAAGAGTTCAAGCATTAAAACAGCTGATTTCCCAACAAGACCCATAATGAAGCATTTTTATAAAGCCTTGGTCCATTTTGTTAACAAAGAAGATAAACCAATCAAGCAGTCACTCTTAGCAGTGGAAGGAAAGGGCAGGTTTTAGATAATATTCCCTGAGTAAAACTAAAGTGGGGAAAAGTTCACATACTGGGTGAATTTGCTCAAATTTAAAGTAAAAGCATAGTAACCACACATCACCAAACAAGATAACTCCTTAATTCCTTACACTTATAACTGATGCCCTGACATTTTACAAAACAATCTAAACTATTAAAATACATATAAGAGGTATGACAATTGAACAGGAAAAATAAAACTTGTTAGTAGGAATTGTGGTTATATATTTAGAAAACCCAAGAAGCCACTTGAAAAACTATGTTAATAATGTTAGAATTTTTAAATGACTGGATACAAATCATACAAAATTTATAGCTCTCTTATATATTAAATATATGTTGCATAAATTCCCCTTTCTCTAGAGCAAGAAAAACTGAAAGACCACACAAAAATCTGTAAAACGGCTGATTAGGTGGAATCAAGCTGGCAGAAGTAAAATATTTAAAAGTTTACTTCCAAAATTGCTTAAAATTTCAGAAATCACATTTGTAAAAGAACATGTCCACAAAAGCATACGGGGGAAAAGCATAGAAAGGGATTCATCAGAAAACCCAAAGGTATGATGAATTATTAGAAGACAGAAAGCAAATGAAACCAACCTGACCAAGAAACACGAGCAGAGAAAGGAAAAACTTCCCAGAGAGACCTGAGGTCTGCTGGCTTCTGGGATGGGAGCAGATACAGGGCATGGCCAGCCTCATAGGCTCAGGCTCAAGGGGCCAGAGACACTCATGAGCCCCTGACAGGGAATCTAAGAAATAAATCTGGGTCATCTTTAAGAGGCTGATCTACAATAGCAGTAATGTTGGGCCTCAGGGTGGAAACTGAAAACAGCCCTGAAGAAATGGAATTATTTGCCTTCAGAGGGCTTCCTGGTATAGGAGCTGAAGCCTCAGAGTCGACTTGGAGGTAACTCAGGACCCATACAGAAGACACTGATGGGGCAATGAGAGGCAGCTCTGTCCAAGGGAAGAATGCATCAAAATCCTGTCCCTCCAGCCCCAGAAAACAACTCCCCCCTGCAGTACAAAACCACCACCCCAGCACAAATACCTTCTTACTTTGATCATCATGGGGTCTTTGGACTGCCCGTCTACTTCACAGCCAGGCACCCCAAAATGCAGCACTCCAGACAATAATTAATGAATCCCATCAAGTTATACAGAACCTGCAATCAGCCCCCCGCATTCAGGGAGAGTCCTACTGGGAAAACAGAGCAAGAAAACCGTAAACACAACATCAGCCCTGCCCAGAGCTCCAACCACCACCTCCAGACACTCAAGACAAACCAACAGGCTAAAGAGGAGGAACCAAGATAAACAGAACAGCGAAGATCAGCCATGGACAGAGGAGCACCTGAAAAGAATTCAAATTTACATCCTCAGAGAGATTTGAGTGCTTACTGCATTCATAAAATAAGACAAGGATGCTATGAGAAAGAAGTCAGTAGAGGACAAGAAGCCCAGGGACATCAGAAGTCACAATATGACTGGGTTAAAGTCCCATATGAAAAGACAGGCACTCCAGTTTTGATACCACAAAATCTAACTTTCTACTGTTTATAAGACAGTACACAAGTTTTTAAATAACAGAGAGATTGAAACGCAGTAATGATAAACACACACACTCAACTGGAAAACTAACAAAATGTAGGAATGGCAATATTAATATCATGCAAAATATAACCCAGAGCAAAGCCATTAAGTTAAAGCATGGTATGTGATATGGCTAAAGGTATAACCCACCTTCAAATGTAATTATTAAGAATCTTTATGCCTCTGGGGAATACATTGCCAGTCTCCTACTCCATATCTATTCCCCTTATCTACCTTAGAAAGAAACCCCCAATTTTATTCCGTGCACTCTTATACCCAGCTATTAAAATCCATTTCCTGACCTCCATGTGGCTTAAGTGGTCATGTTTGGGGCAGTGACATTTGAATGGAAGCTACTAGGTGAGGTTAGCATGCATGATTTTATCCCTTACCCTTTCCCTTCTTGCTGTAGGGTGATGGGATACAGTGGGTGGAGCTCTGACAGCCATCTCACGTTCATGAGGATGAGAGTCACATTCTAAGGCTGGTGGGGTAGAAAGCTAGAAGGAACCTAGGTCCCTGGTGGCTTCATGGAGCTACCATATCAGGCCTGGAAGCTAGCTTCAGACATCTTTTATGTAAAGAAAAAATAAACACTTACCCTACTTAAGTATCTGCTTTTTAGGTCTCTATAACCTGAAGCCAAATGCTGTTTTTAACTCATAATGCACTAACTACTTAGCTTTGAAATATGTAAAGCAAAATCTGTTAGAAGAAAAAAATAAAAATAAAGTGAAACTGACAAATCAACAATCAAGGTGGGAGATTTTAGTATAGCTCTCTCTCAAATCAACTGATATTAAACATTACAATCAAAAGGCAGAGATTGGCTGGTTGCGGTGGATCATGCCTGTTATCTAAGCACTTTGGGAGGCTGAGGTGGGTGGATCACAAGGTCAGGAGATTGAGACCATCCTGGCCAACATGGTGAAATCCTGTCTCTACTAAAAATACAAAACTAGCTGGGCGTGGTGGTGTGTACCTGTAATCCCACCTACTTGGGAGGCTGAGACAGGAGAATCCCTTGAACCAGGAAGTCAGAGGTTGCAGTGAGCTGAGATGGCGCCACTGCACTCCAGCCTGGGTGACATCTCAAAAAAAAAAAAAAAAAGCTAGAGATTATCAGACTAGATTTAAAAGACCCAATTTTATGCTGTTAAAGATGCAATTTAAATTTTTTAAATTCAGACAGGTAGAAAATAGGATGGAAAAAAGATATACCATGCAAACACTGAGCATAAGAATCAACCAAAGTAGGCAAGGAATTTAGAGAGAAAATGAGAAAAATTCCTTAATGATAAGGTGGTCAGTTCATCAACACATAATTGTAAATGTGACACACCTAATAACAGAGCTTCAAAATGCACACAGCAAAAATGACAGAACTGAAGGGAGAAATAGACAAATCCACGACCATGGAGATTTTGCCATTCCTCTCTCAGAAATTAATAGAAAAAGTAGACAGAAAATCAGTAAGGATGTAGAAGACTTGAATATCACTGGCTAGCAATACTACCTCACCGACATTTACAGACCATCACCCAACAGCTGCAGAATGTACACTCATTTCAGGTGGACATGGAACAGTCATCAGGATAGGTTTCATCCTAGGCCAAATTCAACTGACAAAGCAAGCAAAAATGAGAGATGAATTCTGAGGACTTAACATAATTACAAAGTGAGGGGGAAAAAATCTCTATGGAACACATGCCAACAACAGGCTCAAAACATTCTTCTAAAACCAGACAAACCGGTATCAAAAACTGACCATGTACCTGGCTGTGGTTGGCAGCCTCTAAGATGACCCCTAGTAACCCCTGCCTCCTGGGAATCACACCCCGTGTGGTTCCCTCCCATTGAGTACGAGCTGGACTTAACAATTCGCTTCTAATGAACAGAATAAGGTGGATCTGATGGTGCGTGGCTCAAAAGACTAGGTCATAAAAGGATGTATGGCATCACGCTCTCTGCATATGGTGAAGGCCATGTGGTGAGGAGCTGAGGTCCCGGCTAACAGCCATGTGAGTGAATTCTTTGCAAGCTGCCCTCCAGCCCAGGCTAATCTTCCCGTGTTGGAGTCCTGCTGACAGCTTGCTGAGATATCATGAGGAATCTTGAACCAGAACCACCCATCTAAGCTATTTCTAGATTCCTCACCCTCAGAAATTGTGTGAGAAGATATATGTTTGTTGTCTTAAACTACAAAGTTTTGGGGTAATAGTTTATAACAGTAGATAACTAAGCCATTTTTAAAAACTCAATACATTCTCCCAACTGAAATTATACAATCTACTTTGCCTGACCACAAAGTAATACAATTAGATATTAATGACCAAAATATAACAGAAAGACTTTCATAGTATTTTTAAGCCCTTTTAAAGAGGCAATCAAAGCTGAAATTACAAACTACTGTATTTATAAATGAATAAAAAAGAAAACACTCCATATCAAAACCTATGGGATACAGCCAAATACATTAAGAAAAGTTGTTAGCTTAAAAGTCTTGCCTTTATTAGAAATAAGGAAAAATTGAATGTAAATGAACTAAGCACCTAAGACACTAGATAGAAAGAACCACAAAATAAACTTCAAAAATAGTAAAAAGAAGCTGGCAATAAAAATTAAAATATTAATTACAGGCAGGCATGGTGGCTAACACCTGTAATTCCAGCACTTTCGGAGGCCAAGGCAAGTGGATCACCTGAGGTCAGGAGTTCGAGACCAGTTTTGCTGGCCAAGATAGCAAAACCCCATCTCTACTAAAACTACAAAAATTAGCTGGGTGTGGTGGCACACGCCTGTAGTCCCAGCTACTCAGGAGGCTGAGGCAGGACAATCACCTGAACACAAGAGGCAGAGGTTGCAGTGAGCCAAGACTGCGCCACTGTACTCCAGCCTAGGTGACAGAGCAAGACTCCATCTCAATAAATAAAAACATACATTACATACATACATACATAAGTACAAAATTAATTACTACATGTTTTAAATAATATACCTAATACCAAAACATGTTCTTTGAGAAAACCAGCAAAAGAACTTATGGGATTTCTAACTTCTAATTGGTAAGAAGAGAGAGAAAGAAAAGATGTACATAAACATTAGGAATGCAGAAAAGATTCTAACTCTAGATAAAGAACAATAAGAACATATGGACACAGGGAGAGGAACATCACATACTGGGGCCTGTCAGGAGGTGGGGGGGGTCAGGGGGGAATAAAGATAAAGAATAATAAGAACATATGGACACAGGGAAAGGAACATCACACACTGGGGCCTGTCAGGAGCAGGGGAGTGGGGGCTAGGGGAGGAATAGCATTAGGAGAAATACCTAATGTAGATGACAGGGTGATAGATGCAGCAAGCCACCCTAACAAACCTGCATGTTCTGTACATGTACCCCAGAACTTAAAGTATAATAATAATTTAAAAAAGAAAATCCAGTGGAATCAACTAATATCAGAATTCATTGGAACAAAAGGAGACTTCAGTAGGGTAGCCACAGCCAAGATGAACAAATTCCCTGTAAAAATAACTAGAACATGTCATGGGAAAAGACTGCATTCCCAGGAGCAACCCAAATTGTCAAATACCTAAGAATAAATTCATCAAAAAATTCACAAAACAAATATGAAGAAAATTAAACATTTTTTAGGGGAAAGAATTACAATGATCCCAAATAAAAAGATGTAACATTGTTAAGATTTAGTTCTTCACAAATTTATCTATAAAATCAATGCAATTTCAATTCAAATCTCAAGAATTTCTTATTAATTCTGGCAAAGTCAGACTAAAACTCATGTAGAACATGCCCACAAATTTCCAAGAAAATAGTTTTTAAAATAGTGAAGGGCAGTTAATGAATTAACAGTTATCTTTGTAAGAAGAGGGAAAGAGACCAGAACTAGCAAGCTCAGTACACTCAGCCCCTCACCACATGATGCCTCGCTCCATCTCAGGACTCCGAGAAGTCCTGACCAACAAAAAGGCCCTCACCAGATGTACCCCCTTAACCTTAGACTTGCCAGTCTCCAAAACTGTAAGAAATAAATTCTTTTTCTTTTTAAATTTCTCAGTTTCTAGTATTCTGTTATAAGCAAAAGAAAATAGATAAATATACCACCCAGGAAAAAAATCCAGGTGGCAGAAATTATATACCAAAACTTTTACAGTCTTAACACAGTAAAGAAATACACAAAATCCAGAAAACACCGAGATAGATTTAAGACCTATAATTTTAAATCTATAGACCACATAGATTTAAAATTTGATAACAAGATCCTATAAGCAACATTAAAATATTAGGAAAAGATGAAGAAAAATAACTGCATATAAATGTTAAAACACATGAATGTAATATATGAAATTTATAATACATAAAGCATTCCTCTAGATCAAGACAAACAATAAAAAAATAAGTGGAGAATATAGAAAGTCACAGAGACAGAAATAAAAATATCAAATAAACTTTTAAAATAAAGTCATACTTCAGTAGTAATAAAATAAATGCATATTAAAACTATGAGAGAACTATTTTTATCCTCCACCTTGGACACTTAGTCAGCGATGGCATTAGCAAGGATGGTGAGATGGTCATACTCATATATTACATGTAGAAGGACAAGGTGACAAAAATGTGGTATTCTTTCACCCAGTAATTTGACCGCTAAACATCCATCTTATTTTTTAAATCCTTAAAATAATTTATATCAAAATGATTTGCATCAAAATTTTACTTAGAATAAAAAATTTGACTGAAAATCGTAAAATAGTTAACACAAATAATAACAACCATCAAAAATTTTAAAACATGAGGCAGTGTTTACAACAAAATGAAAAAGCATATCAAATTGTATAATAGCAGCCACAGGAATAGCACAAGTGGCAGGAACTACTAACGTTTGTTAAATATGACTATGGGCCAAAGACTATTCTAAGCCTTTTCTGTGTATTAGTTATTTAATTTACACAATCCCATTATGAAGATAGTTTAGTGCCCATTTTAAAGATAAACTGATGCACTTAAGGTTTGGGTAGATTTTTCTATGCTAGAGGGCAGCGTTCACGTATATGAAGTAACTAGGTGTAACTGCAGAGATTGGATGTGCTCTGAGGTCAGTCAGTGAAGGTTTTCAGGTGATGAGTCCTCTTGTCTGGTGACCTTGGGAGCTACAGGTGGAAATTCCACTGCTCACCCTGGACTGCTGGGTAAAAGGAGAGCGAGAGACACCAAAGCTATCTCCAGGCTGAAGATGCTTCACCTTCCGGAGTAGGTTGGTATAACCTACTATTTGAGTTCTCACCTCCTAAAAATCACATCAACCCACCATGATTTCACAACCAGACTGACCCAGTGAGGCAAAGCTGTAAAACAGCCCCTACCACTTCTGTGTCCCCCTCCCCAATTTCCCAACCAGAGTCTCAGAGACCCCCGACACTCAGTTTTGCTTTCACCTGCCCGAATCACTCAAGAAGGAAGCACAGGACTTTGAAACTTATTATCACTCAATGAAACATCAGCAGAAGATTAAAAAACAACAGCTCTGGAGCAGACAGTGCACAAGGCAAGAATACGATTCACCAGAGGTGGGCTTTGAGGCATCGGTAGGGGAATATTTAAGAAGGACTTACCAGCCTCCATTCCCTTAAGCCAACTCGGTAGATGCTGATACAGCTGATCCCAATGACAAACAGCTCAATTAGCAATCAGCTCTGTCTTTTCACCTCATGAAAAGGCAACCTGATTTCCCCGCAAGTGTCATATATTTGATAATTAAAAACTCTCTGAAAGCTCCCATGGAATAATTAAAGAATATGAGAATAGAAATGTGAAAATATCATGATAGATGGCAGTGAACCAGCCCTATAAAACACAGCTGCAGGAAAGGCGGGGAAGTAATCAATAAAAACTTCAGACATTTTAAAATTTCCCAACAACACAGGTCAAAGGCTAACACTATCTTTGGGCTTTTCTGTAAGGAGGCAATTTAAAGCTCACAACAGAGTTTCATTAAAACACCATGTGTTCTGTGGCTCCTACCAGCTTATGACTTGGCAGCTGGACACTGTAACATCTGAGACACCCCAGACATTCCAACTCAGGTACCAACCTGGGAGACAAATAGCCAAAGAATACTGAGCTTATTAACTACAGCTACAAAGCAGCTTTAATTTAGAAAGTAAAAATGGCACTTCATGTGAAAGCCCAAGATGCCCTAGCAGGTGAGCATTAATGAGGCTGGTGAAGAGATGAATCGAACACTGACGAAGTGGAGTTGCTGGTTCTGGTGCTGTGGAACTTTACACCATGCTAGAGACAGGGTCTCATGCTACTCAGGGGAAGCAAGGAGGGATCCCACCTTCTTTCTTACCTGGATGGAGACCATGGCTTAATACACAATTCAGCTTTGCTCACCTTAACTTGCTGCATGGTGCACCCATGGTGTGCAATGCAGTGTTCCAAAAAATAAGGACGCAGAGATGAACAAAACAAATGTGGGCTCAGCCTTCTTGGGGCCTTCTGCTTACAGCAAACTTTTTCTGTAGAAAACCAGAGAATAAATAATTGAGGCTTTGGAAGCCATGTGGTCATCTCTACTCACTTCCGTTATGGTAGCATGAAAGTACAATCAACAGTACATAAATGACTAGGCATGACACTGTTCTAATAAAACTTTATTTACCAAAGCAGGGGGTCGCTGAATTTGACCCACAGGCAGCTGTTTGCTGACTCCAAGTCTAGAAAGCCACTAAACACATACATAGTTAATAACCACAATTACAGGAGCCTGCTCTATGTCTGTTCTAAATGCTTAATAGATGTTTATTCACTCCATCCTCACTAAAACCTTCTGAGCTAGTAGTAGTATGCCCACTTTACAGATGAAAAAACTAAGGCACAGAAAGGTGAATAACTTAGCCAAGGTCACACAAGCAGCAAATAGGATGAGCTAGATTTTGAACCTGCAGCTCCAGAGTCTGCGTAAGTGAGCGTTGCACCAGCTCTCCCATGCTGTACTGCCTCTCCAAAAGTAGATATGGCAAATTGTGGCTGATGCTAGGAGGAAAAAGAAAGAGAGAGAATAGCAGGTGGACCTACTTTAGATGGGCTAATCAGGGATGGCGGAGCTTGAGCAGGAGAATGGGCTATCAGGAAACTAGTAGTGGAAAGAGAATAACATTACAGGCTGGATCTGTTTTCTATTGCTGCAGTGCAAATTACCATAACCTTAGCAGCTCAGAACAACACAAATGTGTTATCTCGCAGTTCTATAGATCAGACTGCAGGGGAGCTCTCTTGGTTTTTCTGTCCTGGTCTTACAAGGCCAAAATCAAAGTGCCAACTGGCCAGCCTCGTATCTGAAGCCTCTGGGGAGAAGCAGCTACCAAGCTTATTCAGAATTGTGCCAGGTGTGGTGGCTCATGCTTGTAATCCCAACATTTTAGGAGGCTAAAGCAGGCAGATCACTTGAGTGCAGCAGTTCAAGACCAGACTGGGCAACATGGCAATACCCCATCTCTACAAAAAAGTATAAAAATTAGCTGGGTGTAGTGGCACATGCCTGTGGTGCCAGTTACTTTGGAGGATGAGGTGGGAGGATTGCCTGAGCCCAAGAGGTTGAGGCTGCAGTGAGCCGAGATTGCACCTCTGCACTTCAGCCCAGGCAACAGAGAAAGAGAGATGAGAGAGAGAGAGAGAGAGAGAAGAGAGAGAGAGAGAGAAACGAGAGAGAGAGAAATGAGAGGGAGACAAGAGAGAGAAAGGAAGGATTGCTTGTGGCTGCAGATCTGAGTCTGGTTTCCTCACTAGTTGTGAGGGACCCTCCACTCCCAAGGCTGCTTTCACCCCTCACCAGGTGTCCCCTCTATCTCGACCCAGCTATAGCACCCAAGTCCTTCTCACGCTCCTAACCTCATTGACTTCTTTCTGCTGTGCATGCAGCTGGAGAAACATAGCCATGTGGGCTGTGACACAAAGTGAGTTTCTGTTCTAAGTGCTATGTGAAGCTGTGAAAAGCTGGTGTGCACGAGAAATATTATCTGATTCACATTTTTTAATGATTAGCTGCTGAGGAGATAATAGATGGGGCCTAGTAGGGACCAGTTAGGTGGGCCACTGTGGTGGTTCAGGTGAAAGTTGGCCTGAGATGATGGTAGCAGTGGAGCTGGAGGGAAGGAGATTTGAAACACAGTTGTGAAGGAGACCTGTTTACAGATGAGGCGTAGGTGGTGAAGAAAGGAAATGTGTTAAGACTAAGAAGGAAAGACTTGAGGGAGACCAGATGTGGGGCTAAAGATTAAGAGTTTAGCCTTGGACATGCACTGCCAAGATGGCTATTCAATATCTAGGCAGTTCTATAAAGCAGGCAGAGACAGTCATCTCTTAGTATCCACTGGCGATTGGCTCCAGACACCCTGAGGACATCAAAATCCACAGATACTCAAGTCCTTTACACCAAATGGCATAGTATTTGCATATAAGCTACATGCATCCTCCCATATACTTTAAATCATCTCTACTTATAATACCTAATACAATGTCAATGCCATGTAAATAGTTATTGTACTGTATTGTTTAGGAAATAATGACAAGACAAAGACTGGACCTGTACAGTACAGGCATAACTATCCTTTTTTTAAAAAAAAAAAAAATTTCAATCCTTGGTTGGTTGCAGCCGCTTATGCAGAACCGATGGACACGGAGGGTCAACTGTATATGATTCGGGAGGCAAGTAGATGCCACAGGTTATGTTCATGTCAAAAAAAATTCCAGCTATCACTATGCTTTGAAATTCTCATCACTGACTTCATTTCTTTGGATTAAGGTTTTCAGTCTCCAGGAGGGTGCTGCTGAGTGACCAGCAAAGTGCTGCACACTCACCCAACACGACTGCTCCGTTGATTGGATCTGCAAGTGCTCTCATTGGGAGGCTGTGAGCCTGGAGGGAAGAGGAAGATACAGGAAGGGGCAGGGGCATTGTGATGATGAGAGATAAGCCTAGGGCAGGTCCTGGGAGGCAGGCCTGAGCAAGGAGGCATCTCAGGAAGACACTGTCAATTAGGGCCCGCATGAAAGATCTGAATCAAATCACCTTTGTTAACCCGAAATCCCTGACTGCAGAAACAAAGTCCTCAATTAAAGAGAAGCACAGAGATTTCTGTGAGGTGACTGTCATCCAACAGAGGGGGAGAATACTGCCTTAGACAGAATCCATATCCACTTTCCGCCCAAAAGGTACATGCCCAGGCTCCCTGCAGGATGCCTCAGGCCTGATCAAAGAAGTCAGCGTGACTTGGCACAGGCCTCAGCATGCAGAAGTGTCCAGGTGGGCAGCAAAGCTTTTATTACAGTCCCTAAGAATTATTTGCTCTGGATCCTTTCCTCCACCTGAAGATTTCTATGTGCCATTTCTTGCAAAACTTTTCTTCCCTTTGGCCTGGTGCAAACTCAAGGGCTAGACTGCCTGGCTTTGTATTTCAGCTGTGCTTTTTGCTAGAAAACCTCAGGCAAGTCACATTTATCTGTTCCTCAGATGTCTCATCTATAAAACAGAGATGCTAACACTAGTACAGGCACGCCTCATTTTATTGTGCTTCACTTTATTGTACTTCAGAGATGTTGCATTTTTTTACCAATTGAAGATGTGTGGCCACACTGTGCCAAGCAGTTCTATCTGGGCCTTTTTTTTCCAACAGCATGTGCTCATTTCATGTCTCTGTGTCACATTTTGGAGTATCACAAACCACAACCACAGCAAGATAGTGCATAAAGGCCAACTCTGTGAGCTTTAATTCAAGAAGGAAAATGGGAACCTACCAGAACCATGAAGGACACTCCAAATCCCAGGGAGGAGAACTCATAAACGGGCCCTGTGATGGCTGATAAAAGTAAGTGAAGCCCCAGTTCATGAGAGAAGCAAAGAGCCCCCCTCTGTGACTCACCTTTCCACTGGGTATGCAGGCAGCTGGGGCTGAGGGAGAGCACTCTGTTTCTTGCAATCCCTGAAGCTAACTTGGAGAGAGGCTTGGAGATACCGTGAAAGAAAGACACCCGGAAAAGCTGCAATTATTTTCCCAGACCTGGAACTGACAGCAGGATCCCCTTTTCAATCCAGATACAGACAAAGTCAGCCGTTCTTTGGTGATCCAGCAGTGTGGCCATGCGGACATTTTAATCTAGGGCCAGGGATTGGAGCACTTGCTCTGGAGTGGGGTAAGGGCCTCTACAGCCGGAACTATAGAAAGCACCTCAGAAGTAGGCACTGGAATTGTGCTCTCCCCCATCACAGGCCTGGGGCAATGGAGAGCTGCTATAACTTCAGTTTTTCCTGGGTGACAAGACTTGCAGTCTCAGTGACCTAGAAACAATCCGCATGTCCCAGGGTGTCCCAGCCTGCTGCCCTGCTGAGATTGTGGTACAATGGGACTCTCTCTGCTCTATCCCCTGCCCCGCCCCAGCATTAATCCAGGTATTCAGAGCACCCGCTCACCAGGACCAGCATCCTGACACGTTCCTCCCTTCATGGACACAGGTCATCACGGTGCAATGGGGCCCTCTCTGCTCCACACCCAGGCAGATCTCCAGGCCTTCGGGGCACCTAGAACAGCAGCCTGAGCTGGCCTACCCTTTCGGTGCAGAGATCTTGGTGCAGGGAGGCCCTCTTTGCTCCACATCTGGGAAGATCTCCAGGCATCTGGAGCACCCACTTTCCTGGATTAGGAGTTTAGGCCACCACACATTCCCATGCAGAGAACTTGGGGCCAAGGAAGTTTCCTAGATCCAGGCCTAGGCACACCTCTGGTCACTTTGTGGCCACCCAACTGGATTCTCCCTCAGTGCTGGTGCTTGTGCCTGTCATTAGCGGACTTGTAAGCAGACTTGCTAAATCCAGCTCAACCTATCTTGCACTCCCCTCCCCCAACTGGGGGGACGGATAAGCAGGGAGTTCAGACCTCTGTGTACTCCATATATTAGGCCATTGCCTGAGGCAACAGAGAGCTTTTCCCAATAAGAAACCATCAAATATACACTCAGCTATGTTGGTCACATCTGCGTCTTACCTATAAGCACAATCTACTGGCTTGTAGGTAGAACTCCAGAGCCCAATAAAAAAACCTGTCAACATAAATGCACAGAAATATAGAAACAAAGCAAAAAGATCCTACCCAGCATTTTCTACAGTAACAACCCCTAGGAAAGAGGGCAAAGAGAAAGAGAAAAACCTAAATGATAATATAAGAAAGGAAAACAAACAAACAAAAAAAATTCTACCCATGAGTAACATCAAAGATCATCAAAAGAAAATAATTATAAAAATATGAAGTGCGGCCGGGTGCGGTGGCTCAAGCCTGTAATCCCAGCACTTTGGGAGGCCGAGGCGGGTGGATCACGAGGTCAAGAGATTGAGACCATTCTGGTCAACATGGTGAAACCCCGTCTCTACTAAAAATACAAAAAATTAGCTGGGCATGGTGGTGTGTGCCTGTAATCCCAGCTCCTCAGGAGGCTGAGGCAGGAGAATTGCCTGAACCCAGGAGGCGGAGGTTGCGGTGAGCCGAGATAGCGCCATTGCACTCCAGCCTGGGTAACATGAGTGAAACTCCGTCTGAAAAAAAAAAAAAAAATATGAAGTGCAAGTGTCTCTGGATAAAAAGGAATCAGCACAATAATTCTGGCACCATGAATAATCTGAATGTAGTGACAACACAAAAGAATCATGCTAGCTTTCCAACAGTGATCCATAACTAAAATGGAAATGCATAAATGACAAATGAAGAATTCAAAGCATGGATTGCAAGGAAGCTCAACGAGATGCAAGACAAGGTTGAAGATCAACACAAAGAAACTTCTAAAACTATCCAGGAATGAAGGAAGAAATAAACATCTTAAAAGAAATCAATAAGAGCTTCTGGAATTGAAAAACTCACTTAAGAAATTTCAAAATACAATTAAAAACTGTGTCAATACACTGAACCATGCAGAAGAAAGAATTTCAAAACATGAAGACCAGTCTTTCCAACTAACCTGGTCAAATTAAAATAAAGAAAAGGGAACTTAAAAAACTGAAAATATTTGAGAAATACGGGATTATGTAAATCAAACGAGCCTACAAATTATTGACATTCCTAAGAGAGATGAATGAAAACAACCTGGAAAACATATTTGAGGGACTAATTCAAGAAAATTTCCCTAATCTTGCTAGAGAGGTAGACATCCAATACAAAAACTCCAGAGAACACCTCTGAGATACTATACAAAATGCATGTCTCCAAAGTATATAGTCACCAGACTGTCCAAAATCAACAATGAAGAAAAATATTTAAAGGCACTGAGAGAAAAAGCTCAGGTCATGTGCAAAGGGAATGCATCAGGTTAACAGAAGACTTCCCAGCAGAAACCTTACAAGCCAGGAGAGATTGGGAGCCTATTTTTAGCATTCTAAAAGAAAAGATATGCCAACGAAGAATTTCATATACTGCCAAACTAAACTTCCTAAGTGAAGGAGAAATAAAATATTTTCTAGATAAGCAAACACTAAGGGAATTAGTTACCACAAGATCAGTCTTACAAGAGATCCTTAAGGGGGGGCTCTAAAAATGAAAAAAAAAAAAAGAACAATATTGCTACCACAAAAACACACTTGAGTACATGGCCCACAGACCCCGTGAAGGAACCACACAGTAGAAACTATAAAACAACCAGCAAACAATGTCACAATAGGATCAAAGCCTTACATATAAGTATTAATGTAAATTAATACTGGATGTAATGAATGTAAATAGTCTATATGTTCTACATAAAAGGAACAGAGTGGTAAGTTGAATTTTTTTTAAAGGCCTATCCATCTACTGTCTTAAAAACACTCATCTCACATGTAACAACACCCATAGGCTCAAAGTAAAGGATTACAGAAAAATCCATCATGCAAATGAAAAAAAAAAAAAGCAAGGGCCACTATTCTTAAATCAGATAAACCAAACTTTAAACCAACAACAGTAAAAAACAGCTTAAAAAAAGGACAAAGAAGGGTATTACATAACAATAAAGAGTTCAATTTGACAAGGCCAACATTACCCTGATACCAAAACCAGACAAGTGGACAAAAAAAAAAAAAAAAGAAAGAAAGAAAAACCCTACAGGCTAGTATCTTTGATGAACATAGATGCAAATATTCTTAACAAAATGCTAGCAAGCCAAATTCAGCAAGACTTCAAAAAGATAATACATCATGATGAGGTGAGATTTATTCACGCATGCAAGGATGGTTCAACATATGCAAATCAATAAATAGGGTACATTACATCAATAGAACGAATGATGAAAACCATATGATCATCTCAATAGATGCATAAAAAGCATTTGATAAAAGTTCAACATTCATTCACAATAAAAACTTACAGAAAATGTGGTGTATATATATATATATATATATATATATATATATATACACACACACACATATATATAAATGTGATATATTATACATATGTGGTATATATATACATATATATATGCAATGGAATACTATTCAACTATTTTAAGAAATGAAATCCTGTCATTTTCAAAAACATGATGAAACTGGAGACCTTTATGCCATGTGAAATAAGCCAGGCACAGAAAGACAAACATTGTATGTTCTCATTCATATGTAGAAGCTAAAAAGGTTGATCTCATGAAAGCAAAGAGTAGAATGATAGTTCCCAGAGGCTGGGGAGAATGTGGGGGTGGTTAAAGAGAGGCAGATTAATAGGTACAAACATTAAAACAAGAAATATAGAATAAATAAATTCTAATTTTTGATAGCATACTTGAGTGACTGTCATTAACAACAATGCATTGTGTATTTAAAAATAGCTAGAAGAAAATATTTGAAATGTTCCTAACACAAAGAAATGATAAATGCTTGAGGTGACGGATATCCTAAGTACCCGGACTTGATCATTACACATTCCGCACATGTATCAAAATATCACATGTACCCCATAAATATGTACAAACATTATATATCAAAAAATAAATATAAAATCTAGAAATAATTAGGCTTAGTGAGGAAAGCATATCAAAATACCAGATAAGCTGATAGCTAGGCCTGGATTGCCCCAAACAGCTAATCCAAGTTGTGAATGCAAATGAAAAGTTCTTGCAGGAAATGAAAAGTGCTACTCCAGTGAACACACAAATGATAAGAGGGCAAAGCAGCCTTATTGTTGATGTGAAGAAAGCTTTAGTGGTCTGGATAGATCAAACCAGCCACAACATTCTCTTAAGCCAAAGCCTAATCTAGAGGAAAGCCCTGACTTTAATTCTATGGAGGCTAAAAGAGGTAAGGAAATAGCAGAAGAAAATTTGGAAGCCAGCAGAGGTTGATTGAAGAGGTTTAAGGAAAGAAGCCCTCTCTATAACATAAAAGTGCACGGTGAAACAGCAGGTGCCGATGCAGAAGCTTCAATAAGTTATTGAGAAGATCTAGCTAAGATCATTGATAAAGGTGGCTACATTAAACAACAGATTTTCATTGTAGATGAAACAACCTTGATATGGTTTAGCTGTGTCCCATCCTAAATCTACCTTGCATTGGTGGTTCCCACAATCCCCACATGTCATGGGAGGGACCCAGCAGGAGATAATTGAAACATGGGGGTGGTTACCCCCATGTTGTTCTTGTGATAGTGAGTTCCCAGGAGATCTGATGGTTTTATAATGGGCTTTTCCCCTTTTGCTCAGCACTTCTCCTTGCTGCTGCCATGTGAAGAAAGATGTATTTGCTTCCCCTTCTGCCATGATTTTAAGTTTCCTGAGGCCTCCCCAGCCATGCTGAACTGTGAGTCAATTAAACCTCTTTCCTTTATAAATTACCCAGTCTTAGGTATACCTTTATTAGCAGCATGAGAATGGACTAATACAAACCTTCTGTTGGAAGGGGATGTTATCTAGGACTTTCATAATTAGAGACAAGTCAATGTCTGTCTTCAAAGCTTCAAAGAACATGCTGAGTCCCTTGTTAGGGGCTAATGCAGCTCATAACTTTAAGCTGAAGCCAATGCTCATTTGCCATTCTGAAACTCCTAGGGCTCTTAAGAATCATTCTAAATCTACTCTGCCTGTGCTCTATAAATGGAGTAACAAAGCCTAGATAAAAATATGTTTGTTACAGCATGGTTTACTGACTATGTGAAGCTTACTATTAAGGCCTACTGCTCAGGAAAAAAATTTCAAAATATTACTGCTCATTGACAGTGCACCTAGTAACTCAAGAACTCTGATGGACAGACATGTAGAAGGAGATGAAAGTCATTTTCATGCCTCCTAATGCAACATTCATTCTGCATCCCATGGATCAAGAAGAAATTTCAAATTTCAAATCTTATTATTTAATAAATACATTTCATAATGCTATAACTACCATAGACAGTTATTCCTCTGATGGATCTGGGAAAGTACATTAAAAACCTTCTGGAAAGGATTCACCATTCTAGATGTCATTAAGAACATTCATGATTCACGGGTGGAGGTCAAAATATCAACATTAACATTAATTTGGAAGAAGTTGATTCCAACTTTCATGGATGAGTTGGAGGGGTTGAAGACTTCACTGGGGGAAGTAACTACAGATGTGGTAGAATTAGCAAAGAGAACTAGAATTAGAAGTGGAGCTTGAAAATGTGACCGAACTGCTGTAATTTCACAATAAAACTTTAACAGATGAGCAGATGCTTCTTATAGACGAAGCAAGGAGGGTGGTTGTTTCAGATGCCATCTACTCCTAATGAAGTTGCTGTGAATATTGTTGAAATGACAACAAAAATTTAGAATTTTACATCAATTTAGTTGAAAAAGCAGCAGGATTTGAGAAAATTGACTCCAATTTTGAGGAAAACATTATACTGTGGGTAAAATGCTATCAAACAGCATTGCATGCTATAGAGAAATTTTTCATGCAAGAAAGAGTCAATGTGGCAGACTTAATTATTGTCTGATTTTAAGAAATTGCCTCAGCCACTCCAGCTTTCAGTAACCACCACCCTTATCAGTCAGCAGCCATCAACATCAAGGCAAGACGCTCCACCAGCATTAAGATTACTACTCACTGAAGGCTCAGGTGATTGTTAGCATTTTTAGCAATAATGTATTTTTAATAAGCATATTTTATAGACAATGCTATTACATGCTTAACAGACTACAATATAATGTAAACATAACTTTTATATTCACTGAGAAACAAACTAAGAAAAATTATGTGTGACTTGCTTAGTTGCAAGATTTACTGTGGTTGTCTGCAGCTGAACCTGAAATACCTCCACGGTATGCCTGTACCGGGAAGTTTCACTCCCTGGATAGCAGTGTGAGTTCTACAGACCTATTCCCCAGTGAAACAAGCATATTTGGTAAAACTATTAAAAAAAACAAGCAACTGTTTAAAGAATCTGAAGATTGTCCTAAGGGCACATAGCAAATGAAGAAGCATGTATTCAAGGAAATCTACTAAAACTCAGTAAGAACTGCAGGAGTCTGTGACTTGAACCACAACCCACGCCCTCTCTCCAATCCAATTCAGCCCCCAATCCCCTTATCCACCCTGGGCAGCTGTGGCCAAGAAGATGGAGGTCCCTCTCTTCTCAGGTCCTTTGTTAAGGCTGTAACTCACCAGGACAAGCAGGCTGCCATCTCTAGTTGAAGAGGTTAAGTTCCTGGTACATGCGGTCAAGAAATCAGGGGCTCCCTTCTTTCATCCATCCTTCACTCATAACATGGAGTTCTACCTCCATGCTCATCAGGACAAGAATACTGAGGCCTCAATTGCCTTTAGACTCAGGGATTTTGCCCAGGGTGAGAAGCAGATCCCCAAAGGAACTGACTTAATTTGAAACAGAGAGAAAGTACAGGCCTAAAGGCACTATCAAAAACAATGGAGATTTTGGTGGCAAAAAAATAAGAGGAGGCTTCTCAATTAATAGCAACCAGCTAAACCATAGGCCAGCTAGTTCACCAGGGAGAACCAGAGAAAGAACACCTAAGAAGAGCCCTACTGGAGTCAGAAAAAACTTCAGACACTGACCTCAAAAACTACCTCTTGGATTAAACCACAGAGTAATTTATGCCCCAGGGCACTGTTGAACTAATATAGCAATCAGCTGGCAATTAGTGGTGTCTAATAGTTGGGTGTGATACCAAAGAGGCAGACCTTTTTACAGAGATCAGAGAAGGGAGTTAGAGAGCCCTGTAAAAACTACCTTGTCCCAGGGTAATTATGGCCTTGGCCTTTACTCTGGGCCTCAATCATTTTGCTTTCCTTCTATGGATAAAGTAGATCAATATTTAAAGTGAGTACTGCAGGGACTAAGGATAATTCTAAATCATCACATTTGGGGAATTATGTTCAAATTAGATAACATTTGGCAAAGCACTTTACAAGCTGTAAAGTATACCATGTGTATTGAGTAGCATTATTACTTAACAGGGCTACCAATAGAAAGTAGAAATTAAGAACATAAAATCTACTATGGAGGATGTGGTTCAACACCCTTCCTAACATTGAAGGCTACCTAACTTCTCTAAGACTCAGTAACCTTATCTGTGAACTGTATCCTGTACCTTCCACCGAAAGTATTTGTAAAGTCCTAACACATTGCCTGGTACAAACAGTGACAGTTGTAGCAAAACATACGGTAGTGCTAATATCCAACCACGTCATTGCAGAAGCAGAATTTACTGGGACCCCAAAACCAAATCTGAAAATAGAAAATCGATACTAATTCATTCATTTGTTGGAAGTAAATAAGATCTATGGAAAGAGACGCCTGCCACTTTTTAAAAATTCAGTCAGGGGTCTGTTAGATGTTGCCGGTGTATTTGCGTATTTCCAACATTCCCAAAAATGTTTCACTTTGTAAAGGTAGTTCTAGGGTGCGTCTGAAGGATATTTGCTGATGGTGCACAATGATGTGCATTTTAGTGCTATTGATTGACATTAGAAAGACTTCCAACAGCGTCTCAAAGGCTCTAAAGGATTATTCTTTTGTCCTTCAACTTCTCTTTAATACAGATCAGGCGAACGTTATTTAACTGGAGCTGTGCTGCTTCTGGCAGAAACACTGGGTGACCTTTTTGCATTTATACCTTAGGTTGGTCCCTGCCTGGCCACTTTGTTCTCTGATGAAAAGGTGACTCGATTTCCATAGAAACATTGGTTTGATGGTTTCAGCCCATGCAAGAGGGAAGCAACGTAGCTTATTCTTTTTTAAGCAAGCTGCCCTAGGAGTTTTCTTTGACTGCAGACTCTAAAATGGAATTAATGTCTAAGTGTTGGCCTTTACTAGATATTTTGTAGATAATAAATCATACCCAAACACCCATATTTAGTGAGATATACCACATTCTGTGAAAGCATTAATTCTTTACCTACTGGATTCTCTTAACTTTACCTACTGAAAATATCCCCAGTAAAATAATGCTTCATTCTTTTTTATATCCCCAAGTACAAGTGACTTTATTTGCAGCATGTTGGTGGGTGGAATGGATCTGACTTTTGTCATGAAATAGTTTCTTCAGCTCTTGTTAAGTAGCTTTTCCCAAGAAATATATTAAATTTATTAGAATATAGAGTACATTTATTTTCCTATGGTTTACATTTTTTAAGCATGCATATTACTGGCCTATGCTCTTTTAGCTAAAGTTAGGTCTCTGGGATATTGTTCTGGCTGAAGTCTGCCATCAGTCACCTCCCCAACCCACCTCCATGCTCACACTCAGGCCTCTATCATCTCTCACCTGGACTGATGCTGCAGCTTCCTCACTCACCCCCCTGCCTCCAGCCTCATCCACCTACCTCCAGCCTCAGCCCCTTATAAGCTGAAAGAAGCTTCAAGGATAGAGCAAAAGGTGGGTACGAAGTACTACTCCTTCCCAGTAAGTTCAAAACAAGTGAGATTCTGCAAACAATAGAGAAAGGATTAATAGGGACATGTTCAATATTCCTTCTTCCTCGTGAACCTTTATAGTGAACCATCGTCAATAAGCAACTTTTCATTCTGACAAAGTGGACGCCAGCAAGAGGTTGTTTCTTCTTAGTTTATATTTTTTTAATGCATTTAGGACTGGCATAGAGTAATGCTGTCTTTCTTCACTGGGAAACTGACAGTGAACTGTGCTTTTATGCCTACAGGCTAAAGGTGCTCTATTCCCACATCTGAGCCCTACGTGACAATGCTTCAAAAGCAAGTGGCTGCAGGCCAGGATGTCTATAAGGACCTACTGTTAAGCTATTAATATTCTTCAACCTTGAAGAGCCACCTGAAGCACCACTCCAGAATGAATCTGATTTGTCCCCACCAGGAGTAGAAGGGGAACTGGCAGGTACAGTGGACATACCTACTCTCTTTCCGCCCTGTCAGGTTCTAACCACTGGTGTGCTGGACCTAGCTTGCACCAGCTTGAGAGAGGTGACTTAAATTTTTAGGAAGTTTGTGGGCCAGTTGTTAAACAAGGTCTTTATTAAAAACAAAGTTTATTACATAAAGTTATAATGAAATAAATTATAGAAAAATAATCATTACTGAAAACATCACTTTCTAATTATTTTACTTCCCTTTGTAATTGTCTATACTCTTGAGGTTATTTGCATCTGTTCTATCTCAGTAGAGGAAATACTATTAATATATGATGGTACACTACCAAGCCTCTCTTCCCAACCTCATCTTCAGTACTGTCATGTTGGCAGTTTGACATCAGCCATACTGGGAGTAGCTGCACTGCAGACATCAGAAGATAACACAAATCGGAGGCCCCCATCCCCCTTCACCAGAATAGGTTGTTAACATTTCTGAGTACACCTGTGAGTCTAACCCATCCTCGATGGTCAGGATTCCGCGGAGTTGTCAAGTAGCTTCCTCTGTCTCTTCCACCACAAGGGATATAGCTCCCGGAAACAGTGATTGCTCCAGGAAAGATCATGTGATCCAAACAGGGCTAATCAGAGATCTTTGGAAAAAGGATAAATATGGATGCTGGCAAAGAAAAGCTCTTTCTCCCTTTGAGATAATGAACTGAAAAGATCATGTTACCCTGGAGTTGCCGGCGATCTTCATCTAGAGGGAGCATGTCAGAAACCAACAAAGAAGAAACTAGAGAAAAGAAAGAGAATATTTGTGATGTCACTTGAGCACCTAGATCCACCTCTACCTGAAACTTGAACCAATTCCTGGAATTTTCAGATATTTAAGAGAAAAAAAAACATATTTTGAGTCTTGAGAAAGTATAAGTCATGTTTCCATCTCCTGTAACTGAGAAAGTTCTGACCTATCTACCTTTCTTGGCAGGATTCAAGTAGACCCTTGGGCTCTAATTTCGGTCATGTTATTTTCAAAGAGTAAAACATGTCAACCAGCTGTCAGGAAGGAATAGGAAGAAACAGCAGAGAGCAAAGCCAGCCTCCTGCCAACCGAGTACACCCTAACAGTACAACTATTGGCGAAAGGGCTCTGAAGATGCCTTAATGGAACCTCCATTCCCAATGCCCAGGCACACAAAACACAAAAAGTCAAGCATGCCTTAATCACTAAGACCTCTGGATTCTAACCCCACTCCAAGAGATTAAGGCTCCATAGGTCCACGATGGGGCAGATGAATTAGTATTTCTATCACGTTTCAGGCAATGCTGACTCAGCTGATCCAGGGGCCACACTTTGAGAACCATAATTTATACAATGGAAACATAAACATAGACATAGAAGGCAAGAGCTTTAAGAGTAGGAGAGAGGGGGACACTCCCCAGACCCTATTCTTCCTCCCCTGGGAATGGTTCAACACACAGAGAGGGTCCCCCAAGGGTCATATTTGTGTCACTTGACTCTGCCCCTTGTTCAGCGCTGATCAAAGTGGAGCCAACTTAACAATTTTTCCCAAGAATCTGAAACTTAGAAGGTAGAGAGACAGAGACTGGATGCCATCGTAGCTGAGTCTCAGAGGTGGCAACCTAGAAAGTTGATCCAGAATGCCTGCTGCAGAGGCATCCATGTATGTTAAGAATAGAATCTCTAAAGTCAGCCCGCCTGGGCGCTAACCTCTCTGCCCCAAGTAGCTCGTTGGCAAAATGGGGATGATAATAATGGTAATGACTTCATGGGGTTGCTGTGAAAAGTAACTCAGATGACATTTTTGGCCCAGAGCCTGGCATGTAGAAGTGTTCAGTAAATGTTAGCTACTATTACTGTCATTGTCATTGTTCCACCCTGGAGCTGATCTGGCTCTAGCTCCCTCAATTCCATGAGCTTTCACAGTAGCCTTCCAATATATTACCTTCTCTTAAGTCACCCAGAGTTGGTTTCTATTGTTTTCAATCAAAGGAACTTGAGTAAAATACAATTATGTAGAAAAGCTGCAGACACGGCCACACTGCTACAGCATCATGCACCGCCACATACAAACCAGCCCAGGAAATCACTTCCTCCTAGCTCGTGTAGCCTGCTCTTCATCCAACAAGCATTGATTGAGTAGCTCTCAGATGACAGGCATTGCACCAGACCTAAAGGAGAAAACGCAATCCCTGCTCTGAACGAGGGTGATACCTTGCTTTTTGCCAGCTGACACTAACTCTCCTTTTCCCTGACTAAACGCTGTTCAGGCTTTATGTTAGCCTTTTTGAGCTGAACAGACTCCATCTTGGCTTCTGCATTTTAGTAACCTTCTCCCCATCAAGTATGTAACTATAGTATAAAGCAAGGTCAGACTGACTCTGGGCACCCAGAAATTCCCCTGTTGATGAGAGGCCGAGTACAGTGGTGTCAGCAGAGCCTGGAAACGCAGCTGCAGTGGGCGCCCAGAGCCTTTTTTATAAGTTGCCTGTCTTTCATGACAGCAGTACTCCTCACACCTGGCACTGTTTTATTTCTTATGTGTCAGTTTTTTCTTTTTAACATTTTGCTGACTCTGCCTTTGTGAAAACTTTGTTTCAGCTAGGTTCCCCCCTTCCTGGTAGAACTAGTGTATAAAAGACCACCTAACTTTTTCTTAGGGGCCAAGAGAATTTGGGGCGTTAGCCACTCTCGGTCGCCGGTTTAATAAAGGACTCTTAATTCATTCTCAGAGTGTGGCGCATTCCTTGACTCGCTCAGGTGCAACACAAGTTTCCAGCCTGGGAATAAATCCAGACTTGCACACAGTGAAATGAGGTGCAAGGTGAGAAGCAGAGTTGGCCACTGGGAAGGCGACTAACGAAAGTGCAATATTCCTGCCACCCCTGTGTGGCTTGGGGAGCCAGTATAACACCTGCACATCAGACGTACTCCACCAAGAAGCAATGGCGCCAGGGCATGGCTGCACAAATGCCCCTCTATCGCTGGGGGAGGATGGCTCCCAAGGGGCATTCATTTCCCCACATTCTCTGCCTACTGTAGAGGAGGCAGAGCAGGCTCCAGGGGCAAGAGAAGTTGCCCAGACCAAGAACCCAGACCTCTGCAGTTAGAAGTCAGGCCTTGGGCACTACAGTGGCAAGCCCCAGGGACACAGGCAGGGCACCAGCAGCACCTGCCGCCAGAGAGAGTTGAGCAAAAGGAAGGAAAAAGCAGAAGCAGCCGCTCAGCGATCTAAAAGTCACTATCCCTGGGGGTAGAACTGACCAGTTCTCGGGGTGGGGGATGGATGCCTCATTTTCCTGATTGTGCTATCGGAGTTTTGAAAATTGTGTGCCTTGATTTTTAAAGGTTAATTTATAAAGAAATAAAAAGAGCCCACTTCTGTTCCCAACCTCCCCTGTTGGGTGACTCAGCAGTTCTGGAGAGGGATACACACACACTACTAGTTGTTGCCACGTACTTGGTAGGAGCGAAGGATGAGGCTTTATTAATAATAACAGTAGTTCGGTACTTATTTTAATGTGAGTCAGGAAAAAACATAACTGGCACATAAAATCTTTCATTGTGTAGTATTGCTTGGGATGAGGTTAAATTTGTAATTAAGTAAATAATAGCTCAGGTAGTTTGGAAATACAACCAAAATTGTAGAGGTGGTGTTCAGGTGACTAGAACCTAAGAGAACATTGCCTGGGCTAATAAGCCTGCCAGAACTGTCACTTTCAAGTATGGCAAGTTAAATGGAACTTGAAGGAAATAGGCATTTTAACCTCAAATGGGAGTTGACATTTAATTGAGGGCAGAGGGAACATCTGGCCTTTTCCAGTGGGCTTGGACACCCCACCTCCACTTTGGACACACTCCTCCACTCTCTTACTTCACCCCTAAAACTCCACACAACTATACCAGTAAGATAGATGGGGAAGGGCATTGCACAGGAAGAGGTGGCTGTCTGAAGGACAGTTCCACCTTTCTGCAACCTGGTTGTCTCTCTCCAGCCTGGTTTTCCCTCATCTCCTGAGATAGGGTGATGTCATGGAATGAAGGGAGCATGGACTTGAAGACCAGGCAGAACTGGATTCAAATTAGTACCAGAGTTCCCGGGAGGCCTGGGCAGGTCACTGTCCTCTGAGACTCAGTTTCTTCATCAGCAAAAAATGACCTATACTTGATATGATGTGATAAGAATGGTACTTTATCTCTGTGTCTTCCTCCCAAAATGCATCACCCAAGTCCAATCATGAGGAAGATGTCAAACAATGTCCCCAGTTAAGGGACAATCTACAGATACTTGACTGGTACTCTTCAAAGCTGTCAAGGTCATCAAAGACAAGGAAGGTACAAGAAACCACCAAAGCTGAGAGGCACCTAAGGAGACATGTTGGCCAAATGGAATGTGGGATCCTGAATGAGATCCTGGAAGAGAAAATAAGACATTAGACTAAAAACTAAAGAAATTTGAACACAGTGTGGACTTTGGTCAATAATAATGTATCAGCCAGTCGTGGTTGCTCATGCCTGTAATCCCAGCACTTTGGGAGGCCAAGGCAGGCGGATCACCTGAGGTCAGGAGTTCAAGACCGGCCTGGCCAACATGGTGAAACCCCGTCTTTACTTAAAATACAGAAATTAGCTGGGTGTGGTGGTGCACGCCTGTAATCCCAGCTACTCGGGAGGCTGAGGCAGGAGAATTGCTTGAGCCCGGGAGGCAGAGGTTGCAGTGACCTGAGATCACGCCACTGCACTCCAGGCTGGAAGACAAGAGCAAGACTTCATCTTAAGAAAATAAAATAAAACAATAATGTGTCGATCTTGATTTATTCTTTGTAAAAATATACCATACTCACATAAGATGTTAATAAGAGGGGCAACTGGCTGTGGGGTAGATGGCAGCTCTCTGTACTATCTTTACAATCTTTCTACAAACCTAAAATTGCTCTAAATTTAAAAGTTCATGTGAAAAAATAGAGGCACACCCCCCTCCTTCCCAGGATTGTTAGAGGACTTGACATGATGCTGTATGGAATGGAAAGAAGGGACATACAGAGGCTCCCAATAAATGACAGGCTTCTTTTTACCTTTTGAAAGCAAAATCAAATTATAAGATGTCACTATATACATCATTCCACACCCCAGTGCCCAAAACAGCTGACAATCTCATTTGTTGGCATTCCAGAGCAGCTCTCAGACACAGATCAGAGACCCCATGAAGACCTATGGCCAGTGAGATGCCAGACCACAGCCACACATTATTGACAGGAAGGATGAGCTTCTCATTCTTTTAAATGCAATGAGGAGCTGATTAGAGGCAAGTCCACACTCTGAGAAGGGCTGCCAAGCTATGACACTTCCATCCCTGCCTGTGTGGGGCCTGTTAGGACAGGCCAGCTGACATCAAACGAAATGTGTCTTCACACAGATTCCCCGCCAAGCAGGGGGAAAGTAGAGAGAAGCCCTTCCTGCCACCCCACCCCCTGCTGTATCAAGGTTAAATGAATGCTTCTAAATGACAGAAAGAGTGCCCAGGGTCCCCCAGCACACAGCATTGATTAGAGGCTCTAGGACTCTCCATTGAGTTTTTCAGTCTGAATTGAGTTCGGAGCCACTTAGGAGAAGGGGAGAAATTATCAGCTGATCACAAAAATGGGTTTCTTAGGATCCCCTTGGAAATGTGTATTTTCAGTATAGGGTCTTTGGTTGCTTTTTAGAAAGGCTTTCTCCCAAGGACATTTGGATCTGTCTTCCTCATTGCTTTTACAAAGTGACGTCTGCCTTTTCTTTCATGGGTTGAAAACCATAGGCGCCTCCAAATGGCAGATTTGTTCCCCTCACCTTGCCCATCTCCTTGTGCTGAAACAGACTAGGGTTGCCAGGCTAGGCTGAGGCATGGGTCTGGCACTTGCCAACCATGTGACATTGGGGACATGGGAGAGGGAAGGCAACCGAAAGATAGAGAAAGTGGACAGTTTGGGGAGCTCTCATTCGGTGGGGGATGTGCTGTGGTTAGGGTGCTGAGACCCTGCCATCTCCGGGTATCCTAGTGATCTGAGAACAGCATGGGGCTCCAGACCTGTTTCTCAAACCGTGGCAAAGACTCTTCAGCTCCTCTACTGGCCTGGCCAGAGGTGAACAGGCCAAGGCACCAGCACGACACATCCTCTGCCAGCCTGCAGTTTTGCTCTGAGCAGTCTGCACTTCGATGGACATCTCCCAGCAGGAAAGACTTCCCTCACCAGCCTGTAATTAAAGCAACACAGAGGCAATAAACCACAAAAGGTTTGATTGATATAGCTAGAGACTTTAAACTTTAAAGGTCTTTATTTAAAAAAAAAGATACTGTAAATACAGAACACAAGCCACAGCTGAAGATATTTGCAACTTATTTCACTGACAAAGGATCAATATCTATTAAATACCACATATAAAGACAAAGTATTCTTTCCCCTTACAAATCAATAGGAAGGTAGTCCAGAAGAGACAGACTGAACTGCCAAAAAATGTATGCAATGATGCCCCACCCCACTATTAATGAGGGATCTGCAAATGGCATCCAAGGGGTATAGGATGTTAACAACAACAATAGTAGACTGGGCAAGAGAAAGCCCCTCACGTGGTTATAAATAACCTCAGAGAATGAATCAAAGGCTGGAGTTGGGAAGTGAGGTCCTGTTCTGCTCCTTTCCAGGAATATTCTTCTCTCTCTCATTCTCTCTCTCTCTCTCTCTCTCTGTCTGGTTTTCTTTCTTACAAAAAAGAACAAAATCTGAAGCAACCATAATAAAAATATAATATTTGAGAAAGTGGTGAGACGGATACATGAATGTTGTTGTTTGAACTGCACGCTTGCTTGAAATATTTGCATGCTTGAAATATTTTATAATTTTTATAAAGTGAATAAATGATGAAAAACGAGTGAAACTGTGACATTACAAACAAGGACAGAGTTGGAACAGGACTCCAAGATGAGGAAGCAATTCCGTGGGTCACAGGTTTGGAGGATGGAAGTACAGGTGTCACCTCCCCGTCCCTGTGCCCACTCACTGCAATTTATTCCCTGGGGTCTTCATGACCGTGGGAAGGGCCTTTCTCCTTCCCTGAGTTCCCAGCCCACATTCCAACCACCATACTGACTCTGATGACAGGCTATAAAGACTGAGACTTGATTTTTGGTATTAAGAAAGTGTGTAGCTTTCAAATTAGCCAAGCCCTGATGTTAATAAGAATATTCATTATTCATTGTAAATGTAGATACTGGGAAATGCTATGAGCTAAGTTCTTATCATCTGTTAACAGGCTCTGTTTTGGCAGCAGGACTTTCATTTAAATATGCCAAGTTTTGGCTTTTTCTTCAATTGTGATATATATATTTTTTTAATTTACTGTGAAAGAAAATCAGTACAGGTTGGGGCAAAGATAATGATATTACTTTCTGAAATGTCAAGGATTAGTGCTTTTGTATTCTGAGCTCTCTGATCACAGCAACTTGTGCTTCTTTGTGATAGCAATTAAGTCAAAGTTGCAAGAACCTATAATTTTAGGCCTGAAGTTGACTCAAATGTGTGAAAATATTTATTTTTCCCTTGCTCTTTCTGTGGGCTCACATAATGAATTAAATGCAGGGCTCTCTTTCTTGATTATTGCTTCAGAAAGAAATTGTCATGCCTCATTACTCATTCTCAAAAAGAGATGATAGCATACTTTATTATAGGATTTTTATGTATTGCTAATGTCTAGAAAACTCAGCAGATTGATTCTCTCTACACAAGGTGAAATTGATTGAGTGAATTAGACATCTATTTTTTTTAAAGCCTATCAATTGTAACCTGAAAACTTTGTAGAAGAGGATGCACAAGGATCCAATAGGAAAAATATAAATCTACCACCAGATACGTCAAATTCCATCCAGAGAATTGTCTAAGATTGATCTAAGAACCACTGTATTCAATAGGTAATTTCTAAATACTAAGTAGTATAAATTACCTGTGGGAGATGGAAGACATGAAAAATAACTAAAAATATACTATTCGATTTATAAGGAATATCCAAATTTGAAAAGTTAAATTATAGACATTTAAAAGCCAGGCATGAATAAAGTTTCAGGTGCAATTTTCCAAGAATCGGATAAGATATGACATCTGTAGTCACAGGACAAGTTCTGAACCTCAGGCAATTGTGTAGTGGAAGAACACTGGACTCAACATCAAGAGATGCTGATTCCAGCAGCTTCTCCATGTAGATGAGAGATCTCCACAGTGTGTGTTTGCCCAGCATTGCTTTCTCACCCCCTTCTCCTTGAGAGGAGCTCCTTCCATGGGGTTCAAGTGAAGTGAACTTTTGGGGCTATCTTATGTTTGGCCCTTCAAACCTAATCTCTACCTTTCCTCTCACCCTGCTCTGATGAGTGGAAGCCCACAGTCTGGCCTGTGTTCACAGCTCCTTGGCATTCCGGTTTCTAGCTAGAAACCAGATTGTCCAATGGAAGTCACCAGTAGGAGAACCAAAGATAGGAGGAAGGTGAGGTTTGGGGTTTATTTCCCAGCTCCTCTGTTCCACTGCCAAAGGCCACAGCTCCTGTCAGGAGGCCTCCTGGGTTCCAGTAACTGCCCCTTCCTTGCCCCAGCAGGCCTAGGGAGATGAGAGCAGCTAGGATTGGTGCTAGATTATCCCTTATTGGTGTTTCTAAATCCTCCCCTATATCTTGGCAAATAATCTATTTATGATGCTCAAGGGACCCAAATTGAGTATGCCATCCACTTCCCCCTGGGAGCCAGCTAATGGCCCTCCCTTGACACCAACTCCACCAGTGGGTAGAGCCTGGAGGTTCTAGACGTAGATCATTCAGACAGCTGGTGCTCCTGGTAAACAAAGAGCACCTCTTTCTTGATTGCGGTAAGCAAGCAGGAAACAGGTTTAAATTTGCATTTGGAAAGAAAACACTGGCAGTAAAACAAGATTAGGAAGAAGGCAAAACTGGAGGCAGGGTGACCAGTTGTTGGTTGTGGCTGTTACAAGTACCGTGGTTAGTGCTAATAATGTAAACATGCACAAAAACAGTCATGTCTGCAGCCTACAAAACTTGTTGAATCTGAAGTATTATGATTACATTGAACTGGACTGGACCTCACTTGGGACACTGATACTACTTGCAAACTCATCCCAGATTTAAATGTCCTATGCAGAAGTTTCTGGATTATTATCCTAAAGCCATATTTAGATGGACCAGAATACACCAACTCTGGAGGTGCAATTCATCTGACAATTTCTGTCACGACAGGAACAGAACATTGTCAAATCCTCACAACAGCTCCAAGAAGAAAGTTCTGTTATTTTCCCAATTTTACAAAAGTGGAAACTAAGGCCTAAGATCACATAACCAAAAAAAATGATAGGACTTTGATTCAAAACCAGGTGATCCTGGTTTCTATATCTTTGATCTTGATCTCTGCTCTCTATTGCTTCTCTAATCTTTTTCGTAATAATCACTAAAAAACACCAAGGAATGGTTTTATAGGAAAATGGGAAATCTCCAAAACATTCAGTCCTCAGAAAACATCAAAATTAACAGTCAGGCACATTTTCAATATTAACATATCAAGCCAAGATGTTATTCATGCCATTGTAGGGACATTATTGCGTACGTCCCAACAGAGAGTTCTTAGTATGGAGTCCTAGCACAGCCTGGTGAGAATCTAATCTATTTTTTTATTGAATCCAGAATATCACAACAACAGCTGGAGGCTCTCCAGTTCAATCGAGTATTAGCACTGAGCGTTCAGTAAGCACTTCATTATCATTAGTTATGACTGAGCTACAACACATTTGTTAATGGAGTGCATAGTGTTCTCTTCATCATCTGCATTTGCCATCAAACCACAGCACTGTGAAACACAGCACACTCAGGTTTCAGTAAGACGTGTGTTTAGCACTGATTAGAGCGGCCTATTCTGCACCTGCTTCTCATCAGACAGGCGGGCACTCAGGGGCTTCTCTCTGGGCACTCAGGGGCTTCTCTCTGGAAATCAAGGGATAACATGTGCTGTGTTGAAACTTACACTTGGTTGGAGTGTCATGCTCCGTTCAGATGTTCAGGGGTTACGAGTTAAGACATAAGTCCTGGGGACAGAAAAGGAAACAGATCCAATTAAAGGAGAGAAAGATGTTTCAGATCTTTGCCTTGCAAATGGTTAAAGTACAACTGCTTGCCATTTCCACTGGCTGGGTGGGATTCTTGGGGTGCCTTCAAGGCACAAAACCAGGGAACTAGAAAATATGAAAAACAAGTGTTTGAGCTAAGTTAGTAGGTTAACAAATGGTTGATAAGTAACCCTAATGGGCATGCATGCATGCATGCGTGCGCGCGCGCGCACACACACACACACACACACACGATAATCAAACATCTCACTGGAGGAGTAAGCCAGAATCCAAGTAGGAGTTTGGCACCCACCCAGGACAGTGGGTCTGAAATAAAAAAGCCACGGGAGATCAAAATGGGTATAAGGGGTCAGTTTAAATCTCCCACAGGCTAGGGTGCCAGTGCCAGGTATTCAGAGAACAAATGTGAGCCACCAGAACCAAGGAGGCTGACTCTTCTAAGGAAACCTAGCCTGGTCTAAAAGCTTCTTTTATTTCTTACAGTTGGGTGACCTTGATCTGCAGGCAAATAAAGCTGCCAAGGAAAGGAGTACAGGAGACTCAAAGCGCGACCTTTCACTGAGCTTACTTTGCAGTTCCTGCCTCTTTCTCATGTTATTTTTCCCCATTCCCCCTCAGCACCAGCTCAGATCACCCACATTGGCTGCCTACAATGACCTAATCAACTGGATAACTATTCAGCACCCCATTTCTCTATATGCCAAGTGCACACAGTCTAAAACCAACTTTGAAACTGAGATGAAAAAAGTTCTCATTATGAGCCATCTGAAATAACTAGCCAATTAATTAAAAATTAATTAAAAATAAGAGTTTGCCAATTACCGCATCACGGAAATTAACACTAACAGAGGTTGGCTGTGAGTTATAAAAGAAAAAAAATCCTTAAAATTAGTGAAATCAAAACATTACTTTAGACCGTCAAAATTATGCAAATTCTGCCTGTCTTCACATTTTTTAGTCAATTTATTGCCAAAGCAGTGTGTATATTCAATATTCTAAGGATTTCTATGGGAATATCTTCATGTTAAGATAAACAAGTTTAGTCACTGACATATAAATGTAGCCACTGGAATAAAAATGAAATGGGTCCAGCCTATTACAGTTTCCATAATTTTCCATATGTGTATTCCATTGTAGCTGCCAAAGTCACCGTTCCTTGTCAACCTCTAATTGGACACCAGGCCTAAAAGCCTTCAAGGATGGGGAGAGTCCTTTTTAGCTCTCAGATCCAAAATTTCCACCTACTCCAGGCTTATCTATAAACCTATTATCCTAGAACTGTAAACTGTACTATCTTCAGGCATCTCAGGGACCTTGAGACCTCATAAAATGAGAGCTCTCCAGTGGTCACATGCGGAACAAATGTGCTAACACAGAGTTCAATTTTCAGCAGCAAAGCAAACTGAAGAAAATGATGAAAATTACTGATTTTATAGACGCAAATATTATGAATCTTTTAAAAAACATTTATGCCTAATGTGGCGAGAGAGAACTTTTAACTAAACAATTGCATTTAGCTCTATTATAAAAGGTAGGGAAAATAAGACCCGTGTATAGTGAAATCGATAGAATATTCCAATACACATTAAGCCTAGATTGAGATTACTTTTCAAATAAGATTTTCATTGCTGGAGTACCTGCTAAAAGATGCATCAGGGGAATTTATAAAAAACTGGTCAATTGCAAAGTGACAATAATTATCTGAGCTAACGCAAAGCCATAGGTATAATTCCAAGCTTAACATAGTAATGAAATCCTAAACACCATGAAGCAAAATGACTGCTTGTTTCCTGTGTACTTTTACAGGATGTGTTTCTTTGTCTCTGACTTTCCTTTCAGCCCCAACATCTGGCACTTCGGCCATAGGCCTCCACCACCCATGACAATCACTGGGAAAACATAAGACTAGGGCCAGCAAAATTCACAACCACCTTCAATTTTCTAGTTCAGTATGTCCTACCCAGAGAAGGTATAGGTCTCCAAGGGTCTTTGCTGGGAGTGAAGAAAATAAGGATGGTGAGAGTCCTTTTTAGCTCTGAGATCCAAAGCTTCAACCTACTCCAGACTTAGTTGTAAACCTATTTTTCTGTAACTATGAAAACTGTACTATCTTCAGGCATCTCAGAAACCTTGAGACCTCATAAAATGAGAGCGCTCCAGAGATCAAGTGCAGTATAAATCTCCGTTAGCTTGCAGCAGTCGCTCTGAAATTTGTTATTATAAATAATCCGTGAAAGACCTGCCCCAAATCCTCAAGCGACATTTGTTCATGATTTGAATGTCTTTGCCATTCAAAGAGGTTTTCAGTGTAGTCACACAAAATGTCCAAACCAGAAACATGAAAATCAAGTCTAGCAGCTCTAGAAGGTCAAAAGAAAAACAAGCATAAGCATGCACTTAGAGAAGATTCCTCAACTTGTTTCTCATGAAATTGTCAAATCCAGTTAGAAAGGACTTCTCGAAATTCTGGATGAAGTCTTGCATAAGTGAGTTGGAAAAGAGCCCCAGGGACTTGTTACATTTCAAGAATGAGTTCTCATTGTTCAACACCCACCTATGAGTGAGAACATGCAGTGTTTGATTTGCACTACACACTGGGGTCTGTTGGGGGGAAATGGGGGGAGGACAGTGGGGAGTGGGGAGTTGGGGAGAGTTAGCACGGGGAGAAATGCCAGATATAGGTGATGAGGAGGAAGGCAGCAAATCACACTGCCACGTGTGTACCTATGCAACAATCTTGCATGTTCTTCATATGTATCCCAAAATCTAAAAAAATAATAAATAAAAAATAAAAAGAATGCATCTCTGGTCGTCTTAATAACTGCTGCTTCTCTTTAACTTTTGGCTTATGTGAGCCTCCAAAACTGTTTTCTCTTCTTTTCATATTGGAACCTATGCTGAAATCACTTCTGAGTATGCTCCATGGTCCTGCTATGGCTTTTAAAATACTCATTAGTGCTTTAATGAGGAGATCCTATTGGGCCTGTTCTCTGTGCTGAGAGATATGATATGTTTGGATATTTTAGGAATGGCAATGTTATTTCAATTTTGATTGGTATAAATATATTTTTGACTGATGCAGCTCCAAGTTTCAGTCTGTCATTTGCCTAGCCTGAAGGTTTAATTGTCAGCTCTTCTTCCAAATGCAACTGATCAGCACTTCTCACTTTAGGATTCTGTAATTAGTTAGGCTATACCTCAGTAATTTTAAGCACCTGCCTTACCTCCTAGCATGGAAAAACTCATAAACCGCTCAAGAGCTCTGAACAGTCCTGCGTTTGCTGTGCCGCCTACTTCATTGTGAGGATAAACAGCCTCTCTCCACTCCATTTAACTCAAATCAGTGACACATCTCAAGGTTTACCACTCCAGGTATTCTTATTCCCCATTTCACATGCACAGCTTGCTATTAAGCTATACATTTAAAGGCCTTAAATAACTTATTTACCTTCACCCTTTTAGGGAATTAATTCAGTATTTTTTACTTAGGAGCTAATTACATCCCAAGAAACTGATATTTTTCTCTTTGAATGTGAGATAAATATCTCTATTGGGTTCTGATTGAATTCATATTATTATCAATGGGATATCAAGAAAGGTTGGGATGGGATGCTTAAAATATATGAAGAACAGGGCCGGATGCAGTGGCTAATGCCTGCAATCCCAGCACTTTGTGAGGCTGAGGCAGGCAGATCATGAGGTCAGGAGTTCAGACCAGCCTGGCCAACACGATGAAACCCCATCTCTATTAAAAATACAAAAATTAGTCAGGTGTGGTGGCGGGCACCTGTAATCCCAGCTACTTGGGAGGCTGAGACAGGAAAATCACTTGAACCTGGGAGGTAGAGGCTGCAGTGAGCCGAGACCATGCCATTGCACTCCAGCCTGGGAGACAAGGCAAGACTCCGTCTCAAAAATAAAAAATACATATATATATGTGAAGAACATTCAGAAGAAAGTAATGAAAATAAGTAAATTGATGCAAAAACAAGACTTGAAAAAGGATAAATGAACTGTTACAAAAAGGCTGAGAAGACAGTTTCATATGCTGCCTGTCTCACTAATGCACAAAGGCCAAGTTTTTATAAACGTTTATTTACGTACGTTATTTAGTATCCATTCAGAATTCCTGTCCCAGGTTCATAACACTATTATCTTTGATCTCAAAGATGTGTTGAATTCTCCTGAGTTTATAGAATTCTATCAATTATTTCAGAGATTTCAGGGTAATGTGATTACTATCCTCAAGGGGCCCAAAATTTAGGAGATACCTTACATATGACTAAATAAAAATAAAGTCTTAACAATGAACTACAAATAGGGAGTAAGGACCCCAAGGACAACTGAGAAAAAAGTGTCATCTTTAAGTTCCAAAACTAGTCACTAAAATATACACATTAATCAATCAATGTGTGCTGGATTTCAGCTCTATACAAGGTATGACAGATGTTTACCACGACCTGAAAAGAGGATGAAAACATTCTCCATATTGATGCTGCCCTTTTGAAGCAGTAATGAGCACAATGCCTAGCATACAGTTCACACTCAATAAATGTCTTTTAAATAAATAAGGTGGTACATGAAAGACCTGCATCTTTTTGATAGCTGATTATGTTAGAATTGCTGCAATGCAAATTTTAGAGTAAGAAACATATATTTCTGATTAAATAACAAAATTACATACAGTTAAATGCTTTGCTTAGAAGCAACTACAGTATTTATCCTTTTCCCTAGCATTTTATTCTTGAGGATCATCTACAGAAACCAATTTGACTAAGGTCAATTGAAACCTAATGTATGAACTCCCAGTTAGACATGGCAAAGGAAAAAAATTTGTAATTTACTCCTTACCTTGAAACCTACAGAAAAATTATTTTAAAAAAACAAAAAAGAGATTTTTTAAAGTCTCCATTGTCAATGAAGCAAAGTAATGTCATAATCCCAAAATGCAAAATGAAGAACAGCCACCTAATACTGTAAAATATAGGCCAGGGTGAAGCAGGGCTCTGAAAGTTACTACATCACATCTCTGATCCAGACCAGGACACAGGTCTCCCCACAAGTGTTCTTGAAAGGCTGACCTATTAGACATCAAGACCGGTGGGAGGGCTCTGGCTTGCAGGAATGAAAGAATAACATTCCAATAGATTCTCAGTGAGTCAGTGCAGAATGGCAGGGGAGGGGAGCTGAAGGAGAAACCATGTGATGTGCCACTTGACCATGTTCGTGCCTTCTGGATGCAGGTTCTTGAAGGGCTGGGGAAGGACGCACTGCAGAGACTTCTTTTCATATCATGACTCAACAGGCCTGTGGCCTGAGGGGTTGCACCATGAGTAAACTCCCCACTCAGTGCCAAAAATAGAGGAGAAACATGTCCCTTGGACAGAAAATCTAACAGAATGTGGTGTCCATATAAGAAAACAGCCTTAAAATAACTTATGAATAGCCCTAGCTCACTGCCCGTCCCCACTCCCGCTCCCTGCCACAATACCTTACTATTCTTCAACACATATATGGCAAAGAAAGAGATGTTTACATTTAAAAATGAGTAGTATGCCGGGCGCGGTGGCTCAAGCCTGTAATCCCAGCACTTTGGGAGGTCGAGGCAGGTGGATCACGAGGTCGAGAGATCGAGACCATCCTGGTCAACATGGTGAAACCCTGTCTCTACTAAAAATACAAAAAATTAGCTGGGCATGGTGGC